>NC_087454.1:16847500-17216250 GCF_036321535.1 Camelus dromedarius | reverse complement strand
AATATATACGTGATTACAGTAGTGGACAACTCAACATTATTAGTATTAAGTGGAAATATGATTCATATAAAAATTCCCTTTTTAAACTCTTAAGAAAGTCTTGAAAGTTCTCTTCACTTGCTAGCTTGTCATTTATACATCCCTTCACAAATATAGAGCAGCCACCATACACAAGGCATTCTGCTAGATTTTGAGAATATGAGAATCCAAAGACACAATTTTGTCATCAAGGAACTTAAAATCAAAAAGGGGGTAAGAGATATGAAAAGGAGCACTGTTGTACACTGAGGACGGAGGATGTTAACATTGATTCAACAAATGTTTAATGAGTTCTAATTTTGTATATACTGCTTACTGTTTCTCAAAACCAGGAATACAGTAAGCCTCTCTCATTACTTGAAAATTTTGTGACCTGCCCTTTTAAGGTTTCCATGACAGAGCCTTTAAAGGTTGATCTGCTATAGTAATCAATCTTTATACATTTTTGTCTAGCAAATGCATTGGCCTGATGTTATAGGAACCTTGGATCTAAGAATATTATCCTCTAATGAAAAACACCAGGATTTACTGGTCCCACTGGAATTAGGCAGTTTGTAGATGGGATTCCAGGAAATGTTTCAGAAATCAAACAAACACAAGCATTAGCTGACAGCATCTGGGAAGATCCCACCCAGGGCTGCTTAAAGGCAAAATTGTGAAGTAGTAGAATTTTGCCTCTGGAACATTCCATGTATCTTGGGAACCTTTCCACCGCATCCCTCTGTATATTACGTCCATGCCTGAGCCTCACATTGGTCTGCTCTGAATTGCAGCCTCTACTGTTTAATTCCCTCCTCCAATCGGTATTTTGCCTATGATTAGGTCACATTTCCACAATTTTCTGGTTGTAGTAATAATGGGAGAAATTTAAAAGAATGTATTAAATAAATAGCATAACTAAAAATATAACCCCACCAAGATTACATTTTCAACATCTTATGAAAGAAATTCTTCTGAGCCCCTTTGTGGATTTAATATAGAAGCAGGAAAGATTGTTATGATGCCTTTAATGACATCAGGTTATTCTATTTAGGCAATCAGGATGTTAAAACTCAAATGTCATTTGCAAGTTTCACATGATAAACTCTGAACATTATCAACTTTAGCTACATAAATATCTATATCTATTAGGATTTGGTTAACCATAGATGACTTGCATCACAGAAATCATGCCCAGCAGTCTCTGTCATAAAACAAGATTCTGAGATTTGAAAAGCACAAACTCACCGAAGATATAGAAGACATAAGGCCATCCTATGGTCTGGCAGATGTGACCACCAGCAAGGAAGATGATGAAGCAGCCCAGCACTGACCCTAAACAGAAGATGTTCTGGGTGAGAAAGTCAGACTTGGGACTCCGTATGCTTCTTACAGATAGATTTCATCATAGAGCTGAGTTGCAACCCAGACTACAAAGTTCAAATTCTGGTCCTTTACTTAGTAGCTGTGTGATTTTGGACAAGTTATTAGTCTATTTGTGTTTCAAATTCGTTTATGGGTGAAATGGAAATAGTTATATGTAAGTGAATTGTAAGATTGTTCTGAGACTAAAATGAAATTAAAAGCATTTGCAGGAATGTTTGGTGCCCAGAAAACATTTGCTTAGGCTCAAGAAAGATAGTGTAGGATATTGTCTTAGAGCAAGAAGACAGAGCAGTTAGGATATAAGGTTTTGGTTTCTGTTGATAAGCCATTGCAGAGTACTCTTGGACAGGTCACATAAGGTGAAAATTAGGATATCAATTACCTGATTGAGCAATGGTGGTGAGTTGACTCCTTTCCATTGGAGGAGCCCATCTGGCCCAGATTGAATACTGACATGTTAATGCCAAAACCTGGAAAAACAGTTGATTCTTGGCTACCTGAGGTCATTTTGGAATCTATGTTCTAGTCATACTTAGAAAACATCTTGGTACCTGAACGAGGCCTTGGATGACCCGTAGGACAATGAGCAAAGTCACTCCAGTATCAGCTGCTAGTGGAATGAAGAGGTTCAGGACTGAGGAAATAAATATGCCAGCACCAGTCAAGTACTTAGCTCCAAATAGTTCAACCAGAAAGACACTAGGGATTGGAGCCAAGAATGAGCCAAAGTTGAGTGAGCTGAGGATGATTCCCTGGATTTCAGGACTCCAGTCATACATAGCAGCCTAGATGACAAAGAGAATATCACTTTTTATCTCTGGCTAGAGAGTTGACAGTTTTTGTTGTGAGTACTTGAGAGGCAAGAAAATAACTGGCAGTTCTCTTTCCTCTTACCTCTCTCCAAGCCCTCCAATCTACCAATTTTATCAAGAAAACCTAAGCATATACCCAACATTCTCTTTCCCCTCCCACAGTTTCCTCAGTTACACAATTAACTGACCAATTAAAATATGAGAGCTTATAAAAAAAGAAAGCCTGTAGAGAAGAAAGCATCATAGACAAGATAATTTAAAAATATGTGAAGGAAGAAAGGGAAAGTAGACGTAAATATGTAAAACTTATTTTGTGATGATTTTCATCATAGTAAGGGAAGAATTTGTGTTCACTAAATGGTAAAAATCTGTTTCCTTCATTCTAATTTAGTCCCTAGTTACACTTACAGGCACTTAGTCACGATAAAACTTCAGATACAAATTATGTTCTTGTGTAATATAATTCCTTAAATATAGCCAATGCTCAATAAATAATTCTTTAGTTCAAAATATTTGAGTCAAAGAAAGGATCCAGAATCTCTTTAAACTTACCACAACCTTGAATTCCTTCAGAGTTTCATTCCAGTTATCCTGGGATTCAGTGGGTGGCTTTTCTGTGGAGGCATTGGGTAAGCTGGGCAGGGCTGTGTTGTTCACCATAGCTGGGATGGCAATGCTCATGTTCATTTGTTGGGTTAAAATCGAAAAATTACAGAAATGCATGATAAAGGCTAGCCCATGACGGACTGAACAGAAGCCTGAAACAAGAGGGTACAGAAAGTCTTAAAATTGGTATGCTTTTCTCCCACCCTCCCTAAATCTGGAAGTGGGAAGAGATTGCAGTCTGTCTGTGAGGCAGCAATATCGAGAGAGCAAATGTTATTCAGTAGGTATCTGGTGGACACCTGTACCCCTACGAGGTGAGGGGCCCAGTAACTCACTCTGAACCGTTACTCAAGCAGAGACTTAAAGAATGTGTGGAATTGGAATTGGTCAGAGTAGGCATTAAGCAGAGTTCTCCAGGCAGGGTCCTGGGATGAGCTGATGAAAGCCAGAATGGAATGAAGTGGATTTAGACAGAGCATTGGCTGGAAGCTGCAACTGATTGGATATTGATAGTAAGAGACAGAAGTTGTTGGAAATGATCCCCAAGTGACTGTCTTGGGCAGCTGGGGTGGCTTTCAGTACCATATACAACCAAGGAACATGGCAGATTAAAATGTTCAGAGACTGGGAGGAGATGAGACTTGAAAGGTAGGCTAGGTTAGACTATAGAAGTATTTAAACTTCATCTTGATACTGTAATCTAGGCTTGCACAGAATTTGCCAGTAATCCAGGGGAACTCTGGGGTTACCCCTGGGGTTGAGTCTAGATACATTAGTTTGACAACAGCTGGCAGGACTGACTGAATATCCCTGGAGAGAGATCCCAGAGGTATAATAAGTGATCGCTGTCCTCAAGGCATGTAGGTGCCCCATTTCCTGGCTCCTGCAAGGGATCAAACGCTTGAAGTGGCCAGCACTGCTCCCTGTTGTGTAGCAATACTCTTGGTAAGTTCCAGGGATTGACAGACAGAAGAATCTTCCAACAGAACCTGAAGGTCCAGTTTTTTTCACCCAGCTTCTCTAGAGGTATAAGAGCATAAGCAACTGTATTATGTGGCCACATGGCCAGATGTGACATATAATGGGGGAGGGGGCATTTCCTCACATGCCATGGAACTCCTGGATTTGATTCAGTGAGTGTCTTAGATGTACAGCCATGACCAGCAAAGATATCAGTAGCCTTTAGGGGTACCAGTATGGAGAGAAAGCCCCAGCAGTGTCCTGAGGGTGTGATACAGAGGACCCAGCAGTGCTCAGTGAGTATGGACCAGAGAAAGAGAGGTGAGGGGAAAACTGATGTTGGACAGCCAGCAAAGTTTATTCATAAGCACTTATGAAAAGTACTTGGAGATCCAACAAAATAACCAGGTGGGACTTTGAGGAGTAGTTGAGGTCCTGCCTTATCAGGCGGGAGGAGATGTAGCCAAAAAAGGATTAATATTATTAGCATAATGCCACATGTAATAACAGGCTGGGGTTAAGGGGTAGTCACCAGAGGACTAAGCAGCATGGTGGGGTGGGGTGCCCTAGAAGACTGTGGAAAAAACTGGAAAGACCATATGAGCCCCACTCTTGACAAATTATCATGGAGAGTTCCAATGACTGCCAAAAAGTGGGTGGAGGAGGGGACACTGTGTGAGAGAGAATAATGAGAGCTAAAGTTTATACAGTGCTTACTATGTGCCAGGCATTGTTCTAAATGGTTTACATATTATAACTAATTTAATCCTCGTGGAAATCCTGTGAGGTATATGCACTTATTATCATCTCACTTTTGCAAATAAGGAAACTGAGTCACAGAAAGTTTAAGTAATTTGCCTAAGGTCACACAGCTCATAAAATGCAAAATCAGGACTGCAAACACAGGCAGTCTGGCATCTAATCTGTACTCTTACCCAATATGCTATATTGTGCCATGGAAAATTTTTATATGTAAGTTCTCTGTATTACTGATTTTAAGAGAAAAAGAGAAGATAGGAGGATTTGGCTAATAGTGTATAGTCCAGTGGACTCCTAAATATTTAGAAATGGATGAGATCTTTAGAGATACAAACTCTTCCACTTTACAGAAGGGGAAGCTGAGGCAATGGAGCAGTATTCATTCCATATCAAATGGTAGTTAATTGTAGGGGGAATGTTTGAATGCATGTCTCCGGATTTCCTCTTTGATGGGTAAGATTAGGAGAATCCTCTTTTCCTTAAGACATGTTCACTTCCCAGCAGACATACTGGCTAAAATGTTGAGTCTTGCAAAACATTCCATCTTGGTTAGTGTTTTACTTTTTAAAGGCATTGTCTTATGAAAAGCCTACATCCTTAAGAGAATTAATATACATAATTATAAGTCATTAAGAGTTTAGGGTAAAATAAGGTGTTCAGCAGTTTCCCTTATGACATATTATAGAAAAGCACTACATCGTAATATACCTGAGAGGGAGGAGGAAAATTGACTTCTATGATATGGTATAAAGAAAAAGCCTTTCTCCCTGAGGCAGGTCTGGATCTAATATGAGCAGAAAGATCTAATGGAATGCTTATTTAGAATCAGAAAAGCCAAGGTTGGCTTCTGTATTGTCTACTTAGCGTCCACTCTGAATTTTTTCTTTATCTATAAATAATATCTTGATACCTACCTGTCCTTCGAGGTTTCTTGCATGAAATGAAGTAATTCTCAGTAAAAATGCTTTACAGCTATATAGAATTCTTGGCAATTAGTTGTAGCAAGAAGATGCTATATATTACCAAAGGGAAGATGAGGTGACATAGATCCCAGTTTTATCCACACCCCAGTACATGGTTTTACCTTTCCTGGAGGTATGCGCTTGAGCTGTGTTTAAATTGCCATCATTGACAATACCTTCTCCTGTGACCTCAGCTTCTACTGTAGTGGACATTTTGGTTCTCTTCTCTCAGGGACTGGCGTTTACCTACTGAAGTAAAAGAATACAGAGAGAAGTGTCCCATATCATACATGGCACGGCCCCAATTCTTCTAAGAATTAGGAGAAAACGTTTTGTGGAAAAAGAGTTAGATTTGGGTTCAGGAGACCTGGTTTGTTGTCCAGACTCGATCACCATCCAGATGTGTGGTTTTGGGAATGTCACGTATCTGCTTCTCTAAAATGAGGGATCTGGCCTCGATTGCCTTAATAGATCGTAATATTCTTTCCAGTTCTGTGTTCTCATGTCTCTTTAAGAAATAATGAATCAAACTTTTTCAGAATAGATAAAACTCAAGATTTCTTAGATTCAGGAATCACAGTGAGTCTCAAACCAGAGAAGTGAAATTAAATCTACATCTAGATATATCATAAGGATACTGCAGGATACAAAAAGCATAAGACTTATATATAGCAATAGCTGCCATAAAAGTCATTGACAGAAAAGGAGAAATTTCAGTACGAAATCCAGTAAGAGAGTGGTGCTTTTTAAACTTCTTCAAGATAATAGAAAAAGACAAAAATACAGGAAAATGGGTGAAGAGTAGGTAACCATCAGAACAATACATAAATATAAACGAAGAACAAACAGGGGGAAGTGCACTCTGCCTTACTACAAAGGTCATGGAAGTTAAAAGAACAGTGCCTTACTATTTCTCACCCGTCAGCTTTCATAAATATGCAAGAGACTTTCATCACCAAGTTTAGGCAGAAGTGTGAGTAAATAAACTGTTGTTTATGGTTGTCAAACTGCATCCTTCCACTTAGTATTTCTGCTTCATGACATCTGCACAGCCACACAAAGAGTATGTCCCAAGACACTCCTTGTAACAATAGTTGTAAAAGTAAAATATCAGAAACAACTAATGATTATTAATATTTGAATAGTTAAGAAAAGTACATGTAAATTTGGGGATACTATACAGTCATCAAAAAGAATTGATTGGGTATATATATAAAAAAGCATATAAAGATTTAGAAGATATATTGGGTGAAAAAAGCAAGTTGTAGAATAGTAAGTACAAGATAATAAAGTAAAACACACCCACACATAATATTCCATTATGTAATTTATGTGTTTATAAGTGAATAGAAAATTATGAAAAGAAAATTTACAATACTGAGACAATGACAGCTCTCATCTACATTGTCCTGAGCTCTGGTTTTCAAATTAAGATGCATGGATCTAATAACACTGGTCATCTGTATAGAAGGGAATGCAGAGGGTCAGTCCCTTGGGAAAGAGTGGCCACACAGGAATTTAATTTGATCTGTGGTGTTTAAATGCATTACAACAATGATGCATTTGTGAATAATTACTGTGATTTAAAAATACATTTAAAACTACAACAACAGAAAGCTGTCAGAAGAAACTGGGGTCACAATGTGTGGAGTGTAGGAATCTTTCATCCTGACTGACACCTTCAGGAAGTGTGTACACCTGTGTATGCGTGTGTGGTAAAGTGTGTGTGCAGGTACAACTGGATGTTTACATGGGGCTGTTACGACTCCAGTTTGACTGAAGCTATCCTATTTTGAGAAGAAAACAGTAAGCTTCATTCCAAAGTGATGGAAGAGACTTGAGAAGGACGAGGCAGCTGAGGGCACACACTGACTGAGATAAAGAAGCTGAGAGAATGTCTTTAGAGAAAGTTGCTAGTATGCTCCATCACTTATTCACCCTGCCTCTGTGAAAGAGGGGAAGAGGGTACCGTCCATTATTTCAAATCAAACGGTGATGGTTACCTGCAAGGGGGTCATCCAGAGCTTGTGTCCCCGGGAGGTTGTGTGTATGTGTGCCTGTATGTGTGAGAGAGAGAGAAAAGGGGGCTGGTGAGTGACACATGCCTCAGAATCTAAGGGCATGGGGCTGTGACTATTAGCCTGGGGCTGCCGAGCAGAGAGAGGCCCGTGGCACACAGACCTCCCACAGCAGCAAGTGCAGAGATGCCTGGACAAAGGCCTGCAGGTCCTTCTGAATTAGATATAGACTTCTCAGGAGAGGTCCAGTTTATAGCCTACTAAATTCCTGCCCAAGAGAACTGTCTTGAGAGGCCACATGACCCCAAAAAAGTGGGATGGACTGACTGAAGTATGCCCAACAGCTGAGGAAGGAACAGTAAGGGCTGAGCAGTGGACATGCATCACCTGTGACATGGGGGAGACCGATGGGTGTCCCCAGTGTAGAACTCTCCAAAAGATTAGCACTGAACACCCACTCAAGCCCAGAAAGCACCAATGCCAGGTCACAAGAGTCCCAGTAAAAAACCACATTTCCTGCCTCTTACCGACCACCCCATATCTTCCTAACCACCAGCCCTAGAGGGATCAGAAGCCCCAGCTAGCAAGAAGGGTGAGGGAAGGAGCTGACAGACAGAGAATTAAGAAGTCAAACCAAATGAACCATCTTCCTTCAACCCGAGCTGCAGATGGGGAGAAGCTCTAATTTTAGGTGATGTTTGAAGTTTTGTGCTTTTCATCAGACTGGAGCTATCAGTTATAACATGAGATTATTCGGAGGCTGAAAACAACCAATGGACTTTTTATTCTCTGAAAATAATCAGAAAAGTTATGGGGCCGTATAGATGTAAAGGGAAGTAGGGCAGGGCAGAAGTTGTTGGTGAAATAAAATCGTTTCTGCTTTCTCTCTGTGGAGTACTACTTTCATTATTATCGAAGCAAGTAGATATCTGATTCCTTGATAATATTGTTTTTAACTGTAAGTGGAAACATTACATAATGTCTGTGCATGTCTCACTTAAAGTTGGTAGTGGTTAACTAACAGAACAGTTACTGCATTACATCGTTCAAAAACACAAATATTATAGAACAAAGAGCCCTCCAGTCCACCTTGGAATCCAGAAACACACTGAAAGTTGAATTAATCCAAATCATTGCTCATTGGCAAAATTGGCTCTGGTAACTGAAAAGAAACCTGTCATAAGAAGGGACTGAATTTTCTGCTGTAAAAGCAATTTGCTTATCATATCTGTTTACACCTTAGGGCAATTAATTGAATTGATAGAATTATAGCAGTCACAGGAATTGAAGACACAGCTTTCAGAATAACATTTTCCCACAGGGTTATACCTATAAGGACTCTTCTAGCGTGCCAGTGCCTAAGAGTTCACTGACCACTAGTTCATTTATTGATTCAGTAAATATTTTTTGACCCCATAAATAGGATGTTCTGCTACCTTAGCTCTTTCTCTTTCATTTATGACTGAAGAACTTAGTTCTCATTAAGTTGTCCCTTCTCTATACTTATTATTACAGAAGCATTTGCTAGTTTTTCTAGTAACTAGCAATAATGCCAGCATCTTGTCCCCAGCTGCATCAGTTTGTCCTACCTTCCTCCACTGCCAATTTCTACTGCCTTGTTAACTCCAGCAAAGTCTCCAGGATGGTCACAAAATGAAAAGAAAGAAGTTAACAGTGACATTTGCCATGAAGAAAATGAGAGTAGCAGGGACAGCGACTAAGTAATTAGCATCTTGAGAATAGGACAATTACTTTACCAAATCTAACTACTTTACCTGGTTTATGAGAAAGTTATATCTGAATTGCAGTGGGAATGATGAGAAGGAAGCAGCTCTGAACAAGAACATTCCAGACAAAGGGACCAGCAAGTTTGACCAACATGGCCAGTGCAGAGTGAGTGAGGAGGTTACCAGTGGGAGAGGAGATCAAAGTGGTAGTCAGGGACCACACCATGTAGGGTCCTATGGGCTGAGTAAGGGGATTGGATTTACCTTGGCTGCTGTGGGGTGTGTGGTTTATAAGAGACAAGACTAAGAACCAAGAAACTTGGGAAAAGGCTGTTGTAGTCACCTATTCAAGAGTTGATGTTGTCTGAGTTATGCTGGTCATGACACAAAAGACCCAATTGAGGATCTGTTTTGAAGCTAGAGCCAAGAAGAATTTCTAGTGAGGTGGATAGGGGGATGAGAAAAAGGCGGGAATGATCATTGAAGACTTCTAGATTTATGACTTTAGCAAATGAGTGAATGGTTTTGTGCTAAGTGGAGATGGGCGAATGAGCTAGAGGAGACCAGGTTTCCAGAAGCAAAACAAGAGTTTTGCTTTGGACACGTTGGATTTCAGGTGCCTGTTAGACCCAGAAGGGAAGACTGTGCAGTAGGCCTTGTGTCTATGAGTCTGTAGCTTGAGACGGAGGGCCCAGGTAGAAATATAAATTTGAAAGTTATCAACTTTATTTATTTAGAGACCATGTAAATGAGGAAGAACCTGAAAAGAAACTGGGCGGGTCATTCTTATATCAATTTCCTGTCAGTTTCTCTGGCCAAGGCTGTTTCTGTGTCTATTACCTTTGCATTAGATATATCCTGCTCTTCTGCCATTCACTAGTTCAGTGTGGAATGAGACTTTTCCTTAAGGTACCATGCAGTGCTATTAATGTTATCTCTCTCTGGTCTCAGCACTAAGCATTTCCTCCATACAAAAACTGTAGCTCTTACTCATAGCCCCCAAATAAAAGCTCTCTGCCCCAAACTCCTTACTCATTAAGTACTTTCCAAAGCCAAGTGGGATTTCATTTTGTTTTCCTTTCCCGAATATAAATTAATTGGACAGATCTGGTCTGTTTTGATTATTTGATCTTTTTAGCGCTGATGAAAATCTTCCTCTGCCAGAGTTTACACTTAGTATCTCACCATAGATGTGATCAATGTTTTTTTTTAATTAATGCACCCCCCAAAAAACAAGCCCAATTTATGAATCTTAAGCTGCAAGTCATCTACTCTAATTCCACTATTTGGGTGATATTAACCCTAAAAAAGATAGTTTAAAATTGCTGGTTTGCCTCCAGTTCTCTGCAGCCATCCGTTTGGATGATTGGATTCTCAGGTTGTTTCCCCTGACATTCTGGGGCTCTTTTTTTTTTTTTTTTTTTTTTTTAGGAAAAAGTGACATCCTCTCTCATTTTTCAGAATTATCAAGGGAAAGAAGAGTCATCTTCCCCAACCCCACAATCTCTACCCCAAAACAACAAATTAAGCTACTGTCTATGGAAAAAAAAACCCATTGCCATCATCTCAAAAGCAGAATATTAAGAGCAAAAAACTGAACTCTAACCTGAGGGAGGTGGAGTGCAGGGTCCTCATTCCATTCAAATAAATTTCTCTCAGCTTCTCAAAATTTCCTAATCCCCAGAGGTAAATGATTACCCCCAAATTTTGGCACTTATGTTGCCAAAGTGGAGAATTTTATTGGCTCAGTGGTTTAACTTTTAACTTTCATTGTTTCACTGACAAGTAGATCAAGCTTGTTAAATCTTCCTCATGCTTCAAATCCAGACAAGGTCACTTCCATCTTCCTTGATCTTTTACTCAGAATCAATGCACCTTCTTGTAGAAGCCTGACACCCCATGCTCCTTGTCTAAGCATTGTCACTCTATAGGGGCTTTCAGGGTTATTATATTCTTCATGGGGATGGGATATGTATTGTCCTTTTTAGTCTTCTCTCCATCATCTTTCTGTTCAGTAGAACTGGGCTCTCCACACAGTGGAGACCTAATATATTTTGGTTAACTTGAATGATTTTTGTGGTTTTCTGATTATACCTATTTGCACAAAGGCCACTGAGTTTTATGTGAAAATTGACTCCCTGTGATTCTGTTCCCTTTTGTAGCAAAACATTTCATAAGACTCACATGTAGTTGTGGTGTTTCCTTACCTCATATTCTCTCTCTTTTTAAAGTGAAGTGTGGTTGACTTAAAATATTATAATAGTTCAGGTGTATATATAGTAATTTGATATTTTTATAGATTATATTCCATACAAAGTCATTCTTTCTTGAGCCCGCTAGCAACAAGAGAGCACTTGGCAAAGCCATCACCGAGCTCCGCGCTGGCAAATCCAATGGTCACTTCTCAGGCCTTATCTGTCAACACTTGACAGCTTTCATCACTCACTCCTTGTTTCACTTGATTGTCTCATGTCAGTCAAGTCTGATTTTTCTCATGCCTTATTGGTTTCTCTTTCTGAGTCCTTTTTGCTGAATCATCATCTTTTCCTTAACCTCTAATGTTGGTGTACCCAGAACTCTGTTCTTTTTTAAAATTTCTTTTAATTTTTGGGATGGGAAAGTTAACTTGGTTTATTATTTACTTATTTATTTCTAACAGAGGTACTGGGGATTGAACCCAGGACCTTGTGCATGCTAAGCATGCACTCTACTACTGAGCTACACCCTTCCCTACCCCCAGAACTCTGTTCTTGAACTTCTTCCCTGTCTAAACTCATTCCCAAGGTAATCCTACATAGTCTCCTTTCCTTACATGCCTTTCCTCTGAGCTCCAAACTTCATCTCTTCAGTTGCCTTCATCTGTTCTTGAGGCTAGATTTTCATCAAATTATGCAAAACCATGGCAATGTATCTGCCATCCATGAGCTATACACGTGACCTCTCCAAGAAGGTCTGGATCTCAGTCGTTTGTCCCTACAGGTAGAAACTGCCCCTTACCGCTACTATTCCTCTGTTATTTAGAGTTAATTTTACTTCTTATTAGCCAGTCTCCTGAGTCCTTACTCCAGCTCTAATTCCCTGGGTTAATTCTCTATATTAAAGTTTCCCTATTCAGATAACTATGTGGTTTCTTTATCCTGACTGGATCTACTGATACAACCATAGACTTGTCTTTTTGTATATTACTAAATATTGAACCATTTGGATCATAGTTTGTCTTGTGTGCTCAATTTTCTCCCTACATTTTCCAGAATTTCTTTGCCTTTATTTTTTCAGGGAAAAAAAAAAACAACTGCAGCTGCCACCCACACATACACACACACGAGGGAGAGAGGGCACATGTGCTCAATTCAAGGAACAATTGACTCTCATAAGTTTGATTATTCTTCACTATCAAATTATGTCATTTCTTCTAATCTTATTAGTTAATCCTATTTTAGGGAGCTTTAGACTTTATTTCACAGCACCACTGCACATTTTTGTTGTTTGTCCCAAATCTCTGCAGCTTTTGTATATGTATGATAATTAATAGGTCTATGGATTACTTTGTTTTACTTCATAGCTTCATAGTTTAAAAGGAGCTTTTTTAAACAGTAATGTACAGTACATATTTGGATTTCTGTTTTTCTTTCTTTCTTTAGATGTTTCTCTATACTCAGTGCAATAAATTAGCTCCTTGGAACTCTTTGACTAATAGTCCTGAATATATCACAAAATGTCATCAAATAATGATGGTAATACAAAGATTTCTTGTCACATTCCTGATTCTCTTAGGAATGGAACTGATATTTCACCATCATACATGATATTGGGCTTTAGGTTGAGATATATTTGGCCCACATGTTAAGAATCCTATTAGGCATGTTTTACTGAATACTTTTTAAATGTGAAATAAGTATTATTTAGCAAATTTTGAATTTAATGTAATTTTGGGAGATTTTGGGGTTTTTTATTTTTAGCACTGCCAGAGGGGAAAATTTCCCCCTATTCTTCTTGAGTTCTTTGAGTTGATTTAATAATTAAATTGACACAAGACAGATTAACAGGAGAAAAAAACCCCACCAGTTTAATTCATATTCATGGAAGTCTCATGGAAATGGGACCCCCTGAAGTGACCAAAGCAGACTATTTACATATCATTTTTAGGGACAGAAACAATTATTTGTGAAGGTTTAACAAAACTAGGGGGCTTGTTCTTGAGGTAGCAGACTAATGTAGAAATAACAAAGTTTGTTTATACAGTTTTCTTAGCTTTGAATTCCCTAACTCTGGTGATACAGTCTATCCTTCTGGTTCAGAGAGAATAGCTTCACATGGGAGAGTCATTTCCTGCTTTCCAGGAGAAAGTAGGAGATCAGAGTGGTTATTTAAAATCTTTTTTTCCACTGACTGTTTCTCAAGTAACTTTAATTCAAAATAATATGCTGTTTTCCATAGCAGTTTTACCAATTTGCATTCCCAGCAGTGTACTAGGGTTTCCTTTTCTCCACATCTCACTGATACTTGTTATTTGTGTGGTCTTTTCGATGATAGCCATTCTGACAGATGTGTTTAAAATTTTTATTATTTAAAGTACCTATAGAGAATATTTTCAAATGCATTTTTAGGAACTGTTGTTATGAATATAATGCTTTATCAGTATTGACTTACTAATTTGGTGAGTCACCTTTATGGATGTCCCGGGATTGAATCATCTTTGGATTCTGGGGAGGAACTTTATGAGGCAGTCATCAAGGACTCCAGCTGCAGATAAGCTAATTAAAGATCATCAGAAACCAAAGTATTTTCAGAACAACTAAGTTTCCAAAATAATAGCTGTAATTAACTATGTTTTTTCTTGTTGATATGCTAGTGGCTCTGAATCACACAGTTCACTTGGTAAGACATTTTTGTTGAATTTATTATTTGCAGATGTGGTAAACATTTAAGTTCACCAGGTAGACTACAATTAATTCTACTTTTTATTAAGGTTGCAAAATCTTCTCATGAGCGATCCTCTGTCTTTAAGTCAAACGTGTGAATTTATTTCCAGGCATGGTTTTTAATACTTCTGAAGCAGTCTTGTGCAATGGCATTGCTTCTAGAAAGCCTCTGAGGTTGTGTTAACTGGAGGGAGTATGGGAGACGCAATTTTTCAATAAAGGAGTAGCTCTAGAGAGACACACTAAAAAGTGCCTTCACGGTGCCCATGTGTTTTGGTCTCTAGTGTTTTTCCAGCCTTTCTGGAAAGAGGCCAGTGTATCTGTTTTTGTTATTTTGATGATTGTTATTCTATAAATCTGAGACAGAAAAAATCAGGAGCCTCAGAAAAAGCCTCTAGTTTCGGAATGGGAATAATGAACAAGTTTTCCTTCTTCTCTGTTTTCTATAGTGCGAGGAAAAGGAGTTTTCCCCATAATCTGGCCCCCATCCCCTCAGGACACATACCAAGATTTGAGGCCAAAGAACAAGTTGATGTTGGGAGGAGGGTATAGCTTAAGTGGTAGAGTGGATGCTTAACATTCATGAGGTCCTCAGTTCAATCCCCAGTACTTTCTCTAAAAATTAAGTAAGTAAACCTAATTACCTCCCCCTACAAAGGAAAAAAAAAAAAAAAAAAGAACAAGTGAATGTTGAAAGAATTCCTTTGCCTCTCATTGTCCTCTGTACCTTTTTTCATTTAGGGGCCACTCTTAAATGTATGAAGTGAGAGTTATAGACAGTGATGTGCTGGTAAATGTTGAAAAACTGGCTATGAGAGAAAAAAATAGACAACAGAACATACATATATATATGCATACATATGTTAATAAAACTCATGATTACCACTCAAGGGTTAGTGTAACAAATTCTGTTAAATGTTTTACATAGTTTTAGAAATAAATTTTAAGCTAAATTGCTTCCTTGATTTTCAGATTATACCTACAATTTCAAAGGAATTGCTATTTCTTGCAAAATATACTATCCACCTTTATAAATTTACTGCCAACAATAGTGTCATAAAATTAGACAGCAAATAACTCTTTGATTACTATCCACTTCATCACAGAAGTCACTCACACCACTGATCAATGAATATAGTCCTGAAATAAATTTTGATTCTTTTTTTTTTAATTTCCCCAAGTAAGAAAAAAGCATGTCAGAACATTGCTCAGATGTCAATGACATGAGTGACTACTTTGCTGAATCAGATAATAGTTGTTTGTTTTTTTTTTTTAATTTTTGTTTAGTTTTGGAGGGGAAGTAATTAGGTTTAGTTGTTTATTTTTAGAGCAGGTACTGGGGATTGAACCCTTGTGTATGCTAAGCATGCACTCTACCACTGAGCTATCTCCTTCCCCCTAATTAGGGTTTTTTTATTTTAGATAATAGTTTTTGAATACTGAAAAAAAGTTTCCTTAATATTTGGGGCTATTCACAGTGTAAAAGCTACAGATACATCACACTTTTAAGTTTAATCCACATTTTCTCCAAGATGTTCTTAAACCTAGATAATCAATAAATCATAAATCTTATCAACAAAACAAAGAGTAAAGTCCTGATTTATAGCATTTGCTGATTTCCATGATGTAAAAAACGCCACCAGGCTGACTTCCAGCTACTAGCACATCTCTGAATCAGAGTTGGAAAAAGAAGCACAATAGAATGCCATTAAATGGCATTTCTATCACTCAGATAGAATTGATGAAAATAACCTCAAGAGCATAGATAATAGTAAATGGCAAATAATTTGGGAGTGCTGTGTATTTTCACCTGTTCTAAATTTATTTAAATGTAATGTCATATAACTTAATTTTTAATAATGGTGGTGTTTAACAACCAGCTTGCAAAATTCCCCCAAATTTAATTGGTGACCCTTGCAAGTTGGTTTGTTCTCCCTGGAGCCTGCTCCATCACAACAGTGGCTCTGTGGATGATGACTTGTAAGGATTAGGGACAGAACTCAGTTCTTAAGAGAATTCCAAGTATCTGGCTCAAGCAAACTGCATAGGTGTGTTTCCTCAAACTTCACTATCCCTCCACTGCAGTCCATCCCCATTGGTGCCAACAGTCTCTCAGTAACACGCATCTGACCATTTCACTCTCATACACAGAAGCTTTGAACATCTACTCTTTTGATTAGTGGTTCCAATCGCTTTAGCATCCCACACAAAGGTTTGTGTCCATTGTCCCCAAGCTGCCATCCAAACATATCTTCCCACTGTGTGCCTATGATCTCTAGTTATCTTAGACTCTTCATTACTCAGAGAAGCCATTCTGGCCACACCTCAGTGCCTTTGATGATTTATAGCATTTGATGATGCTTTTCTATCTCCCTCAGTGGGCCTTGCCCTTTCCTCTGCATGGCATTTAGTGACTCTCATCTAGGCCTGTCTCAAACAGCCTTCTCCTTGGAAAACGTCTCATCTTCCTTTCTCTGTTGAACAAGACTCTCAACCCAGTAGTTCTCATAACTTTTGTACATATTATCTGCTATAGCAACAGTTTTATTTAGAGCGCTTTTCTGAAATTATCTGGTTCATTTATTTGTTCACTTCCGTATCAATAAACTCCTTGAAATATTGTCTGGTTTACCACTACTGCCCCAGGGTCAAGAGCAGTATCTATCACATCTGCATGTTCAGTGGCCCTTGTTTAATGAGTGGATGAAAGATATTTGAAGTCCTTAAGTATATTGGCATTCCAAGGTTCAACCATATAGTTTCACAATGTATTTTATCCTTAATAAGTTACTTGCTTGGATTTTATATATAAAATATTGAGAGTAGCTTCAAGTCTTCCTGTGGTTTTGATTTCAGAGTAATGCTAGCTCATTGAACCCCATAGAAGCTGCTTCATTTTTCTATTAATTTACAAAACCTGGGACTAGTTTACAAAACCTGAGATTAAAATTTTCCTAACTTGTTGAGTTTGTTCTTTTTTTTTTTTTTTTAATTCTGATGGAAATAGAAGGCATCTCACTAAGAATGTATCATCAGAGAACTGTGTTTAAAAGTCACTGAAAATAATCCATTCTTTGTGTGTTCATGTTACCAATGTGATACACAATTAGCTTCTTTCATGTCAGTTTGTTTTCATTTTCAGAATTTGCTTATTTTCCCTTTGATTGAATTTTATTTCTTGAATCTGTGAAACACGAACATGGTTCAAAATTTCCCTCCTTTTACCTAAAAGTAACACTCAATATGCAATTTTTCTAACTTGCTTTCTTCATTTCACAGTATATCACAGAATTCTTTCTCTACCAGCACATGAAGATGAATGATTCTCATTCATTTTTGTGGCTCCCCAGGTACTCTCATATGAGTCTGTCCTGGAGATTATTCAACCTTTCCCCTATAGATGAACATTAACATTACTTCGTCTTTGTAAAATATTACAAATAATGCTGCCTGAGCAACTTGATACGTTTTTGATAATTCATATATGTAGAATCCCATTTTCAGGGTAGATTCTTAGAAGTGAAATTCCTGGATCCACAGTTAAGACATGTTACTTTGTTAGATATTACTAAATTTTCCCACAATATGTAATATATCATTTTACACTCCCACCAGCAATGTATATGTGTGCCTATTTCTCCTTAGTATTGTCAACTGGGTGGGTTGTAGAATTTTTGACCATCTTATAGGCAAGAATTGATACCCTGCGTAGTTTTAATTTGCCCTTTATTTTGATTACAAATGAGTATTTGCCTTTTTCTCCCCTGTGAACCTTCTTTTCATCTTGTTAAATAAATAGGATTACACTGGATTTGACATCTTTAGGATGTTATGTCATTCTGTCCACAAATGTAGGATGCTTCCTTGTTTATTTAAATCTACTTTTGATTCCTTTAGGAATATTTAAAGTTTTTCTTATGTAGGCAGATTTCTTATTAAGTTTACTCCTAGACATTTCCCATATTTTGTTTCATTTGAAAATTTGGTCTTTTCCTTTTTATACATCTTCTAAATGATTATAGTTTATAATTAGTGCTATTGATTTTTGTCTTAGTTTTATATCCTGACTACTGAATTCCTTTGCTTTTCACTGGTTCTCTTAGGTTTTCTTTAAGAGAGTTCTATTATCCTGTTGCCTACAGATAGAGTGTGCCCTTCACTCTCTGGTTCCTGGGCTTCCATTTTCTTCCTTTTTGATGCTCCTTTAGAGAGCACTTGTACAGCACTTGCTATGAGTCAGTCAATGTTCAGAAGCAATTTACATACAGTTATACTTTTAATACTCACACCAAATCTATGACGTGAAGAGGCAAAACCCACAAAGGGACCAGCAAGACCTCCGAGGCAGGGCCATTGCCTTCCTTCTTTTGCGCTTCTGTAAAAGGGCTTGCTTCTAGGAAAACAAAACTTACCCCTAAAATTCCATTGGTTCCCAAAAGCTCACTCCTGATCGGTCCATTTCTAACACCTCATTTGCATATTGCACAAACTTAATTGAAACCTAAAACCATATAAAAGCCTGTGTAACCCTGCAGTCAGGGTTCAGAGCTTGGAGTGTTAACTCCTCTGGGCCTGCCGGCATGATAAACCTGAGTTCTCCAACCCCCTGAGTGTTGCGTGGTCTCTCAACAGGATTCAGATTTCTACAACAGAAGTGCTGTCACTATCCTTATTTCACAGAGAGGCTGAGTAACTTGCTTGTACAGGGTAGAGTCAGGATTCCAGCCCTTGACCCTAACTATAAGGTCTGTCCTCTGAGCCTCCGCCTATTAGAAAATAAAATAGTTTCCCTTAAACTTTCCTTCTCTTAGTTCAACAGCCTCAGAATTCTAATCTTAGTTTGGAGACAAAAGCAAGAGGAGTTCCTTTTCTTTCTTTCTTTCTTTCTTTTTTTTTAATATCCGCAGATCTCTCTGAAAATGTCAGGCATCACTTCAGACTCTACTTGACTACTTTCCACTTCCACCATTTACTTTAAAAGCTTTTGAGTGGGTTCAGTGCCATTAGGTTCCTCTCTTTCCCACTCTGATTTTCACTTCCCTTTCAATAAAAGATAATGATTAAGAGCAAAGACATCAGTGTTGTTGCTACAAAAAAAAAGGAAGGGCAGAATTAGGGCAGAATATATTTATTAAGTATGCTAGTAGATGTGGAATTTTCATTGTGCTGAGTTAGTTTTGGCTTGGATTTGTCAAACACAGTCTCTTGCAAGTGACAGAAGTCAAACTGAAACAGCGTTTTAAAAGAGAGAGACAAAAGTGGAAGGTGATAGTGTTAAGTAGACTGGGACACCTGAAATGGTAAGAGCCTTTGGAACAAGCACAGTTGCTAAGTATCTCCCCACCTCAAACTTCCAAACTCTTTGTTATTGTTGTTCCCCCTCACTTCACCTTTCTTCTCAATCTTTCCCAGGAGACAGGGAATACTCCTTTAGCCAATCCAGTCTCATTTACACCCTCAGTAAAAGAAAGAAAAAGTGTGTTCAAGCTGCAGAGCTGAAAATTTCGGAAAGTTCTTTCACTTGCTCAGCGCAGACCACTTCCCCAACTTTGGGTTCAATCACTGGCCCTGGAGAGCAGTTCTGTTGGCTGTAACTCTGTGTAATTATTCCAGCATTTTTCAAACTGCAGTATTCTATCCTGCCTTGAAATCAACTTAGTGGGCACCCTAACAGGATTAGAAACTGACAATCTAAGTTTCAAGAAAAACCAATTTTCACAGAGTAGTTACAAACAACTTACAGGAAGGATGTCAAGATAACACTTCTAAATGGACTGATTTTTTGGAAATACTGTACATTGTTCTTTGGAATCTGGTCACGGCTCTTTCTCAGAAGCTGTGCGCGGCCTTTGGTGTTTGTTTCCTTTGCCTGGAAATGCGTATTATTTGTTGGGATTTACTAACTGGAGACGTTCCTTGCACTTGTCTCTGTTGTAGTGGCCGTTGATTTTCTCGGCTAATGGGCTGAACGTCCGTCCTGGGTGATAATTGTGCAGTCAGGCGGGATGATGTGAGACTTGTAGCTGCCACGTAGTTTGCCAGTCCTCAAATCAACCATCATTCCCAGCAGACCTGCTCCTTACCAACCATGGAGGAGGAGACACGATAGACCTCGGCCATGAGCCTTGCCTACCTGCTACCCACTTTCAAAAACACAGAAATCAGACAAATAACAGTACTTAAGGCACAGATGATGGAAGTATCCGCAGACTATTTTATCTACTTGACTAGGGGAGAGTGTGTGGTTAGTGTTCTGATTGGCTGATGTCAGGTAGGCATCTATCCAACCAGAGTCGAACTGGCAGTCCTATTTCTACAAATATTATACTATAATCATTCATCCAATCAGATTTGTTTGTTTCAAAACCTCATTTGAATATGCGGACTATAAATAAATCCTTCCCACCATGTCGGCGTAAATCGTTAGCATTTACTGGAGCGGGAGTTGTGTTCCGGTGATTGGTTCTCTAAGGCGTGTTTGTGAGCTTCTCGGAAAGGCGGTGAGAAATGTGAAGACCACAAATGTTAACATTATAACAGGAGTTTTATTTGCTTGATCCTAAAGCAAGTTTGCTACAAAGCCCAGCTGTGACAGTGGGGTCAGTTCTCCTGGGGAACACACGAAGTTGCATAATTCGGTGCCTCTAGTGCTGCCCAGGAGACTGCAAGGCTCTAGGGTTTTTCACTAAAAGCCAAAGACTTTATTTAGAGCCACTTGAAGTTCTTTTATCAAAGGAATGTTTCCTGTCTACTGACTGTCAAGGACACCAGCTGAAAGTGAGTACTAGTTTATAAGCTATCATTTTGTTATTTGGGGATATTGTATAAGTGAAATCACACAGTATGTAACCTTTTTAGATTGGTTTTATCTTCATTTTTAGCATAATTCTCCAGGGATCCATCCAAGTTGTTGCATGTATCTATAGCTTGTCCCTTTTTATTGTTGAATAATATTCCATGATATGGGTAAACAACAGCATATTTAACATCCACCTATTAAAGGACATCTTAGTTTTTTCCAAGCTTTGACCATTACAAAGAAAACAAAATAAAAACAAATAAACAAAACCCTGATAGGAACATTCACACACAGGTTTTTGTGTAAATGTAAGTTTTCATTTCTCTGGAATGAATGCTCAGTAGTGGGAGTACTGGACACATGGTAAGCATATGTTTAGTTTTTTAAGAAACTACCAAAATATTTTCCAAAGTGATTGTATCATTTTATTTTCTCACCAGCAGTGTATGAGAGATGAGAATGTGGACAGGAGTTTCTCCACATTCATGCCAGCATTTTACCTTTGTCACTATTTTTTAAATTTTATTTGCTTAATAGGTATATATTAATATCTCATCAGAGACTTAATTTGTATTTCTGTAATGGTTATTAATGTTACATATCTTTTCATGTGCTTATTTGCCATCTGTATGTCCTCTTGGGCAAAATGTAATTTTTGCCCATGTGGGATGGTTTTTTTGTTTGGTTAGTTTTTTTTGTTTGTTTTTTTTTTTAACTATTGAGCTTAAAAGTCTCTTCAAAGATAAGCCTTTTGTCATATATATATATGGTTTGCATGAATTTTCTTTATGTCTGTAGTGTTTCTTTTTATCCTCTTCACAGGAGCTTTTACAGAACAAAAGTTTTTACTTTTGATGAGATTTTCCAGTGTTATTCTTTTCTGGATCATTTGGTTTCATGCCTAAGAAGTTTTTGCCTAACTCTAGATCCCAAAGACTTTTCTTTTTTTTCATGGTTTTAAATTTTACATTTAAATCTACCATCCATTTTGAGTTATTATTTTTTTTTAAGGTTTTAGGCTGTGGTGGAGGTTCATATTTTTGCCTATTGCTCCAGCAAGATTTGTTGGAAAAAAAACTGTTCTTCCATTATATTTCTTCTTCATCATTGTTAAAAACCAGTTGGCCATATTTGTGTAGGATTATTTGTGGGTTCTCTATTCTGGTCCATTGATACATTTATTTATCCCTTTCCTATTACTATACAGTATTGATTATTGTAATATATAATAAATCTTGAAATTGAGGAGAGTGATTCCTCCCATTTTATTTTTATTTTTCAAAATTATTTTAGTCTAGTTCCTTTACCTGGCAGTTATTAGTTTTAGGAGATTGAGGGGGTTTTTTGGGAAGGGGGTTGGTTTGGTTTTATTGGTAGATTCCTTGTGATTTTCTGCACCCTTCCATCATGTCATCTTTCAACAGAAGTTTCATTTCCTGCTTTCAGATCTTTATGCTTTTAATTTTTTTCTTGCCTGATTGTACAATGAAGGACTTCAGTATGAAGTGGTATTTAATGGTGAAAATAAGTATCTTTGCCTTGTTCCTGATCTTACGGGGAAGAATTGAGTCTCTCATCATTGATATGATGTTCCCTGCAGGATATTTGTAGATGTCCTTTATTAGATTCAGAAAGTTCTCTTATATTCCTTTTGAGAGTTTTTAATCAGGAAAGGATGGTGAATTTTGTCAAATGCTTTTTTCTGCATTCACTGATATGATCATGTTGTTTTTCTTCTTTGTCCTGTTAATATGGTGAGTTACATTGATTGGTTTTTGTATATTGAACCAGTCTTCCATTGCTTGATCTTTATACATTGCTGGACTTGATTTGCTAATATTGTATCTATGCTCATAAGGAATACTGATCTATTTGTATTGTTTTGTCTGATTAGTATTAGAGTAATTTTAGACTTATAAAATGAGTTGGGAATCTTTTATTTTCTGGAAGAGATTGCATAAAATCAGTGTTATTTCTTCTTTAAACATTTGGTAGATGCTTCAGTGAAACCTGGATCTGGCGGTTTCATTTGCTGAAGATTTTTAGTTACTATTTCAGTCTTTTTAAAGGATATAAGACTATTCAATTTTTCTGATTTATCTTTGTTGAATTCTGCTAGTTTGTATTGCTTGTAGTATTCCTTTATTGTCATTTTAATGCTCTGTTTTATCCTCTGTTTTATTTCTTAAATTGTTTATTTGTGTCTTCTCTCTTATCATTCTCAATAGAACTTTTTAAATTGTTGATCTTTTTAAAAGACTTTTTTCTTTCAATGACTTTTCTATTGTTTTTCTGTTTCTCATCTCACTGAGCTCGCCTCTTACTTTTGTTCTTCCTTTCTGCTTGATTGAACTTATTTTGCTCTTCTTTTACCATGTCTTAACAGGGAAACTTAGATTAATGATTTGGGAACTTCCATCTTTTCTGACATAAACGTTTAGTGCTGAATTTCTCTCTAAGCATGGCTTTAACTGCATCCTATGAATTTTTTAGATTAAACTTTTTTATTTTGAGATCATTGTAGATTCACATGCAGTTGAAAGAAATAATAGAGATACTATGTACCTTTTACTCAGTTTCCCCCAAAGGTAACATCTTGCAAAACTTGAAACAGTATCACAACCAGGATACTGACATTGATATAATCAAGATACAGAACATTTCCTTCACCACAAGGATCCCTGATGTTGCCATTTTATAGCCACAGACACTTCTCTGCCACCCACACCCTCTTCTCAACTCTTAGGTCACTAATATATTCTCTGTTTCTTATGTCATTTTAAGACTGTTACATAAGTTGAATTATAGTAGGTAATCTTTCGGGATTGGCTTTTTAAAATACTTTATTTTTTAAAGCGGTTTTAGGTTTAAAGCAGAAAAATTGGACAGAAAGCACAAAGGCTTCTCATATACCTCTTCTCCCTTATATTAATGTGGTACATTTGTTACCATTAATGAACCAGTATTAATATATTATTAACTAAAGTCTATAGTTTATGTTAGGGTTGACTCTTTGTGCTATACAGTCTATGGGTTTTGACAAATGCATAACGTCATGTATCTGCTTATAGTGTCATACAGAATGATTTCCCTGCCCTAAAAATTTATGTTGTCCACTTTTTCATCCCTACCCCCTACCACCACCAAAACCTGGCAACTACTGACCTTTTTATTGTCTCTATAGTTTTACCTTTTCCAGGGTGTCATTAGTTGTACTCATATAGTAGATAGTCTTTTCAGACTGGCTTCTTTCATTTAGCAGTATGCATTTAAGGTTCCTCCATGCCTTTTCATGGCTTGATAGTTCATTCTTTTTATCACTGAATAATACACCATTGCATGGATGTACCATAGTTTGTTTATCCATTTACCTATTGAACAACATCCTGGTTGCTTCCAGCTTTTGGCAGTTGTGAATAAAGCTGCTGTAAGTATTTTGTGTATGTGTGTGCATGTATATATAAACTTATTTGGATAAATACCTAGGAGCATGATTGCCAGATTAAATAGCCAGTGTTTATTGTTGTAAGAAACCGTGTCTTCCAAAGTAGCTATACATTTTATATTACAAACAACAATGAATTCCTGTTGCTCCATCTCCTAGTTAGCATTTGGTATTGTCAGTGTTTTGCATTTTACTCATTCTAATAGATGTGAGATAATAATGGTATCTCATTGTGGCTGTAACTTGCAATTCCCTAATGACATATGATATTGAACACCTTTTCATGTGCTTATTTGCCATCTGATATATCCTTTTTGGTGAAATGTCCCTTCATGGTTTTTTATCCATTTTCTAATTAGACTGATTTTTTTAATTGTTGAATTTTGGAAGTTCTTTATATATTCTAGATACTAGCCCTTTATCAAATATGTATTTTGCAACTATTTTCCTTGAATCTGTAACTTGTCTTTTTATCCTCTTAAACTGTTAGTTTCTTGTGACTATCATAACTAATTTCCACCAACTGGGTAGTTTAAACAACAGAAATTTACTTTCATATAATACTGGCAAAGTCCAAAATCGGGTACTGGCAGAATTAGTTGTTTCTGGATGCTCTGGGGAGAGAATTTGTCTCATGCTTCCCTTCTAGTTTATGCTGGCTTCCAGGAATCTGTGTATCATCTCTTTTGTCTCTTGTAAGGACACTTGTTATTGGATTTAGGCCCTATTGGGGCCCTTGAGATAATATGAGATCCTGGATTACCCAGAAAGAACATAGATACCAACTAGAATCCAAGCAGAACCTGAATGGCTAAGATTAAGGAGAATCAGAAGATTTAAATAATCCATAAATGTCCATTAAATAGGAACAACTAACTCTGGCAGGCCATTAAAAAAATTCCTGGAACAAAGGGAGAGACGATTTATTTAGGGAATCCCAGATTTGCTACCATATTTTTTTAGGGGGAAACTGTCAGGGATGTAATAACATTGTTATATTTCAGTGGATGCAGCAAGCTTAACCCTTATTTCCAGGATCATGTTATTTGGGTGTTATTCATATATGAAGGTCAGATATTATTGGTTGATTAACACACTGATGAGTTTAGTTGTACCATGTAAGAAAATACAATTCATAAAATGGTATATTGTTTCTGAAAACTTTCTTTTTAGCTCTTGGTATGCATGTATATTTCTGAATGTGATTTTGCTCATATAATGAAACATTTCTTAATGTGTGTTGTAGTTTAAATAAAAGGAAAGAAAACTCACTCTATGCACTGCATATAAGTTTGTGCATTTAAATTCTGTCAATGCTGTTGTTCCCAGATTAGATGCTTGTATAATGTACTACTCACAGCAGTAAGGACTTTTTGGACTTTTTTATAATAGACTGCATTAGAGCATGATTGCTCACTTAACCCCTGGGCTCCTTATTTACTCACTTAGAGAGTAATCTAATGTGCTTACTTCCCCTTCTGGGATTTAGCATCAAGCTGTATTTGTCCTTGTTCCTCCTGACTTCCATTTGTCTCTAATCCCCCTATTCTCCCCCAATATTTCCACAGTCTGATTCCAGTGGAATATTACATTTCTTTTACTAAGTGTTTGCCATGGGTTTCTGAAATAAATGAAAAACAGTTATCACTCACCAAAAAAAGTCCAATTTATTAATGATTTCTCATATAACAGTTTACACAAACTGAGGATAATAGATTAATACCAGCATTTTGAAGTAGGTACAATTAATATTCCATTGAATATAAATGACTTACTTAAATGCTGTTTTTTGTTGTTTTGTTTTGATTTGTTTCTTTGTTTTTTGTTTTTTTGTTTTTTTTTTTTTTGAGACTTGATTGCAGCTCTTTCTCTGAAAGTGAAGATGGCTTTGAAGAGAATCACTAATTTCCAATATAATTATTTCCCAGTTAATTGTGAGGCATTACCTTGCAGGTGTTACTTACACCTTATTTTATTTTCCTTCCACTGGTGCAGCAGAACCCTTTTCATCTCTTTAAGTGATTTGTCTAACATAGTCCAGAATAATATCAAAATAATAGTGATAAGAGAAAGTCAGCTAACAGCAACTATGTGTATTCCACTAAGAAACAAAAACTGACTAAATATACTAACAAATACTTTTTAAGCATCTCCTGAGTTTAACATAAGAATTTGTTTTTTTCTTTAACTTTACGAAATGAATTAAGTTTGCTTTTACTCAACATTGAAACAACCTCACATTCTTAAATGGATCTCCCTTTGTCATTGTTTAGTAATTTTGTAATGGCCTGCCAGAGTTAGTTGTTCACATTTAATGGCAATTTATGTGATATTTCAAAGTTATATTGCACCCCACTTAGGATACTTTCTTCATTAGATTTTCATATTTCTTGAAAAATATAAATGAGACATTTTTCATAATCTGGAACCATTTCATTAGTCATAGAATTACGTTTTCTTTAAATGTCTAAGAGGATACACTCTTAGAAGCCTAATTTTTGAGGATGGTAGCTCATTCATGACTTAAATTTTTTTTCCTGTTCATCTTAGTCCTCACTGCTTTCTAGGTTCAGTTTAAGCAGTTTATTTTTTTTTCAGAAACTCTTACATTTCATCAGTATTTTTAAATATGTTAACATAGTTTTTTTTTAAAAAACCATGTCTTTGCAATTCTATAGGCCTGGGTATACTTTTATAGACAAAAGTGGTATTAAAATAATTTTTAACTTTATAAGTGTTTAAGGAATTTTTGTAGTTATAAGCGGGTAGATTTTTGTTTTCTTTTGAATTGTGTTTGGAAATTTTTGATGCTTTCATTTTCATATAAGAATTTTGTATTTGGCTACTTTCCTCCTTTTCAGTTGACTGTGGGTGTTTACTCATGCAGTGCTAAATGATAATGAAATATTTTGCTTCATTCTCAGTGGTTAAACCTGTGAATAATTGGTGGCAGAGAACCACCTCGTCACATTACTTACTGACTCTAATATTGATACTAGAATTTTACCATCAAAACGGTTTGTCTTATTTGAGATATATCCTATACACTATGAAATAAGGCTAAGATTCATTTTTACTGTTTTTCACATAACTAGCTGGCAAATGTTTATGTCTTATCTTTTGGCTTAACATGTCATGGTTACAGACTTCAGGATATAGGACCATCTTGGAAGGAAATCCCTTGCTAGAAGGCACTTGAGGGAACGCGTAGCCCTGATGCGCATTGATTTCCTAGCTGCTTGCTGGCATTCTATAGGCCTGCTTTCTAAACCTAAGAGTACAAGCTGCCAGTTTACAAGTCTTTCTTTGCTTCTAATCCATTCAGTCTAACTCTATCCTTATTAAAATTCAAACCTTAGAATAGGATTATGTATCTTAATTTTCTTGGAAATTGTGTTAATTCTCACAACAGTCCTAAGTTTCCTCCTTTCCCCAAGGAGAATGGCATCTCCCCATCCCAGCCTGCTAGGATAACTGATCTGTCTACTCTGAAGTACTGAAAAACATATGCATCTAGGATCATCAGTTCTTTTGCCAAAATTGTTGCACATTAAACTGAATTCTCAGTCTTCAGTCACCAGAACTAGATTCCTTTCAGAGTCCAGAGTCCTGTTAGTTTCAAGAGTTCTGATCAATTCTTTTTTGTTGCTAGTGAATCAGTTAGTGTTTTGTAATCTTGTAAACCTAAGCTCTTTCTCAGAAATTGTGAGTGGCTCTGAAAAGAGCCTTTGGTTTCAGTTTGGGGATTTTCTCTCTCTGGACGTTCATGCCACTTGTTAGGATTTACAACTTGTAAGATGTTATTTGCAATGCACTTTGTGGTGGTGGGTCTCTGTCTTCTTGGGCAGCAGCATGGCCTGGATGTTTGGCAGGACGCCCCCCTGGGCGATGGTCACACCATCCAGCAGTTTGTTGAGCTCCTCATCATTACGGATGGCCAGCTGCAGGTGGCGCGGGATGATGCGGGTCTTCTTGTTGTCGCGGGCCGCGTTGCCCGCCAGCTCCAGGATCTCGGCCGTCAGGTACTCCAGCACCGCCGCCAGGTACACCGGCGCGCCAGCCCCGACCCGCTCGGAGTAGTTGCCCTTGCGGAGCAGGCGATGGACTCGGCCCACGGGGAACTGCAGGCTCGCTCTGGATGAACGGGATTTGGCCTTAGCACGTGCTTTGCCACCTTGCTTCCCACGTCCAGACATGACTAAAGTTATGCGTCTGTTATAACGGAAAAAATTACCGTTAGGGCAGATACAGGGTCTATTTATAGTCTCAAGGTAGGTTGTGATTTGCTATTCGATTGGTTGATAGCTTTTCATCCAACCAGAGAACGTACTAGATTCACCTTAACTACATATACATCACTACTCGTTATCCAATCAGATGTTGGGTGCTAAAACACGTCATCTGAGTGCCGCACCTATAAATACCACACTTGGCGTCGTTAAGAGCCAGTCGTTTGTTGTGTTGGTTCTGTGCGCTAACCATGCCAGAGCTGACTTCAAAGGGCTCTACCATTTCTAAGAAAGGCTTCAAAAATGCTGTAACTAAAACCCAGAAGAAGGAAGGGAAAAAGCGCAAGAGATGTCGCAAAGAGAGCTATTCAGTTTACATCTACAAGGTGCTGAAGCAAGTTCACCCCGATACCGGTATCTCTTCAAAGGCCATGAGCATCATGAATTCTTTTGTCAGTGATATTTTCGAGCGCATCGCGGGCGAGGCATCGCGCCTGGCGCATTACAACAAGCGCTTGACCATCACGTCCCGGGAGATCCAGACGGCCGTGCGCCTGCTGCTGCCCGGGGAGCTGGCCAAGCACGCCGTGTCTGAGGGCACCAAGGCCGTCACCAAGTACACCAGCTCCAAGTAAAAAGATTCAGCCACCCAACGAGCTTTGTAAACCCAAAGGCTCTTTTAAGAGCCACTTAAACTTTCCAGAAGGCTGTAGGCTCTTTATTTGGCCGGTTAGTGCATGTGAGCAGGTCTTATAACTAGAGTGACAAATTGTTAAATTTAGTATGTATATTTCTCAAGTTCCCTTTGCTTACACCATTGTATGGTTAAGAAGTAGATAAATTACTTCTCAATCACACAAGTTCTAAATGTTAATCATTCCCATTGCTTCTTAGTGAAGCCTCTGGTTTCCTAAGTGAAGCAATTCAAAGGGAGCTCCCTATGAATACAAAGGAAGCTCTGGTAGTGCCCTTAGGCTGGTTTCATGGGCTAAGTGTAAATATGGAACATGTCTGGCCTTTCTCTGGGTTATCTCCTATTTCAAGTGTTTTCAGATGACAATGAGAGGGGCCTGAAGCTGAGGAAAGATTAAGATGGTAGGTAAGTCTAGCATGGGAGCACTAAGGCTGTTTTGTTTTCTCTTTACACTGGCTGTGGAGTGTGGAAAAAATTCTACCTATGGATTGGGCTAACTGCCCTACAGCTGCTGGGATTCAAGTCCAGAAGCCCAGTTTGAGTCTGATGTCAGATGTACATTTATTGGGGAGGGAGGTGTCTCTAAACTGGGCTGTTTGTTAAACACAGGTTCACAAGGGAGTGTGGAGATCTTGCCATGACAACAGTTCATACTGGAACACAACAATGGGCAAAAACAGTAACATTAAATTACTTTTTGCATCACTTCTGAGTTATAATACAATCACTTGCTTTTTTTTTTTAATGATAGGATCATTAAATTGGTGTCTGTGTCTTATATTCCTGGACACAAACACTGAGATGTTCACAGAATATTTATCAAAATGTGATGCCCAATATTGAAGTCACGGGACTTTGGGTTGCAAGATCTACTGTCATGATCACCTGAAGATCATAGCAGACAGATAAGCATTAAGAAATTAGTGACAAAGTACATTGAAATTAATGACATAAAGGATCAAATTATTTTTACTGCTTCCCACAAACCTGTGGTAGCACCTATAGAATCTGCTTTTCCCAATTCCCAAAGCAAACCTCATTTTAAAACAGAGCCCTAATTTTGCCATGGCCCTTTTCTCAGAAAATTCTGCCATGCCAATCCTGTATTACTCAAGGATTGAAATGTGGGCAAAAAGTAGACATCTTTCTTAAAATATTTCAATCCCCTGTCTTCCTCTACTTTCACATGGATTATCTTGAATTAAAGCTTCACTCTTATTTTTCTGACCTTAGTCTTCAGAGGTCACAAACACATCCATCCCAAGCTCTGTATCACCAAGTTCCCTAAACCTGGGTCCTTGGTATGCCTTTCTGAAGGAAGGAGAGTTTGACCAGCTGCTTTGCCTTTTTATAGCAATTTCCAGGTTTCTAGTAGGGAATGAAGGAATTGACTTTCCCCAGCATCTTTCATATTAAAGAAAAATCAATCTTTACAGAACACATGAGAATAAAATGAAGCATGGCTTAAAGGAAAAATTAAGTGCTTACATTAAGTTAGAAATTATACATGTAGTCAGTCCTTCAGGTACTGTGAAATCTTAAATGACTATGCAAAACAATCTTAATGGAAAAAATCATGATTGTTCCATCTTTAAAAAATTTTTATTGAAATATTAACTCCCTTGCTTTCTATCACAGGGAAGTAAAAAATATTAAGGACATTATAATTTTGAAACAGTGATAAAGTTATTACTCAGTGTAGTTGAATGGTACTTGCCTCTTTAGTAAGTTACACGGAGTCAGCGTCTTTCCTATGCCTTGTTGAATTGTCATGTTTGAATTGTCATGTTTAAATTGGGATTAGCTTCCAAGATTTTATCCTTTGCGTTTTTAAATGCTGTAGAATACCTGAGGTTTCCTTTAATATGAAGTATTTTGCCATTGTCTCTTTGGAACATCTTCTTTATCCCAATCTTTTCCTACACTTATGTAGATAGCCCTTCACTAAGTTGTCTAGTTGCAAAGCTAGTCTTTTGATAACAGTGTGAACATTCCCCTGATCAACTATTCCTTCAGTAACTCCTAAATTTAGGTTTGATTCAAATACTACTTTCCAGGGTTATTACTTTGTTTTGCTGTAACTTTCATCTTGTTGGTTCAATCCCTCTTGGTTAATTTGTCATGTAAGTTTCTCTGGGAAACAAGCAACTAAACTACATGTTTTCTATTCATGCATAAACTGAGTAACTTATGTAGTGACCAGTCATTAACAAGTTTTTTAAATAAGTGACATGATTAGGTCACAGATCAGGATGTCCATCTGTTACTTGTGCTGTGACTTGTGAACAAAAGAGCCAGCAGTGAAGTTTGTAAATTATTAGTTATCATTAATGACGTTTGAACTGTTCTGGGGCAGCTGGTATTTAAACTGTGGTAACTGAAATTCATTTTATATTACCAAAGTCATGCAATGTTAAGGACTGTCTAAAGTTAGCATCCTGCTTAAAGAAGCTAGGAAGAAAAGTGAACCAATGTAAGCAAAAGCTAAATAATGAAGAAGATTGAGAAAATTAGGGAAAAGACAGTAAAAACAAATGCAAGAGTAAAAAGAAAAATAGCAAGTACATGTAAAGATAGAAGATTAACCAGTAACTACTGTGGTTTGTGGAAAAAATACAAAGTTAAAGCAGCTGTAGTTATAATGGAGATAAAAATCATTAGAGACCGGTTTGCTTATCATTAAAAGAATATCTAATTTTATTGAAAATGATTTACCAAAATTACAAATTAGCTAATTTAAAACAATTTCATTGAAACAATTGTCAAAGAACTTTCACCTGAAAAAGGGCACCAAGTTGTTTTAAAAGGGAATTTCACCATTTTTAAAGCAAAGAATTCTAGTGCTATTCCAGCCATTCTAGAGTATGAACTGAAAAGTTTGTACCAAAAGCTGATCATTGAACAGATTAATTACAGTACTGAGACGTAAATTGTAAATGATACATTGGCAACCAGATTCAGAACATTAAATGAATAACATGCCTAAAGCAGTTTATATCAAAAATACAAGGGTGAAAGCATTCTAGGAAGTTTTTTGAAATAACTCAGTATATTTAAAGGTCTATGATCACTCTCCGAAGATTCTCACAAGGCATTTTATTAATTTCAATGAATTCTTGACTCAATTCAATGAAATAGATGTGGAAATCTTAATTATAAGATGTATCTAATGAATAGTGGAGATCCTCAGCAAGGTGAGTGATAAAACAAGGCCCACCCTATTTAAAGTCATTATGGAGGTATGAGGCATTGAAATAAAAAATTAGGAGTGAACTACTTAGAAAGGGCAGTATGATGTTTACTATTTTCAGATGTTACTTCAAACATGTAAAACTCAACGATTATACCAGAAAGCCAACGTGGAAATTCTGATACAGTAAGGTATCAGTGCATATAGACAGTACTGTTGTATGAAAATGCTGCAAAATGAAATATAACACCCATTTATAGGAACAAAACCAAAATACCTAGAACTACATTTGATGAGATGCTATAGAAATAAACTGACCTGCATCAATCTCATGGTCCCAGTTCCTTACAGGTTAATGATGCAAGCAGCATTTAAGACCAGGCCCAGGTTTAGAAAAGGAACGAGGATGTCCTCTAGGGAGGGTTTATTTGCTCTCAAGTGGGAACACAGGGAAATATTCGTCTTCCTGCCACAACTTTGGCCTATGTGAACACAGTACTAGCACCAGCATGTGGGTAAAGCCAGTTCAGAAGAGTAGTAACTGCAGCTAGTGGGAGCCAGAGCTCTGAACAGTCTTACTACTGATGTTTTATGCTTGCTCTGAGCAGTCCAGATGGTTCAAGTAATATTGGACAGGCATCATTTAAAGTGATTCAACGTACCAGCAAGTGATCAACGAGAATTTTTACCCGTCCAGCAAGTGATCAAGAACTTTTATCAATTGTGGTTAGCCAGATTGTTGGGTTCCGAAGTGAAGTACTGTAGACAGTGGTTAACATCCCCACATTCCAGGGTCGTCAAGGCCAAGAAATTCTGAGGGTCTCAAACCCCTTTAAGCTTTATAGGACAGCTAAGCTGCCCTACAGGGCCCAACTTCTCTTGCATAGTGTGTAGAACAGCATTAATAATATCCCAAGGTCTACTCCCCAGATTCAGGCTTATTCACAAGGTGTTTTAAAGCATAGCATTTCATATAGTCTGTTATTATAAAGAATCACTATGTGCATTTATTTAACCAAAGATTTCCAAAAGGCTTTTAGAGAACCTCTTGCCTTGGCTATCAGAATCGGGACTTGTGAGGGCACTTTGCACGTAAGTCAAAGTCACAATGCTGTTAACCTAATAAAGCTTACCAACACAAGTATTCTGGTAAGGAAACAAGCTCACAGCTCTTTCATCAAGAAGGTAAAGTGGCTCTGAAAAGAGCCTTTGGGTTAGAAAAAAAGACGCTTACTCAGCAAGTTTACTTGGAGCTGGTGTACTTGGTAACAGCCTTAGTACCTTCAGACACGGCGTGCTTGGCCAGCTCCCCAGGCAGTAGCAAGCGCACAGCTGTCTGGATTTCCCGAGATGTGATGGTCGAGTGTTTGCTATAATGTGTTAAGCGCGACGCCTCCCCAGCAATACGCTCAAAGATATCGGTGACGAAGGAATTCATGATGCTCATGGCCTTTGAAGAGATGCCAGTATCAGGATGAACTTGCTTCAGTACCTTGTAGATGTAAATTGAATAGCTCTCTTTGCGACATCTCTTGCGCCTTTTTCCTTCTTTCTTCTGAGTTTTCGTTACAGCTTTCTTAAAGCCCTTCTTAGAAACAGTAGCGCTCTTTGAAGGCAGCTCTGGCATCATTAGTGTCAGCTCTATAGCGTCAACAGCTCTAAAGTAACAGCTTTAACAGCTCCAAGCAATACTAAGTAAGCGAAAACACCTAGTGGCTGAGCAGAGTGCTACTTATAGGCACGTCGCTCTAGTGTCGTGTGGAGATGCCAATATCTGATTGGCTATGGGGGAGTGGCGTGTATGTAAATAAGGTGATTCTCCGTGACCCTTTCTGATTGGGTAAGACCACAGCCTATCAGAAAGCAGAGCACAACCTGCCGTCAGGCTATAAATAGGCCCAGTAGTGTTTCTTCACTAGTGTTTTCTTAGTGTCACTGGCTGTGTTAGAGTTATGTCTGGGCGCGGGAAGCAGGGCAGCAAGGCACGTGCGAAGGCTAGGTCTCGCTCATCTAGAGCTGGCTTACAGTTCCCAGTAGGCAGAATCCATCGCTTGCTTCGTAGAGGAAACTACGCGGAGCGTATAGGGGCTGGTGCGCCGGTGTACCTGGCCGCGGTGCTAGAGTACCTAACTGCGGAGATCCTGGAGCTGGCAGGCAATGCATCCCGCGACAACAAGAAGACGCGTATCATTCCGCGACATTTGCAGCTGGCCATCCGTAATGATGAGGAGCTTAACAAGCTCTTAGGTGGTGTGACCATCGCTCAGGGCGGTGTCCTGCCCAACATCCAGGCTGTGTTGCTGCCCAAGAAGACCGAGAGTCACCACCACAAAGTGCACAGCAAGTAGTCCAAGTGGAGAATCCTGATGAGCAACCTGAGCGTCTGGCGAAGAAACAGCAGCCAAAGGCTCTTTTTAGAGCCACTTAAGCTATCATTTTGAGGGCTGTGCCTAAGCTGTTAAAGGCTGTGATGGTGTAATTTCCCGGTAATAGGCTGCCAAAAACCTCTATATAACTATTAATCTTTTGTAAAGTTAGTGCTTAAACATTGATTTTAGTACCTGAGATAGCCTGAAGCTGTTTTCAAGTTTCAACGCTGCTGAGGGGTAAAAAGTGTATGGGCCCTCAAAAGTGCTGGTCGGGGAAGGAGCAAATTGTAAGCATTTCAGTATCCTAATTTAAGGCTCATTTTAATGAGTCAGTATTTGATACCTATGCCTTAACACATGTTTTAAAACGTTTAACAGGTAAGATACGTCAAAAAAGCGTGATGGTATATGTGGGGGAGGGTCACTAGTGTTTCACTAGAGGCAGGAGTGTGACGAGGTGTAAAATTGAAGTGACTGGTCCAATTTTTCAAAGGATTTAAATTAAAAGATGGTTTCAGTTGGTCTGAATTATAAACAAAAACTAGAAAGCAATTGAATAGTTACGCTACCATAAAGACAGAAAATTCAAGCTTGCCTTATCGCAGGAAAAAATTTCACTGGCTATTAAAAAAAAAAAAAAAGCCCTGGTTACACTTGAGATCTACACATAAGACAAAAAGCAGGTAGGTAGAAAGGTATAGGGCTCTGTAAGTTAAGATAAGAACAAAGTATATAATGTTGATTAGGGACCATAAAGTCATGAAAAAGCCAATCGTGTTGAATTAATATATGTAAATAGGGCATGCGAATGAAGAGGGCACAAAAGAGGGAAAAGTTTGAAAACAAGAAAATTGCAGATATATTTGTTTAGAACTTGGCATTAAAAATTAAGATGTGAAAATTTAAAATCAAAGAATGCTAATACAAGTGATTGACAGAGTAAATGAGGGATATGTGAAAAGTCTCCTAAACAGAATTCCAAATAATTTATTTAAATATTCCATCAAACAGGTGGAACTTAACTCCCCAGATTTACCAAAGCAGAGTGTGGAAAGGCAGGAGAGAAACCTTTACAGCAGAGAAACCTGGCAAACACTAGTTTAACCAGACGATCAGTGTTAACATCAGTGATAAACCACGTTGTTTGCACATGCTTTTAGTATGTGTTGAGAAAAGCAATTCACTTCTCTGGTCTTTGAACACATAATCTCAGTCTAACCCTGGGAAAACCATAAGATGAATCTGAGGAACATCCTACAGAATGAGTTCTTAAAACTACGAAGTTCGTAAAAAAAAAAAAAACAAGGAAATTCTAACAAACTGCCATAGCCCAGAGCAACTAAAGAAACATTACAAGTAAATATGCAGAACAACTAAGGGGTTAATTGGCATATAACTTACAGTTGGCCCTCCGTTTTCGAGGTTTCTCCACATCCACAGATTCAATCAACCACAGACTACATAGCACTGTAGTAGTTACTATTGAAAAATATCCGCCTATGGGTCCACCTCCACACTTCAAACCCAAGTTGTTCAAGGGTCAACCATATTTTGGACTGGATCCTGGGACAGAAAAAGAGCATTAGGTAAAATCTAATGAAATCCAAGCAAAGTTTAGAGTTTAGTTCACAGTAAAGTACCAATGTTAGTTCTTTAGTTGTGACAAATGTGTAAATATTCACAATAGAGGAAACATATATGGGAACTATATAACTTTAATGTAAACCAAAAATTATTCCAAGTTATTAAAAAAAAACCACACACAAAAACCTCCCAAACTTTTTAAATCAGAGGAATCCCAAATCCATAAACAGATGAAGAAATTTCAGTAGACTACAGCTCTTAAGCTGGAAGTATGAGTGCCTCAAAAAAGTACTTGCTTTTGGATGTCAGTGTCCTATTAAAAAAAAAACCTTTCATAGCAACTGTACTTGGTGACAGGACATAGTGCCTTGCACACAGCATGCTCAGTACACAATCATTAACAGGTAGTAGCTCTCTGAAATTCCCTATTATAAGGAGCCAGGTGAGTGGACTCACAAGTGATGTGCTCAAAAGTCATAAATGAGTTCATCCACACAGCTTCCATAAAGGTGCCAGTGATGGGGTGAACCTGCTTTAAGACATACTCTGGATCTTAAGTGTAATAGCACTGTCTGTGACATCTCTAGTACTTCTTGCCTGTTTTCTCAGCTTGGTGGTAGCTTCTTAGAGCCTTTCTTGGACATGATAGTAAACTTAGAGAAAAACTACTGAATGCTGACAGAAAGGACTCACAAGAAACACATGGGCAGCCAGTTTTGAAAAGTCTCAGGGCAGGGAGTTTAGCTTGATATTCTCACCCTTCCAGCCCTCTGGCTTCTGCTTGAGACTCCTTCGTGCTTTGTTACTGAGGTGGGAAGCCCCATGAAAAGACTGGCAGGACCCACAGGCAGGGACAGTACTTTCCTGCCAGTGCCATCCGTTTCCCTGACCTGGTGGTATTCTCTCACTTTTGTGCTTCTGTAAAACGGCTTCTAGGAAAGCGAAATTTACCCCTAAGATGCTATTGTTTCCCAAAGCTCACTCTGGTTGGTCCATTTCTAACAATTCATTTGCATAAAACTCACTCCTGATTGGTCCATTTCTTACACCTACTCTGCATATGATGATGCAAAATCTTGACTAGTAACCTATAAGAGCCTGTGTAAACCTATGAACAAGGTCCAGAGACTTGGAGTGTTCACTCCTAGGGCCTGCTGGCAGAATCAACCTAAGTTCTCCAGCACTCCGAGTGCTGCTTAGTCTCTCGCCAGGACCCAGGTTGCTGTAACACTCTGCTATAACACTATGCTGTGACAGCTTGCTGTAACATTACCACAAAATGACCAGCTTCCTGCCACCCATGAGGGCCTATACAAAGTGACAGGAAATTGTCCCTCATTAAGAACCTCAGGATTCAGGCTGAGTCAGCTACCCTTGATTATTCCCAGGAAAAGAGGGAATCATATTTAATTCCCACACCGTAACAGGTCTGGTTGGGGCAGGAGCCAGGTTCTCCTCTTAAGTGAGTTGATGCAAAGGGGGATGAGACTGCTAGATTGCTTCACTAATTGTACTTGAGGAAGCTGGCTAGGGACCTGCATCGCCTGAGAGAGGATAGCCTACAGGTTGTGACAGGTGGTATCTGAAACCAGCTCTGGCTTCTCCCTGTTCACCAAGACGCCCCTGCCTTGTCCCCAAGCTGCTGTAACCGCACAGCAGTGGCTGTGACTATGTGAGTGAGTGACTAGTGGGATTCAAAAGGCCCCCCACACCTCCAAAGTGATCCTTTGAGAGAAAAATGCCTCTCTGTGCACTTACAGACTGTGTAAACCATGATTCCATGTTCCTGGATTTCTCAGGTTCTGAAAGAAGATGAAAGAAATTGTTGAGTTCCATTAACATACAGATTTTGGGGGAGGGGGGGATCAGTACAAGTATATCCTGTATCCAAACTTTACCTCCAAAAATAATGGTAAACAATTATTCCCAAAGATTGCTTGATAACCAACTACATCAATCACATCAGGTGTATTTTTTTGAACAGGGACTTTTTATTTTAATTTTTATATCACTTAGGGCCATTCATCTATTCTGGACTCACAGACATTTTTCCTAAGTTCTCACAAGGAGCAGCATTGTCTAGAGCAAGCAATGTATGTGTGGTGAAGGACCAGGGTTTTTTCCTTTTTTTTTTTTTGGATATTCTATCCATCATGGACCAATACTCTAGTGAAATACAGTAAAACTAAATATTAGAAAAATGCAATAGATTTAAATTACACATATACGTATATATGTGTGTGTGTGTGTGTATGTATATATATTTGTTCATATATATATATATAAAAGAACAAACCTAAACAAAGGAGGAAAAACGAATACAAAACTACAGGCTGTTCACTGAGAGTAAGTCCCAGTTCATTCTTCTTGCTGTTAGATTGTGCATGTGCACCAGTCTAAGGACCAGATCTTTAATAGCACTGAGAAAATCCACTGGACTTTGAAGTCAGATTAAATTCTTTTGGGTCTCTGGTTCCATTAGTTTTCTGTTGCTGTGTATCAAATTACCACAAATTTAGCCACTTAAAACACTTACTCATTAGTTTACCGTTCTCAAGTCCTGCATAACACTGCTGGGCTCTCTGCTCCAAATATCACAGGACTGAAATCAAGGTGTGGGCCAGATTGAGTTCTCGTTTGAAAGCTCTGGGGAAAAATCTTCTAAACGCGTTGCTGGTAGAATTAATTTCCTTGCAGTTGTAGGACTGGGGTTTTCACATTCTTGCTGGCTGTCAGCTGGGGGCCACTCTTGGCTCCTAGAGACTACCCACATTCCTTGCCACCTAACCCCCTCCATCATCAAGCCAGCAACTGTGCATCAAATCCTTCTCATGTTTTGAGTCTCTGATTTCCCCCTCTGTGATGAGTCAGAGAATACGCTCTACTTTTAAAAGGCTGATGTGTTTAGGTCAGGCCCACCTGGATAGTCTCCCTGTTTTAAGGTTAACTGTGACAGGTAACATAACCTAATCACGGGAAAAAATCCATATTCTCAGAGCCAAGGATTACACGGTGGGTATAGCCAGGGGAAAATCCTGGAGGCCAATTTTGCTTCGTTCATTTATCTGCTCTGGACTCAGGGGCTTTTATACTGAGAATCTACATCTGTTAAAGGTCATCACCAACCCTAGGGCATGTGAACCAGGCCTACCAGCCTCCTGGTGACAGTGTGTTTGAGCTAATTGCAGGCTGTTTTCTTCGACAGCTCTTTTTGACTGAACAAGTACTGCCTTTTCCACCACTAGCTTAATTTGGAGTTACACAAATGCTGTAATCCTGATGCGACAGCTGAGAGTAGTTCTCAGATAATCGCTCTGCAAAGTGATATCATTAGCAATATTAGCAGTTGCGTGTAGATTACTATAATTGTGCATGTAGTAATCAGTGCTGACTCAGAATGACACAGATTTATTTTAAAAAAAGACAGAAAAGTGTGTGCCAAGCAAGGATTTCCATGCAAGCCATCCTCTCCCTCCCCCATCATATGTACAATAACATTCTCCCTCAATTCTTTTACCATCTGCACTCAACTTGGGAAGTAAAATTTTGTTTTAATGTCTAGGAGAAAATGATCATTATATTTTGATACATGAAGTTGGGCTGTCTCATTATTTAAGCTGAAAATGTTGATCTCAAGACAGTGCAACAGAGCAGGACAATGCAAGGATTTGAGGGTCTCAAGTTTCATATAATCAAGGCTGGCTGTGTCATAAACTGACCCTTTGGAAGACCACTGCCCACTTTGGAAGGTTTGGGAAGGCCAGTATTCTCCAAAATTATTCTTTCAACTGATCAGAGAAGTCTGAAATGCCTTTAACCAGGGACAAAGCTTCTCATACCAGCGAGAAGAAATGAGGTTGTCTCTAAATGCATTATCTCACTAAAACATCCTAACAATCTATGAGCTTGTTCTTTTCATTATCCCCACTTGGCAAGAAGTTTAGAGAAGTAAAATCACGCAGCTAATTATATGATAGTATTCAGAATAAACCAAATACATACTGACTCCTGACCCCATCTGACTGTTCTGTACCCCTATTTTATACTAGCATTGCAAATAAGTGGCACCAGATTCTTTCCTAAGACCTGGGAACAAGGAGAAAATGTGAGAGAAGAACGGATTTCTGAAGCAAAGTTCCTCAAAGGGATAACAAAATAGAGATGGAAAGAGTAGGTGGCCTGGGGACCATGTTGACAAGTTCTGCTGTCACTTTCTACCTGTTCTGAAGACTGACCCTGCATGGTGTTTCCCTCCTTGACCTTGAGAAGGGCAGGAGTCATGGAGAACTACAGTCCTGTTAAAAAAAAAAAAAAGAAAAGTCATGGGACCCCTGCTTTGGCTGGGCACATTCTTTTGTAGACCAACTCTGCTGTGACAAATAGGCCCCACCAGACTTCAGAGGCCCCAGCCTGGGGGAAGGGGAGTCTCAGGGATTTTTTTTTTTTTTTTGTATGGTTATTTCCTTTATATTTTTCCTTTTCCATTTTTTCCTCAAATACTTTTCTTTAGTCTCTAATTGACTGGAAACAATTGCCAGTAAGGAAAAGAAGTATGTTGTGAACAATTTATGGGGATTTTATTTGTCAAAAAGTTGCTTTCTTGCTTCATTTCTTGTGGATAATTTTGGCCCCCACTTACAATGCCTGCCTGGTCCTCTCCAACAAAACTCATGGTATAAGAGACTAAGTAGGGGAGTTTAGGTCTTTCGATCATGAGCTACCCTCTTGGAATAAACTTTCTCTGCTCCAAACTCTGCTGTTTTTGTTTATTTGGCCTCACTGTATGTTGAGTACATGAACTTGGGTTCATCAACACTTCTTATAATCTATGCTGTTCAATAACCCTCAGTTGGGATGGAAGAGGACTCAGTGATTTTAATCTCTTTTCTTTGGTATTTATATCGCTTGGTGTTTCTCTTGAGCTTCCCGGATATGTGGTTTGCTATCTGACTTTAATTTGGGAGAAAATTGCAGTCATTCTTGTTTCAAACATTTCTTCTGTTCCTTATCTCTTTTTTCTGATATTCCCACAACACGTATGTTACACCTTTTGTAACTGGCACAGTCCTTGGATATTCTGTGTTTTTTTTTAAGTGTTCTCTTTGCTTTCGTTTTGGAAGTTTCTACTGGCATAGCCTCAAACACAGATTCTCTCCTCAGCTGTATCCAATTTACTAATAAACCCATCAAATGCATTCATTATTTCTGTTACAGTGTTTTTGAGCTCTAAAATTTCTTTTTATTTCTTTCTTAGGATTTTCATGTCTGCTTACATTGCCCATCTGTTCTTGCATGTTGTCCACTTCATCCATCAGAGCCCTTAGCATATTAATTATAGTTTTAAATTCCTGGTTGGTAATTCCAACATCCTGGCTGTGTCTGGCTCTGAAGCTTGCTCTGTCTCTTCAAACTGGGTTTTTTGATGGTTGGTATGCCTTATCGTTTTTTCTTAGTAGCTGGAAATGACGCACCAGGTAAAAGGAACGGCTGTGAAGAAGCCTGCAGTAATGGTGGTGAGGTGTGGGGGAGGGGAGGCGGCCAACGTTGGGGTTGTGGTCTCCCACTGAGCCTGTGCCTCGGGACTGAGAACTTCGCGAGAGTTCCTCAGTTCTCTCCCCTTCAGGTGGGACAGAAATGGCTAGCGTGGGCTGGAGTTGGGTATTTCCCTTCCCCCAAGTTAGTCAGGCTCCGCTAACAGCCCGCAGGTGAGGCTCTGCTTAACCACTTTCCGCTGAGGGAAGGCCTTTTACGGAGCGCAAGGGACTCTGGGATGTTTCAAAATGGTTCCTCCTCTTCTGCCCTCTGCTGCGAGCGGGAGAGGATTTTTCCCCAGTGTTTTCTGAGGGATTCTGGTCCGACTCCTGGACGGAAATCTCACAGTTTTGAAAGGTCCCCCTATTACTGGGACCCTGTGGAGTTTTTAACTCTCAGACTTGTCGGTGCTGAGCCTCCAGCATTTCGTCAGTTACAGCTCCTGGCGTCCTGCTCCTCGCCTGGCGTCCGGCCCCGTTCCTGGTGTCCTGCCTGGCGCCTGCTTTCCTGCTCCGCGCCTGGTTTCCAAAGGTAACTTTTTGTATTTACCTGTCTCTCTAATCTTGGGGGCAATGGTTTGCCTTGTGACCTCTCCTCTCTTACGGATACAAGATGAGGTTTTTTGGTTTTGTTTTTTTTTTTGTCTGTTTAGCTTTTTACTTGTTAGAATGGATTTGTGGCTTCCAAGCTATTTACATGAGGAACCAGAAACCAGACCCCATCCCCCACTCCCCCATCATCCCAGTTAAGCAGAGAGCTAACTGAACAATAGTAGGGAAAAAAACCAAAAAACTAAGTGTGGGGGGGGGGCAGGTAGAGAAAATTACCTAAATCAAATGTCTGCTATGTATTAGATATTTATGTGTGTCTTGACTCATCACAAAATTCATATATGCTGTGTTATACTGCCGCACTTTCCCCTTGTTTTTTTCTGATAATCAAATGCTCTGTTGTGAAACATTCAGGATCTATTGGAAGGTCTAATTCTGCACCAGAGGCAGCTGAACCATCTAGGCAAGGGATCAGCAAACTTTTTCTGTAAAGAACATGAAAAGGTGTCCGACACCACTAATGTATTAGGGAAATGCAAATCAAAACCACAATGAGATATCAGCTAACACCTGTTGGGATGGCTGCTATCAAAAAGACAAGAAGTAACAAATATTTGGGAGGATGTGGAGAAAAAGGGAACCTTCATACATTGTTGGTAGGACTTAAAATTGATGCAGTCACTGTGGAAAACAATGTCGAAGAATTAAGAGTAGAATTAGCATATGATCCAGCAATTTCATTTCTGGGTATTTATCTAAAGTATGTGAAAATACTAATTCAAAAAGATATCTGCACCCCATGTTCATTGCAGCATTATTTACAGTAGCCAAGATATGGAAACAATTTTAGTTCTCATCAATGGATAAATAGATAAAAAGGATGTGAGATGTATAAATACATATGTATATATACACACACACATACATACTTACATATATACAGTAGAATACTACTCGGCCATGAAAAAGAGTGAAATTCTGCCATTTGAGGATTTTGAGGGCATCTTGAGGGCATTCTGCTAAATGAAATAAGTCAGACAGAGAAAGACAAATACTGTATGATTTCACACATGTGTAATCTAAAAAGAAAATGAACAAACAACAAAAAAAAACTCATAGTTACAGAAATCAGAGTAGTGATTACCATGGGGAAGTAGGTGGGGAATGGGTGAAATGGGTCAAGGGATCAGCTGTATAGTGATGGATGGTAACTAGACCTGTGATGATCATTTTGTAGAGTATACTGATGTAGAATTATAATACTTGATGTGGAAATATAAGTACACTTGTAACTTATATGATAATTATACACACATGCACACACCCAGGTGGAACATATTTTTGGCTTTGCAAGACATGCTATCTCTGCCATAATTAATTCTACTGGTGTAACCTGAAAACAGCCATAGACAATATAAATGAATGGGCATGACCAGATGTGGCCCATATTGGGCTGGATGTGGCCCATATTGGGCTGGATTTGGCCCAGGGTTGTAGTTTGTGCACTCCTGCTCTAGGCTTTGCCAGTTGAAGTGCCTGGACCCTCTGCACTTGATTGGCTCAGAGATAGTATGTAATGCAGGCTAGGCCAATCAGAATATTCCTTCAAACTTTTCTGTTGGAGCTACAGAAAAGTTGGCCCTGCAGTTGTTGTGAAGATGTGGATCTGGACTTGCCAAGGGCCATCTTCCTTACATGGTAGAAAGGTTCTGGCTGAGAAACGGAGAAAAGAAAGAGAATTGCTGGTGTTTCTTGAGCCACTAATCCCAGTCCACGATCCGGATCTTCCTTTATGATTCTTCTGTGCTCAAGAAAGATTTTGTGGAAGCTAGTTGGAGTCTGTTTTTGGTCTTACAACCCAAATATTCTGGCTAATACACCGTAATAAGTCAACATTATCTCTGTTTTACAAGTGAATTTATATTCTGTTCTGTCACTTATTAGCTGGGAGACCTTGAACAATTTAATTATCCTCTCTAAACCCAAATGTCCTGATTTGTAAAATAGGAATAATAATGTACATTCATCCCATGATAAATAGGATAATTTATGTGTAGCAGGTATGACTATCCATAAATTCAGATGATCAAGAAATAGCACTGTATTTTTTATTACTTCATTTTAGTCTGAGGCACCATTCTTCCTGACTAGTTAAAATTTTAATCTCTGGCATTCTTGGATGTTCCTGCCCCTTCCCATCATTGCATTACAACTCCTCTGTGTTTGTGTGCACACACACGTACATGCAGAGGGTATCTGTCATTTGGTCTTCATCCTTTTGTCCACTCTATTTGGTCTGCAGGGCTGCTCAGGCCTGCAGGTTCCCAGATCCTTCTTTGCCATACTTGGGACCCAGGGAGCCTTGATGGGACACATGACAGCCTCCCCCCAAGATCTTGCTGTTCCTCTGGGAGTGTGCTGTGAAGCTGGGTCCAGTTCAGCTGCCCTGGGGCCAAATACCTTTCCTTCTTATTCCTGCCAAGGGGAAAAAAAAAAATTAAGTTGGGAGTGGGAAGCCTAGCTTGCCTCTTGCTTCTCAAGACCCTCTACTTTCCTCCTGAATCCACTACCATCTCTTCCTTTTCCACAGACTATGTAAGTTCTTCGGTTTTTGGAAAAGAACCCCACCACCACCACCGTCCCCAGACTTGCAGGCCAAGGCTATAAATCTCCCCTGGGGGTACTGGGGAATAAAGAGCTGGTTACCTGCTGATTAAAATTTCCAAATAGTCACCTGGCACCACAGGCATGACAAGCCACTTTGGAGCCTGAGGCAAAGATCAGTAATACTGATTTTGTCTTTATTTAACATTTTAGTATTTTTATCATGATGGAGTTTTGTGTATTGATTTTTTTTAAAAAATATTGCATTAAAAATAGTATTTGATTATAGAATTATTTTTTACAGTCTCTTAAATTTTTCTCCTGAGGATAGTACCTCACTTGCTCCCTTCTAGTCCCGGCTCTGGCTGCCACGGACTAAGTGCTCCACAAACAATCACCGTAATTATCATTTGGGTGAAAGGAAGGAAAGCTTGAAGCTGTGTGGCAAGCTCACTTGAGATCTGGGTCAAGGCAGAAAGGAGAAGCCCCATGCTTCTTACAACAAAAACTTCTTACTATGTACTCTAAGAGGTAAATATTATCTCTGTTCTGCAAATGAATTTGTATCCCGCCCTGTCACTTACCAGCTGGGAAGCCTTGTGCAATTTAATTACCCTCTCTGAGCCCAAACTTTCTAACTTACAGAATAGAAATAATAATTGTACCTTCATCACAGCCCTCTTCTTTGACAGAAATCAGTTCCGACTTCATGATGGCCAGCTGTTTTCAGCTGCTTCCAGCCCAGAGTAAGTTCAAGTTACCTCTAGATTCCTTGGAATAAATGCAGACCTTTTGGGGAACCTGGAAGGATTTACTACTCTTTCAAGTTTTGGAATGGGGATCAAGCTTAAAAGAAAAGTAAATTAAATGCAGGCAGAATGAGTCTGGTGGCTGTGTCCGGGAGGGGGAAATTTTCCCCTCTACCCCTCTTAAATTCTTGTGTCTGGACTAACAATAATACTGACCCAAGACAAATTAACAGGAGAAAAAGAAACAAATTTTAATTAATGCGCATGGAGGTCTCATAGAAATAGGACCTAAGAAGTGGCCAAAGCAGGCAGCTTTTATATTTTTTGGACAAGGAAACAATAAATTTGAGGAGAATTGACAGGACAAAGAAACTAAGATTGGGTGCTTAATTATAAGGAATTTAATCAAAGTCTGGGCTTGGGGTAGTAATTAAAGAAGGAATAAGGTTTCTTTATAGAGACTGCTCACTGGGAATTCCTCTGGAGGTAAGTATCTTTCTGCCTTCAGGTGCAGAGAGGGCACCTTCCATATGAAAGATTTATTTCCTGCTTTTAGGGAGACAGAAAGATTAGAGTGTTCCTCTTGCGTTGGCTCTTTCCCTTTTTGACTAATTTTTATTTTTTAATTGAAGTATAGTTGATTTACAGTGTTTCAGATGAAATCAGTTATACATAAATATATCTGTTTTTCAGACTTTTCATTATAGTTTATTATAAGATATTGAATATAGTTCCCTGTGCTATATAGTAGATCCTTGTTGTTTATTTTTATATACAGTAGTGTGTATATGTTAATATAAATTCCTAATTTATCCCTTCCCATCTTCCCCCTTTGGTAACCATGAGTTTGTTTTCTATGTCTGTAAGGCTACTTTCGTTTTGTAAATAACTTCATTTGTCATTTTTTTTAGATTCCACATATAGGTGATATCATATGATATTTGTCTTTATCTGACCGACTTCACTCAGTATGATAATCTCTAGGTCCATCCATGTTGCTGCAAATGGCATTATTTCATAATTATAGCTGAGTAATATTCCGTTGTGTGTATATATATATATATATATATATATATATATATATATACACACGCACTGCATCTTCTTTATCCATTCATTTGTCAATGGACATTTAGGTTGCTTCTATGATTTGGCTATTGTAAATAGTGCTTCTATGAACACCGGGGTGCATGTATCTTTTCAAATTACATTTTTCTCTGGATGTATGACCAGGAGTGGGCTTGCTGGATATAGTTTTTTAAGGAACCTCCATACTGTTTTCCATAGTGGCTGCACCAATTTACATTTCTACCAGCAGTGTTAGGAGGGTTCCCTTTTCTCCATAATTTCTCCAGCATTTATTATTTGTAGACTTTTGGGTGATGGCCATTCTGAGACGGGTGAGGTGGTACCTCATTGTGGTTTTGATTTGCATTTCCTAATAATTAGTGATGTTCAGCATCTTTTCTTGTGCCTGTTGGCCATCTGTGTCTTCTTTGGAGAAATGTTTATTTAGATCTTCTGCCCATTTTTTGTTTGGGTTGTTTGGTTTTTTGATATTGAGCTATATGAGTTGTTTGTATATTTTGGAAATTAATCCCATGTTAGTCGCACCATTTGCAAATATTTTCTCCTATTCTTTAGATTATCTTTTCATTTTGTTTGTGGTTTCCTTTGCTGTAAAAAAAGCTTTTAAATTTAATTAGGTCCCATTTGTTTCTTTTTGCTGTTGTCATTACACTAGATTAAAAAATATTGCTGTGATTTATGTCAGAGTATCCTGCCTATGTTTTCCTCTAGGAGTTTTATAGTATGCAGTCTTAAATTTAGTTCTATAATCCATTTTGAGTTTATTTTTGTATATGTTTATGGTGTTAGAAAGTGTTCTAATTTTATTATTTTACATGTAGCTATCCAGTTTTCCCATAATCACTGATTGAAGAGACTGTCTTTTCTCCATTGTATATTCTTGCCTCTTTTGTCATAGATTAATTGACTGTAAATGCATAGGTTTATTTCTGAGCTTTCCATCCTGTAATTTAATGTAGATTGCCTTGGGTAGTATGGTCATTTTAACAGTATTCAGTCTTCCAGTCCAAGACCACAGTATATCTTTCCTTCTGTGTTGTCTTCAATTTCTTTCATCAGCGTCTTAAAGTTTTTGGAGTACGGATCTTTTGCCTCCTTAGGTAGGTTTATTCTTAGGTATTTTATTCTTTTTGATGTGATGGTAAATGGGATTGTTTCCTTAATTTCTCTTTCTGGTATTTTGTTGTTAGTGTGTAGTACATGTATTTCTATAAATGCAACAGATTTATGTATATTAATTCTGTATCCTGCAATTTTACGGAATTCATTAATGAGCTCTAGTAGTTTTCTGGTGGCACCCTTAGGATTTTCTATTTATAGTATCATGTCATCTACAAACTGTGGCAGTTTTACTTCTTCTTTTCTAAATTGGATGTCTTTTATTTCCTTTTCTTCTCTGACTGCTGTGGCTAGAACTTGCAAAACTATGTTGATTTAAAGTGTCAAGAGTGGGCATCTTTGTCTTGTTCCTGACCTTAGAGGTAATGCTTTCAGTTTTCCATTGAGTATAATGTTAGCTGTGGGTTTGTCATATATGGCCTTTATGTTGAAGTGTGTTCCCTTTATGCCCACTTTCTGGAGAGTTTTTATTATAAATGGATGTTGAATTTTATTGAAAGCTTTTTATGCATCTATTGAGATAATCATATGGTTTTTGTTCTTCAGCTTGTTAATGTGGTGTATCACATTGATTTGCAGATATTGAAAAATCCTTGCATCCCTGGGATAAACCGCACTTGATCATGGTGTGTGATTCTTTTAATGTAATGTTGGAGCTGATTTGCTATAATTTTGTTGAGGATTTTTGTATATATGTTCATCAGTGATATTGGCCTGTAAACTTCTTTTTTGTGATATTTTTATCTTGTTTTGATATCAGGGTGATGGCCTCATAAGATGAGTTCACAAGTGTTCCTTCCTCTGCAGTTTTTTGGAATAGTTCCAGAAGGATAGGTATTAACTCTTATCTAAATGTACAGTACAATTCACCTATGAAGCCATCTGATCCTGGACTTTTGTTGGGAAATTTTTAATTATGGATTCAATTTCAGTGCTGGTAATTGGTGTGTTCATATTTTCTATTTCTTCCTGGTTTGCTCTGGAGAGATTGTGCCTTTCTTAGAATTTATTCATTTCTTCTAGGTTGTCCATTTTATTGGTGTATAGTTGCTTGTAGTAGTCTCTTATGATCATTTGTATTTCTGTGGTGTTAGTTGTAACTTCTTTTTCATTTCTGATTTTATTGATTTGGGCCCCCTCCCTTTTTTTCTTGATGAATTTGGCTAAATTTTGTTTAGCTTTTCAAAGAACCAGCTTTTAATTTCATTAATCTTTTCTGAGTTTTTAGTCTCTATTTCATGTATTTCTCCTCTGGTCTTTATGATTTCTTTCCTTCTGCTAACTTTGACTTTTGTTTGTTCTTAGTTGCTTTAGGAATAAGGTTAACTTGTTGTTTTTGAGATTTTTCTTATTTTTTGAGGTAAGCTTGTATCACTGTAAACTTTCCTTTTAGAACTGCTTTTGCTGCATCCCATAGGTTTTGGATCATTGTGCTTTCATTTTAATTTGTCTTTAGATTTTTTTTTTAATTTCCTCTTTTATTTCTTCAGTGAACCATTGGTGGTTTAGTAGCATACTGTTTAGCCTCATGTTTTGTGTTTTTTTTTTTTGCAGTTTTTTCCTTGTAGTTGATTTCTAGTTTCATAGTGTTGTGGTTGGAAAAAATGCTTTATATGACTTCAGTTTTCTTAAATTTACTGAGGTTTGTTTTGTGGTCTAGCATGTGATCTATCCTGGAGAAAGTTCCATGCGCACTTGAAAAGAATGTGTATTCTGCTTCGGGTGGAATGCTCTCTAAATATCAATTAAGTCCAGTTGGTCTCATGTGTTATTTAAGGCCTGTGTATCTATTGATTTTCTGTTTGGATGATCTGTCCATTGATGTAAGTAGGGTATTAAAGTTCCTACTGTTATTGTATTACTTTCAATTTCTCCTTTTATGTGTGTTAGTATTTGCTTTATATATTGAGGTGCTCCTGTATTCAGTGGATATATATTTACAATTGTTATGTCTTCTTCTTAGATTGATCCCTTGATCATTATGTAGTGTCCTTCTTTGTCTCTTATAACAGTCTTTATTTTAAAGTCTATTTTGTCTGATATAACTATTCTACTTCAGCTTTCTTTTGATTTCTATTTTCATGGAATAACTTTTCCATACCCTCATCTTCAGTCTATATGTGTCTCTAGATCTGAAATCTCTTGTAGGCAGCAAATATATGGGTCTTGTTTTTGTATTCATTCAGCCAGTCTGTATCTTTTGGTTGGAGCATTTAGTCCATTTACACTTAAAGTAATTATCAAATGAAAACAAATATATGTATGACTGAACTATTATTTCTGGCTGTACACCAGAAATTGACACAACATTGTCAACTGACTATACTTTAATAAAAAAAAGATACTCAGTGAAAATACATATCAATAATTTATTTGTTTATGGTATTGCCATTTTGTGAATTGTTTTGATTTGTTTTTGTGGGTCTTTTTGTTCCTTTCTTTTGTTCTCTTCTCTTGTGATTTGATGGCTATTTTAGTGTTGTATTTGGATTCCTTTGTCTTTTTTGTGTGTATATGTATTACAGATTTTTGGTTTGTATTTACCTTGAGGGTTTTGTATAGCAGTCTAGAGAGAGAGAGAGAGAGATAGAGAGTCTGCCATAGATACATGATTGTTTTAATTTGCTGACTTCTTAGTTTTAAATGCTTTAATTTGCTGATCTCTTAATTTCAAATGCATTTTCAGTACCTGCATTTGTACTGTTTTTGATACCATATTTTACATGTGATTGTTTCATGTATCCCTTAACTGCTTATTGTAAATATAGATGATTTTACTATTTTTAACTCACCTAGTAGCTTTGTCTCTGGTTGACTTTCTACCTTTACTGTATGTTTGCCTTTATTGGTGAGCTTTTTCATTTATAATTTTCTTTTTTCTAGTTGTGGCCTTTTCTTGTTCATCTAGAGGAATTCTTTTAACATTTGTTGTAAAGCTTATTTGGTGGTGCTGAATTCTTTTAGCTTTTGTTTATAAAGGTTTTAGTTTCTTCATCAAATCTGGAGGAGAGCCTTGCTGGGTAGAATACTCTTGGTTGTAGGTTTTACCCTTCTATCACTTTAAATATATCATGCCATTCCCTTCTGGCCTGCAGAGTTTCTGCTGAAAAATCAGCTGATAACCTATGGGAGTTCCCTTACATGTTATTTGTTGCTTTTCCCTTGCTGTTTTTAGTATTCTCTCTTTATCTGTAATTTTTGTTATTTTCATTACACTGTGTCTTGTTGTATTCCTCCTTGGGTTAATCTTTTGTGGGACTCTGTATACTTCCTGGACTTGGATGACTATATGGATATTTTAACAAAAGTAATTCTCCCAGACTATGAACATGGGATAGCTTTCCATTTATTTGTGCCTTCTTCAGTTTGTTTCATCAAAGTCTTATAGTTTTCAGTGCACAGATCTTTCACTTCTTTGGTTAAATTTATTCCCAAGTATTTTATTATTTTTGATGCTATTGTAAATGGGATGATTTTCTTGATTTCTTTTTCAGACATTTTGTTGTTTGTATATAAAAATGCTGTGTATTATACCGTTCTGCATGTTGATTTTGTATACTGCAACTTCACTGAATTCATTCATTAGTTCTAACAGTCCTTTGGTGGAGTCTTAGGGTTTTCTGTGTACAAGATTACATCGTCAGCAAACAGAGACAATTATACTTCTTCCTGTTTTGAAATGAATGAACAAACATCTTTGGCATGGAGCACAGCTCTCAGGGGTGCCATCACGCTATTCCCTAACCCATCAAATGTATATAGCAAGGACTCTGATAAGAGACTTCTGCCTTCTGTCTGCCCTCCTTGGGCACTCTGTTCCCTTTGGTTCTCCAGCAGAAGCCTAAGGCCTGTTAGCTTCCTTTGCCATTGCTGTAGTCCAAAATTCATATGTTGAAGCTTAATCTCTAACACATTGGTGTTTGGAGATGGGGCCTTTGGGAGGTAATTAGGTCATAGGGTAGAGTCCTTGTACATGAGATTAGTGTCCTTATAAAAGAGACTACAGAAAGCTTCATTGCTCCTTCCACCATTGGAGAACAAAGGAATAGACCTCTGTCTATGAATCAAGAAGCAGGTTTTCACCAGACATTGAATCTACTAGGGCCTTGATCTTGGACACCCCAGCCTCTAGACCTGTGAGAACTAAGTGTTTGTTGTTTAATCACCCAGTCGATGATATTTTTGTTACAGTAGCCAGAATGCCTGCAACACTATCAATGAACACACTAGCACTTACATTATAAGGATATGAGGTTCAAACTTAATAAGAATCTTTTTGAGTGAACTGACACCTTCACCACCTTCTTTCCATTCAAAGATCTCCACCACCCTTTCTTTGGATGCTAGGAAAGGTCTTTGCCAACCTAAGGTTACAATTGAGCAGGAAGCCTGGAAGCTTCTGATAGAATCTCAGCCATATGTCGTGGTGGAAAGCTTGCTGGTGCTCAGGGCAAGTAGCTGCTCTGATAAATCTGAACAAATTACCCTTAAAAGAATAAAAGTTCCCTTCCCCACCCACCTACACCTCAGTCATCTCCAGACAGACAGGGAGGAGAATTTATAAGAATAGCTAAGAATTCATACAACTATGGCTGGATTAGTAACCTCAAAGTGTTCTCTTCATGTAGCTAAAGGGAGTCATAAGTTAAATGGATATAGGTCAGCTTTGGATCCAGTTTTTATTTTAGGCAGTTTCAGGAAGGGCTCTATTTAGAAACAGAAGATTAATCTTGGAACCTCATACATTGCTCCTGGGAACATACAATGGCACAACCATATGGAAACTACTTTGGCAGATCTTCAAAAAGATAAACACAGAATTACCATGTGAGGCAGCAGTTCCATTCTTAGCTATACATACAAAAGAATTGAAAGCAAGAATTCAGATACTTGTGCACCAATGCTTATTACACCATTATTCACAATAGCCAAAAGGTAGAAACAAGGCAAGTGTCCATCAACAGGTGAATGGATAAACAAAGTGTGGAATAACCATACAAACGAATATTACTTAACAAATTACTTAAGGTATGGAAAGCACCTAGAAGTTCTTGGCACACAGAAAGCGCTTGGTAAATAGTAATTATTGATATTAGTTACCTGTATGTTGGGGTAAGGGACACCTGAGGGAAAAGGAACCAGGTTAGGACAAGTGTATGCCAGGGAGGAGAATCTCTGAATGGTAGAATTTCCTGAGTAAAGTACAGCTCTAACTGAACCATGCTACACTACAGTTTTTGCGAATTACCTATAACATTTCATTAAACTTGAAGTTCCTTCACAGTTTGGTATTAGGTAGGGATGTTATGGAAAATAAAGTGTAAGGAGAATAAAGGAATCGATCTCTCTGCTTCTGCCCCAGGAGAAAGCAGTCCCCTCTCTGGGGGACTGAGTCAGAGTTCCAGGAGTAATGGGAGGAGGGTCTGGTCCGTGTGGAAGCCGTCAGGCTGCAGAGAGGCCCACGATGCTCGCAGGCATGGGAGAAGGCCTCAGTGGTCCCTGATTCACTAGAGGAAACTTTGGAAGGGGACGGGCTGGAGGAGATAATAGATACTTGGGTTACCTGGGAAACATTTTCTCCATATTTATTCTGTATTCCCACCTACCTGGCCAAGTGAGTTCACAAAGAACTTAAAGCAAAATGCAGCCCAGGACAAGTGTTCCAGTCTTCTCCATGCAATGAAATAAACGTGATTATTGGCAAACTCATCTGGGCACATGAGAACTACAGTAGAAGGATTGGTGATGCGATTCCATCAGGATCTCACCCTTTTCTCTCCTTCTCCTCCCACCCCAAGTTAGAGAAGTAGTTTGTCCATCAAACCAGCAGGTAGAACACTAAAGATCACAACACAAAAACAAGTATCAGTGCATCTTTGTGTCCAGCTACAGGTTTATTTCCACTTGAAAATCTATTTGTAGAAGTCACAAAGCTGCCACAGATGCCACACACCATTCAGCAGAAAGCCCACAAAAAAATCTCAGTTGGACGCACTCAGCTGGTGACTGGGGGAAGACAAGCCAAACAGATCCTGGAGGTCAGCTGAGTCTTTGGAGGGCAGGAAAGCCCAGGGTCAAGGGGACACTAACACAGATGCTACGTGGGGGGCTTCCAGTAAAGGCAGGAAAATACCATACCATTAAAAAGAAGGCCCTCAAGTCCCAGGACCCCTGGCCCAAGAATACCACACCATTTGTTAGAAAGTTTGCCTACTGTGTCCCCAATAGTGAAGCATAGATACAGGTTACCAGCAGAAGCTCAGAAACAGGCTAAGAGCAAAAGGCAAAGCAGTCTGGGGATTATGGGTTGAGTTTCAGCCCAAGACACAAAGCCAGCTCAGACTTCTGAATTTTTCCATCCTTGTTCACATCGCAGTGACGCAGAAGAATCTCCCGGAACTTATCAAGGTCCACCCCGCTGATGCTGGGCTGAGGACAACAAAAATAACATGTCAGTAGGCAAGCCATCCTTTAATGCCACTCTCCCTCCCCTCTGTGATTGCTCAGTGTAGGGGACACCCTGCCTTCTGAGAGAGCCTCTTTGGAGACAGACCACGGGGAAGTGATTATCTCCTCATCCACATGTTGCCAAGGATAAGTTTTCTGCCAACAAGTTCACTTCTCAGCATGTCCCTTCAGGCAAAAGAACTTCTATTCCTACGTCACTTCTCTGCAGTTCTAACAGAAAGCCTATCTTTTTTGCAACCATAATAAAGATATTTTGCCTTACAGCAGAGGATCATCACCCAAATTCTGTCTTGTACACTGATGAGAGAAGGCACATATGTTATCTCCCCATGGGAGGTTTCTGTGCCTCTAGTTTTAAAAGGCTTACAGTGAATGAAAGTCTAACTAAAGCATTATGTTCTTGAGCTAAGGACTTCAGATTTATTCCAAGGAATATTTCAGGGACTAAGAAGGAATTGTGATGTGTGTCAGCTAGGAAAATATTCTAAACTCAAAGGCCTGCAAAAGTGAGCATTGTTGGGACTAAGTGATTCTCCATAGGTTATTTTATTTAATCCTCACAATGACTTTGGGAGGTAAATGATTAAGCCTTGTTTACAGATTAGGACACATAGGCTTGGAGAGAGCTGAAACATCTTGCCAAGCTAGAACGTTGCAAGAGCATTTTGGATCCCAAGTCTTCTGTCTTTAATTGGGCGCTCATTTCACCAGCTCACACTGGTCTCATGGAGAAACGGCTAGCCTAATAAAGCTGTACGAATGGTGATGAATCTAAATTTAAAAGTCAGTGTCCAGAGAGAAAGGAAAACCCAACTAACCAGATTTCCAAACCCCTTGATTAGTGGACTAGTCATGAGTGAGCAGTGGAAGCAACTGTCTCCACGGTTTGATTTCAGGAGCTCATGGATGCATTCTCCATCACCCCACCCACCCCAAGATTTCCTCACTTCAAAAGACAGCTCTAGAAAACCTGCAATAGGAAACAGAACCTTTCATTCTTCAACTCTTCAGCCATATTGAGACAGGCTAATTTGCACTGTCCCACAGGGTAAATGGCTGACACCAGATCTACCCCTGATAGTGGGTTTTCACAGAGGGAAGGAGGGAAGAGAACAGCAGGAACTGGGGGGCCAGATTTCAGAGCAAGAAGAATAAATACCAAAGTGGGGTAGGATTCTGGGAGATACCAGGAGGTGAAAGAGTCTGGGGCCAGAAGCTAAACTTGGTCAACTTCACTCTGTCAAAATCCCTGAGTGATTGGACCAAGAAACTAAGATGAAACATATAGTCAGTAGGTTCTCTTTGTTGGAGTGCAAGAGGATAGCTCCCTGGGTGTCAATACCAAGCAAGGTATAGATGTGGCCAAAGGAAAGCAGCAAGCTATACTCTGTAGCTCTGTATGAGAAACTCCTTTGTTGTGCAGTTACAAAGTAGAGAGGTTTGATTTTCAGTATCCCTAACCACTTTTGCTACATCCTTTCTCAAGTGGCACCCTGCCTTGGGATCCTTTTAGCAAATGCCCACTCTTAGCAAAGATTCAGGTGGTAGTCATTTACACATCAGCATAAACTAATTTGCCAGTGTATTTACCTCATTCAAGCTCTTCTAAGCTTTTTTCCTCTAATTTGTTTCCTGAAAGGAATTATTTCCTTTAAATGAGTAGAAATATTTTTGATTGTGTGAATATGTTAGGAAGGCAGTATGAATGTGGGTGTATGTAAAGGAAGTTTCTTTGGACCTTTTATGTTAATGCTCAACAACTCACTAGAAGTCAGGAGAACTATGTGACTGTTCAAAATGCTTGGACTACAGAAGACAAATCATCTGAAACCACCAAGGGCCTCAGATTTATTAACAAGTTGCCAATATAAATGCATGCAGATTCCTGATCTAAGACCTCTACACATGTTAATTCTAATCACATTGTTCTAGTAGAACAACACTATGAGGTATCGACTATCATCTTTAACTTACAGATGAGGGCACTAAAGCACAGAGAGGTCAATTAACCTTCCAGTGTCACATAGCTGATACATGTCAGAACCAAGATACAATGCAGGCAGGCAAGCCCTAGAGCACACCTCTTTATCACTACACTATATCACAGCCTCCCATGTAAAAATGCATTTTTTTCTTATCCATCTCATGAGAAAGTATGAGAGTGGATCTAGCATAAGTAGTTAAAAAATACTTATCTGTCCCCCTTGAATCCTGAAATGTTGACTGTTACTGGGAAATGCTTATTCAGTATAATCTTAACTATATACAAACTGTACATAGAAATGAAGTCAGTTAATAGTAGATCTATTTCAGTGTAGAGATTGTTTGTTTTTCTTCTCTCTACTTTCAAATTTCTCTATGGATGTATAATTTTTATAATTTGAAAAATGAAAAAGAAATGATAAAATGAGTGCTAAGGGCTAGTAGTTCTTGCGAGGGGCACAGATTTGATTCATTTCTTTAGGTTAAGTATTATTCCCTCTTGCCAGCCATCTTATCAACAGCAGAGAAAAACAGATGGTGTATCTAGCAGGGAAAAGAATAAACTTTTGAGAGGCCTGGGGGCAGGAACTCTCATAACCTCCAGCCAGACAGCCTGGTCATATCTGGCATCCCATTTATTTGGCTTCCAACATTACTGTTCACATTTCTGCTTCTCTTTGATGAGTGCTAGGAATCTTGAATGTCTTGCCTTTCCACTTTCTAGTTTAGCTTATAGACTCTTGTGTTCATTTTCTTGCTGTGTTGAGTGAGCTACAGGCTCTTAAAAAATCCTGTGCAGAAATTGCTGTGCTGCTTCAGGGACTTGCTGTCTCTTCACACTGGCAGAGGACAGCCTTGGGTACCATTTTCCAGAGGTTCAAGAAAAGGATGATCTGGTAACCAAATAATCTTGATACAGATTTGACCTATGCATCGTACACAACTGTGCAAGAATTAAAAGACTATTAAAAAAAAGCCTACTTCAGGGTTATTATTGCAAACATCAGTGATCCTGGCCAGGACTGTACACTTAGAAACTGAACCAGCTCCCTGCTGACCCCATGGCATGTGCTGATAGTTGCTTTTAGAGTGAATTCCAGATACTGGTTTGTTGACTTGTCCCATGGCCCTTCCTTCTAAAATGAAAATAAAGAAAAAAGGTGCAGGAGATGGCTCTTGTTTATGAAGGTGAGAAATGTCAAATTCTCAGTGTCAGGGTCTCAATGACCCAGTAATGTTGGAAGCCAAATAAATGGGATGCCAGATATGACCAGGCTGTCTGGCTGGAGCCTGGCCTCTCAAAAGTTTATTCTTTTCCCTGCTAGATATACCATCTGCTTTTCTCTTCTGTTGATATGGTCATACTTGACTACATCTTTCAAATGGTGTGGTGAATGTTTTTTAAGCGACTTGGAAGACTTGGAAAGATCCAATAAAGATATGCGCCTTCAATCATCTGGCTTCAGAGGAGGACATTAATAACTAACTACTGTATACATACTTTTTAGCTCAACAAATCAGCCTTCTAGAAACTGCTTTTATATTACTGGCCATAGTCTGACCCAGTCATTAGAAACCAGCTATCTCAAATTGCCTGGTACCTCTATGGAGAAGTGCCTTTCTATAGCCCAAGAAGCCCACAGAAATAGAGGTAAGGACAAAAGCGGTAGGGATCCTGATTTCCCATCCAGGTGATATGAGTCCATCAAAGAGTAAGGCAAACTTCTGCTTCCAGCTCATGTTTTTGGATGTTCTCAAATTTTTCCCTTCTCTGTAATTTTCTCAAGATAAATCTCTTCTCTACCCTCTTGTTGGTTTAGGTTTTACTTCCATCATCTCCCATTAACCTTTGGAAGTCATTGCCAAACTCAGAGAGAGTTGAAAGACAACTGAAAGTGTCTGTAAGGATCTGAAGCTCTTGGGCTCTATACTGAGGCAGTCAGAGGCCCTGGCTCCCCTCCACTCCATACAGCTCTGAAAAATAGGTTCACCATCCCATTATTCTATGAAAAGCAAATTGAAACTCTAGTTGAGCAAGGCTTTCTGCTGTACAACTTTAATGTCCGATAGATAATTGCTCATTTGCTATTACAGAAGTCATTCTGATGTTAGATAATGAGCCAAATGGAATTTCCTTGTAGCAATCAGTGTAGATGGCAATACCACACCAACACCCAGGAACAATTCTGATGATGCAAATGCGGGAGAAATCTCCAACAGGAGTAACACGTGAAGGAGACAAGAGGCAAGGGGCCAGTGGGATGGGACTAATAAGAATTATAAGTCATCCTAATTAGACATCAGGAAAAATCTTGTCCATACCTGCTTAATTGCAGAGACTTATGCAAAAATCAGTATCTGGGCATCTTTCTGCCACAAAACTCCAGTTTTAATCAGAGTTTCAAAAAGATCTGAGACTCCAGAAACAGTTAATAATTGTTGCTTCTCTAATTTGTCACCATCTGAGCCAATCAGGACACAATCATTGTGTCTTATACAAAAACCTCAAAAAAAAATCCTTAAGGATATGAAACTACTAAAATCAATGTCTACACAGTTCCATAGAAAAACACCCATATGGGTGTTGGAAAGTATCTGTTTAACTGGATTGTGCAGCCAGTCAATACAGTTCATCAGGATCTCAAAGGAGATTGCTTTTTCAAACATTGTTTACCCTACATGAAACAGGTCTGTAATGTTGATATAATCAAAATTGCATCAGTTCCAGCCACTGCAATGCCTTGATAGATGAAATAAAAAACACCTGTTTTAGACTAGGTGTTAGAGCAGTCCCTTGGTTTAAAAAAATAGAATCCCAAGTATGGGATTTATTAAATGAAATTGAAAGTTTTACTTATTTTAATAACTGAGTCCACAGGAGAAGGATTTATCTGAAATTGAAAAATAAAGCAGTAAGATAAACAATGGCACTGTGCTCCTTTGGTAAAATAGATGATTTAGATGATGGTAACAAGACACTCCTATGGGGGCTTCACTTAACTGAAACTACGAATGATCTTAGGAGAGAAGGGAGATTTGTTGGGCTTCACAGAAGCTCAAAGTTTGTTAAACAGACTACATCCATAGATTTTCTCTCTAGCACTAATCTTTGGCCCTATTGATTCTTCAAAATAAACAATGGAATCAATCAAAACAGCAACCCCAATCCATAATAGGAGTAATCTACACAGCCTCATGACATCACCTGGACAAGCTCCATCATGTCTTTGACAAACCCATCCACTTCTGGGCCTTCCAGGGCTCCAGTTTTACTCTGAAAGATAAAAGATCCAACCAACCAGGTATCATTTCCTTACTTAGGAAAGCTTAAAGAATAAATTACACACGTAGACCAAATCAATATTCTTTTGTGACTGCAAGCAAGTTTAGAAATGGTATGTTTCAATGTATGTTCTCTCTGCAGGATGTGAATGCTCCATATAAATTAAAAGAATTCATTGTAATAACTCCCCTTATGTAACCAAATGGGCACCAGTAGTTTTGAGTTCCTTGGCTCGTACAAGTAGTATTAATATAATATGTACCGACTTCATTTGCTTCCTAAATACCAGGACTCAGTTCAGACTAGTGCTAACTGCACATCATATTGATCCTTTGAAGGATAGGTTGAAATTTTAAAATTTTGCTTTATGATTTAACAATGATTTAATTATCAAGATAGACATTTTAAATCAAGAGAGATTAGATCAGACACATTAGCATTGTTATATGGTTCATACTTAAAATCTTTATTGTTCTACCTATTTTATAAGAATGCCTATAAAATACAATACGTACTAAAATATTTCAGTTTCTTCTCTAAGGTGCCAGTTATGATAAGTCATCCATTCTCTTCAAGGTATTTTTTGCTCCTGAACCTTTAACATATCACTTTGAAAATCCATTCCCTTAGTGTTTTTACCAGACAGTAGTACTTGCTACATGCCAGGAACTCTTCTAAGAACTTTAAAAACATGAATTCATTTCATTCTCATATAACAACCCCATGAGGTAGGTGTTGTCTTTGTCCTCATCACCCTAATTTTACAGATAAAGAAAATGAGGCACAGGGAGGTTAAGGAACTTGCCCAAGACCATGTGGCTAATAAACGATGATTCAAACCCAGGTAGTTAGTCACCGAGTCTATACACTTTGCTCCACTGCCTCTTTCAGGTGATGCTCTTTTCTGCTTAGAGTATGACACGCAGATATCCAGTCTGACTAGTTTCAGGATGTCTTATGACCTTTCCCAACTTTCTTCTTCTTTTTCTTCCTCCTTGCATCATCCTACCTTGTCCTCAAGAAACTCAATCTCTTCACCATACTTTGTTCTTTAGAATTATTATTTTCTCCTCTTTAAAGAAGGACCAAATAGTAGCCGTATGAGAGAGTTAGATTTTATGCCAAATATGTCTGACTTTGCCCATATTTCTTTAGGTTGGGTGCGTTTTTTTATTTGATTGTTTGCTTTTGTTTTTGAGCATGCTATTACAGATAGAGACTAGAAAGGAGAAAGTTTTGGTTTGGATCCAAGGAAGAAAAAAAGAATTGTGATTTTATTCTCTTCTGAACCATAAATATTTGTTTGTTCACTTTCACTTAGTTCTTAGAAGTTTCATAGAGAAGCTGAGGGTACCTTGATATAGTAACATGTGTGATTGCTATTCGTTGTATTGGTTTAGGGTCTGTGCTTAGGATGACCCCACACAGGGGCAAAACAAGCTTCCTACTTAAAGATGGCCAGCACAATATGCTGAAAAGGCATACTTACAACATCATAGTGAGTAAAGATTTTTTCAAAGTCTCTCTTTCTTTCTTCAGTAGAACAAGCCTGTGTATGGAGAAAACTGTCAATCAGCAGTGTGAAACTTGAGTTGTACGATTCTTCTAGAGTCTTAGACAACTTGTATAAAGTTTGAGTCAATAACCTTAATCCCTTGATTCCAACACTGAGCCTTGTCAGTCCCTAGATAAAGTCAAGACAAATAGATGCCTTCCCTTCTTCCTTCCCTCTCAAATCTATAGAGAAACATGAATGATAGAAACCCATCTAGAGAAATGTCACTACTTACATCCATTTTAAATTGGAGAAGGAAGTTTTCCTGAAGAGCCAGAATCCTAAATGGAAAAAACAAACAAACCAAAAAACGTAATCCACATGATCTGTCAGCACTCAATTGCAAGTAAATTTATAACTCTGGTGTGAGGCAGTTTCCAAGTTTTTCTGCAGAATAGGATGGGTGCTTGAAAGCTAGAAATTTATACATTATAAAAAGAAGGAAGGGAATGTTTTATAGGGATTAGTAGTCACCATAGAGTTTTAAAAATCCATCTTGGTGAAAAGTGGCAGAGTAAGTAAGGGCTTATGAAAATTCTCTCCTCCATAAAAGTAACAAGAAAACTGGCACACACAAAAAAATTGTCATTGTAACTTTTTTTCCGAACCTTGGAAATTAACCAAAGGCTTGCAGAAATCTAGGGGTTTTTATTTTAGAAAAACAAGTAAATCTTTATAAGAATAGTGAACTTTGTGGCATTTTAACTTGCTTCATCCCTCCACCCTCCTTAGTTCCACGGTGTCCTTGAAAACCAAGAGCCTCAGTCCCAGGGAAAATCAGCAGCCTATCAGCTACTGTAGTGGGCAGGACAGGGCTCAAGTTCCTTCAAAGCCTAATTCCCAGAGAACCACTATTATTTGACCCCTTTGATGGCTCCATAGAAGACCCCACTTGCAAGAATGTCTTTATTTGACCTGATTTTGAACCTACCCAGTGGAAAAACAGTTAGTGGCAATTGTTAGGATCACAGTTGACCAAGGTAGTAGATAAGAATTTGGATAAGCAACAGGCTATCTAAAAAGCTTAAAAGGAAAAGCTGGGATGTGAGGTATCCATAGGGGCTTTTAAAAACCTCCAAGATTATTTCTGGGAATCTAGACAATCACACACATGCACAGGACTACATCCATGCCCAGGGATGTGTACATGCATAGGAAAGACCTGAGGAGACCCTAGGTTCTCATCTCTGGCTTATCTTCATAATCTGTGCAAGCAGAAGTGAAGGCTAAGGCAGAGTTGCAAACTGCCTGGTTGAATGTTGAAGATGGGCCCAATACATACTCATGTCATGGGATCCTTATGTAGGACTGTGAATATCTGGCCTTTTTGAGGGCATGGCTGCCCCATAACCCAGTTATAAAATATTTTGAAAATTTTGTGCATTGTGCTTTTCTGGGAGAAGTGCTTTTATGATTTTCACAAAGGGAGCTGTTACCCCAAAAGACTCACTTACTCTTTAAGACATCAGGTGAGACTTGGTCTCTATCTTTCAAAAAGAAACGTGTGCTGTCATTAAACCCCTAGAAATGTGTTTCTGAATCTGTGACACCATTACCATGCTACTCACCTTGCCAAATCATTAAGATCCAACCGGCCATCTTTATTTTTGTCAAAGATCTTCATCTGGAATGCAGAAGGGAAGGGATTGTAAGAAATTCTTGGAACAGGAATTAATTTTGGAAGTTATTAAAGTGCTTTTCTTCTTTGCTTTTCTGATTATATATTTGTCTAAATTGGCTGAAACTGACTCATAGAGTAATCCCTATAGAGTATAGAAGAAATATTTCCCATGAAGGCAAAAGTAGTTGAGGAGGATATTGATATGTTGGAAAGTCTGCTCTCTGTAGGCTTCAGAAGATTGTACAGAGGAAAGAAGAGAGAGGCAAAGATAGCAGAGTAGACAGAAAGGTGACTTAACTCTGCTGGAAAGGGGATCTGGAGGGAGCACTGGCTAAGGCAGGACAATACCAGAGAGAGTTGCTTAGCTTTCCCAAGACCATTCTGAGTTCCCGAAGGTTTGGATGCTGAGTCAAGGACCAGTGGACCTTCCGTGGGGCCAGCTGAGTATCAGATGATGCTTGAACAGAGGATGGGGTGGATCACTGAGTCAGCTGGAAGGAGGATGTGGCAGAGAATTAGTGGTTTGCATCCAGCAAGAGTTAAAGGATGACTTCAACCACGAATGTCAGCAAGGTAGCAGCAACTCTGGTCAAAAGGCATCATCCTGGAAACCAGAGCATTGTGCCCAGGGACCTCGGCTCCTCCCCTTCACCATGAGGTCCTTCCCTATATGCCACTTTTCTCTCCTTACCCACCTTGATGACATTTTTGCAGAAGGGTGTGGGTTGGATATAGATGACTGAGAAATCTAGAAGGCTGAGCTTTTCCTTTTGTAGAGAGACTTAGCCCTATTCAAAGAGGCTGTTTAAATTTACTAGATCAGACTAAGCTTTAAACAAGATATGATTAAAAGTTAAAATTGGGAAGACCAGATTGGTTTAGGAAACATGGAGGAGACACATTTCTATCCGTATCTAAGCAGTAGTAGGAGTGAATTTTGTGACTTCACAATACTTTGGTGCTGCAGAATATCTCTAAATATATCTATATGAGGAGGCTGTACAGGGAAAAAGAGTCAGTGAAATAATCTAAGGATATATCCAACAGATTTTTTGCATTAAAAACATCAGTCCTTCTTCCTTACTTACTGTATATATCAAGTTTATTTTTAATATTTGGAATGAATTTTAAAGCTCATTCTCTCCTAACCTTGGCATCACAAATATGTATTATGGAATTTATTAAAACAGGTTATATTTTTATACATTTGAACATACTACACATCCAGTCATGCCCTTTAAACATAAACTATATCCAGTAGAAGTCTGAGAGCGAACCATTTTGCTAGAGCGTGAACCATGAGTTATTTTCTTTGACTCCATCATTATAAAAGGTTCATCCTTAAAAAGAATGAAGAAAGAAAGGGAAGGAAGCAGCTAGGGAGTCAGGTGCTTCAATCCAGGCATGAAGGATAAGAGCTGAGACCAGGGTAGAAGGTGGAGGTATTCTCTTTGTCTGCCATATTCTCAGATTTTAATTTGTTGTTTTATAGTAGTTCAAACTCCATGCTCTAATTAGGTACAAGAGCTTAATATTTCCCACGTGTATTAGCTTACATTTTAAAAAGTTCAATATTACCTAGTAATATTCTATTCAGACAGCTAATCTTTCCCCCTGCCAGGTGTTGGCAGCACCTCTTAATTAGATGTCATAATTGGATTTGTTAATCTACAGTTTCCTTCCTTGTACAGAACATTAATTAGGAAAACTCCTAATTAAGATAAGACAAGGTCTGCCGACCTCAACTTTTCTCTTCTGATTGGATGTTCTGCCTTGACTTGTACCTTGTTTATGCTTCAGACAGCTTCAAGTGTGCCAATCCTTATTTGGGTCAATTTGAATTCATTTAGTAGGTTACATCTCTTAAGTAAAGCGTTTGATGCTAAACCTCGGAACCAAATCTTTAATGCAGTGTTGTTATGACTATGTCCATTGCTCAATAAAAAGCCGCTAAAGCAGCAGTAAGGTGATTTCACATTTGTCCTATCACTTAGAGCTCAGATCCTAGAAGTCTTTTTTTGGAATTTGAGTTTCTAAAAGTTAGTATACCCAAAATCTCTAGAGAAATGTAAGAATTCCTTTTAAAAATAAAACTGTAGTCCAGTTCCTAAATCTGTTCATTGGAAAAGCATAATTTACCTCTACAATTTAAAAAAGAGAAGTGAAACAGATTGGCCAAAATCTCATTAAATTCATCTAGTCTTCAGGGAAAACTTAGATTCTTGAGTGGAAACTCTTTCACCAGATAACCTCAACATTTACCTATCACCTCAGTGCATAAAATACCAGTGATGGACCACTTGGAGTTTGATTGATCATGGACATATCTTCATGGGACAATTTGGAACAAAAATGAATGTTTAAATGCAGCACACATGAGCAGAAGAGCCATAAGGTTTTAGCAATGAAACAGACACATGTAACAAGAATAACAGGACAGTCTTGGTCAATGGACATTTCTCAATCTTGATACTCAAAAGTTGGGTAAGACCGCTTAGATTCTCTAGAACTAATTCACAGGACTCTTAAGCATCTGGATATAAGCTCAAAGCCATCAAAATTGCATATTGCCAGACTTTCTTCAGCTCTGGGCATTCCGTTGTCAGAGCTGCCAGCCTGAGGCTTCTTAAATTTAAACCTGAAAGCTGTGAAGAGAGGGGCTTGGACAACTAGGGCTGCTGGGCACATGCGTGATGTGCATAATTTCTTTTCAGCCAAGTACCAACTTTCTGAACCCTCTACACGTCTACTTCCTGCCTGTCCCTACCCCTTAGGATGAGCTGTTTGACTCAGGTGACCCCCAAGGCTTCATGCAGCCACAACTCACTCTCCTTCCCACTCTCCCTTCCCCAACTTAATCAGTCCGTGTTCCTCTCGTCTCCAGAACAATTCTGTGGTACCTTTTCTCATTTCCCATTGTCTTTCATAATTTGTTTCCTATTTGGTGTTTAATAAGATGTCAGTTCTGAAGATTATTTAAGGACTTCATGAGGAGAAAAATCAATTTTGGGGGTAGTAAATTCTGTTGTGGCTGTCAGAGCTCCTATATTATCTTATCTTTAAAAATATTAAAAGAATCCTAATCTCCTAACATGGCTTTGTCCTTGCCTTGCTCTTCCCTTTCTTCACAGGGATTTATATCTCTTCTTCATCTCTCAGTAGAACTTTATTCTCCATCCTTTGAGGATAAAGGATAATCGTCAGTTTTTTCATTTGTGCAATGGGAGTTTAAAAATGCTTATTTCAGAAGGTTTGTGTAGAATCAATTATTATGATTTAAATATTTAATACTAGAACGAACACTGGCTGTGTTTCAGTGAAAATAAAGTACCGCATGTACTCAGTTAAGAAGACATCTTGAAAAAATTTAACTTTAATTTTGTCCACCTTTTTTTGTCTTGCCTTTGCTGAAGCTCTAAAATTGCTGGTTTGTTGTAGTCCATCTTTTTTTTTTTTAATCAGGAAAACATCAAAAAAATATATTAATTGGTTCTCAAGGTGAAATTGCTGTATTTAAGGACTGAAGGGACAACTGAACTTAACTCCTACTTTTTGGTTGATACTCTGTGGCACTGATAGGCATAGTGGGGATGAAGAGAAGGGACCAGAGTGAATTTTTGCTCCTTTTCCCTCCTTTTTCAAATTTTCTCCCAATTGGAAGACTCCATAAAGTCAGAGACCACATCTTCCTTGGTAGGTTCTCCCTAAATATTTGTTGAATGAATGAACTCACATCTTTATATGAACCAATTTACCAGCACACATTCCAACCTGGGAGAAGAGCATTAAGAGAGTGGGTGTTTTGGTGAGGGAGGGAGTATTCTGGGTCACTTTGAGACCCCACCCCTCAGCCCAGAAAAACCACCTTAGATTCAGCTTAAGAAAAGGAGCACAATGCCGTGATTTCCGAATCCACAGGGACCTGTCCTAGGCTGGACCTGCTCTGATTGTCCTTTCTGGATTTGCTCTGCTCTGTCTCCTCAGCTGCCTTGTCTCTTGCCTTCACTTCTGGCCTGTTGTGTTTTTTTTCCAGCTCCTCCCACCTCTCATCATCAGCTTGGGGCTCCTGTCTCCCTGTCTATTTCTGCCCCCTGGGCTCAGCACGGCTCATACCCACTGCCTGATTGGAATCCCTTTGGAGGACCCTCTCTGTGGTGAAGGACCCCAGTGAGAGCCATAAAGGATGGGTCTCAGCACAGAATTCTAGGTACCCTTTCTGGCTCTTCCCTGGAGGGTCTGGTTTAAAAAATGAAAAGAAAAAAAAGGAGCATTTCAGAACATGAAGCATTGCTTAAGGAAAGTTGGGTCTGTGCCAAATGCTGCAGTGTGCAAAGTGCAATGTGAGGCACCCCAAGAGGCATCAAGGGCCATAGTGGGGGTGGTGGGTCCCAAGAAACAGAAACAAGGGAGGTAGGAGGGTTTCAAAGACAAACTTCCCATTATCAGGGTTTATTCTTAGCTAGCTGTTAGGTAATAACTGAATATTCAGTTCAGAGAATTTGCGTTAAATAGCCAGCTGTGTGCCAGGCTCTGTGTGAGCACTGGGAACACAGAGCTAAGGTGCTGCTTTGCGCTTGAGGAGTCACAGGCTGGTGGAGCACAAGATCCATAAACAGATAGTGTCAGTGTCATCCTTGACTCCCAGCTGATTCATCAGGAAGTCCTACTGATTCCATCTTCAAAATATATAGTTTCTCATCTCTTTCGCTACCCTACCATGGTCCAAGCTGCCATCCGCTCTCACCTACGTGGAGCAATGTCTTTTCAACACAGCAGCCAGACCATGGCATCTTCTGCTTCAGACCCTCTGGTAGCTCTCCATCTCACTCCCGACTAAAACCCCAAGTTCTCACAATGGCCCCAGAAGCCTGACATGGTCTGGCCTCTGTCTCATCCTTGCTTACTCTTCTCCAGCCACACTGGTCTCTCCCTGTTCTCAAAAATCCCAGGCACACCCTTGACCCAGGGACTCTGCTTGCTATACCTTTGGTTCTCCCTCAAGTTGCATCTTCTTGAAGGGCCTCCAGCTGATCACCATATTGATAATCACACCTTCTCGCCAGCCTCGCATCCTAGCTGCCCTTCTGGCACTGCCTGTTCTGCTTTATTTTTTCCATAACACTCATTACCCTCTATTATGCAATATAATTTATTATATTTATTGTTATTGTCAGTCTCTCCTTTGTTTTGCCCACTGCTGAATCTTTGGTGACTAGAATAGTGCTGGAGGCATAGCAGGTATTTAATGAATATTTGTGCAATGAATTAAATGGATGACTATGATGTTGACAGTGAAATACACAAGATACTGTAGGGGCACAGAGGAGAGGCACTTGGATCCACCGAGGAAGAAGGTTATAAAAGATTTCCTGGGGCAAGATGATGTCTAACTAAATCTTGAAGGATGAGCAAGAAATAGGTGAAGAAAAATAAGGAAAAAATAGCTGAGCTATGTTAAGAAGTCAGAAGGTAGTGGCTTAGTATTATAGTTGGAGGTGGAGGGAAGACCCTCAGAGTCAAAAGTATTCAAAGAAATACTGGAAACAAACTGGAGATTCTAAATGCAAGCATTTCACTGTGTAGAGCATGTTTTATAAATTAATAAAATCAAGATAACAACAGCCAGTGCTAGTGTTGTGTTAAATCACAAATGCTCAACTGGAAAAATAATCTCCTTGTTATTCTCTCCCTGAGGCAGTTTCAATCTAATTTCCTTTCTCAGAGTATTCATTCTATTAGAGGGTTTTACTAGAATTTAGGTCAGAAGTAAGCTAGAGCTCTCCCTGTAGCTGGGAAACTGCCTCTTGCTTCTGGGGGATTTCCCACTTCACTCTTTAGTGCTAAGCACATATTTTTTACTCAGAATTTCAAATAGCATTTTGCATGCTATTAAAACAGATCATCATAGTAAGAAGCCACATTATTTCCTTGATTGAGATTTCAGCCTAAAGTTTGATTCTGTCCTTGGGCATCGGCTTTGCTTCTGTCCAGGCCATTTACAAGTTATCATGGTCAAGAGCATATTCTTCCTTCCCAGGGCAGACGCCCTTGCTGGGGGCAGCATTCAGAGTAGTCAGAGGGCAGAGTGGGAGCCAGGAAGTTCCAGGGTTGACCACCAGGAGGGCTCAACTTCCGGTTAAACTGGTACCTTTGGGAAGGCAACTTAATGTTTCCCAGTTATAATCGGATTTTTAAAATGAGTTTAGGAAATCAACTTGGTGGTGACCTACCCTTTCTAAGCCTCCACGATCAGATATACAAAATAGCATAAGCAATGCCAACACTGTAGAGACGTTGTTAGAAATAATACTAATTAGTATTTGAAAATATCAGTTAAAGGACTAAATAGATAACCTCAGAGTACACATTTTAATGGGAACGCACAAACTCTTCTCAGTAATATATATCCCCAACTGTTCACCGGAAAGTTCAGTAAGGTGAGTCTGCTCAAGAACTCTTTATATAATAAGTAACAATTCCTAAAGTAATTAAGCCTTTACCAGCAATTTCCTTGCTTATTAGTTAAGAAACCTAGAGCCCGATTGGAATGAAGTACATCTGAGAATGGGAAGGGACTCGGGGGAGACAAAAGGGAGAGAAGCCGGATCCAATTCAATATGAATTGTTGATTAGCCCTGGGAGAAATGCATCAAACGACTATGAGGATGAGTTCACCAAAGGCAACTTCTACTTCACAATTTTCCAGGGAGCTTTGACACTGAAATAGCATCAGGGTCGTTTAGGACGTGGATTGCATGAGGGGCATGTTAAATAATGACAAGGACCACAACCACCACTACAGTGGGAGCTAACATGTACTGATCACTCACTATTTCCTAGATGCTCTGCAAGTGCTCCATAGGCATCAGTTCACTTGCTGTCACAGTAATTAGGTACTGTTAGTCCCCATTTTACAGATACAGTAAATAAAGTTGAGAGGCTGGACAGTTTCCCAAGGTCATAACTAAGAAATGGCAGAGGTGGGACACACATTTCCCATCTGACTCTCACTTGCTTTAAATCAACATGCTAAATGAGTAGAACCACCCACTGTGGTGAGAGATGGCTCCTGTATGTTTGTTCCTGATTTTCTGTGTCCACACTTCCTTGTTTCTATGTGACTTGGATTAGCATTAAGGTTATTGGCTTGGTGCTTAGTAACCCAACTGTGACTGGACTTTCCAGTTCTCCCCAAGGACAGGGAAACAGCTTTCTCTCTCAAGTACATGCACTCTCATCCCAAGAGACAGGTTAAAGCAGCTCATCTTGAGCCAGTGTTTGCCAGAGGTGAAGGTTTGCTCATGCACTTACCTGGTTTGCAGACACTTATGAGGCACTTACTCTGTGCCCGACACTGTTTCTGGGCCCTGGAGGCAGTGGGTGAGCTGTCGTCATGGATAGTGCGTTGCTCAGTTACTTACCATGGTGCCAGTGTATTCTTCCAGTTTAGCCTCAGGTATGGCCTTTTCATGATGGAGGAAGAGGTCTCGGAGGAAGTTCTGTGACATCAAGAGACGAGCCATATATTATCTAGTGAGCAAGTAAACCTGAAAATCTTGTGAGACCTTAATTTAAGGATTGTGTTTCATTTGTTTTAAGAAGGAAATAGAATCCTTTTGGAAATAGAAATAGAAAGCAATAAATACAAGAATGGAGGGCTGTCACTGTTGAAAGGGAGCACTGTTTAAATGGAACCCAGAGAATAGCTTTAGGCATGAAAAAGTGTCATAAATCCTTGATTATGTCTCTTTCCCAGAGAGAGCAATGTCACATGCAGTTTGTAAATCTTCTATCCATGAATAAGTTCCTTTTTTTAAAAGTAACAAATTCATAGCTAGGTTTCTTGGAAACAAAGAAACCAAACTCATGATACACATGTCCCCAATGATGAACAAACCCACACTTCACCCAGAGACAGTTCCCAGTAACACTTACACGAAGCTCGGCAGCTGATATAAAGCCACTGCTGTCGGCATCATATTTGCGCCAAATCTGAAATACACAAAAAAATCATTCATCCATTTAGCCTCATCATTTCTGTGTGTTTCCTTTCCATCATATTTCTGTTATATGTGTGACAAAACTGAGAAGGTCATGTTGTCTATACACTTGGGTATTCTGTTTATTATTTTCATTAAAAATTTTCTGTGAGCATTTTTAAACAATTAAAATTATCTCTAAAATATTATTTAAAATTTGAATACAATGTGATTCTACACAATTGGAAAATACAGAAGTACAAAGAACATGAAAATCATGTGAAATCTTACCCCTTAAAAACAACCAATATTTATCTTGTGTGTATTTACCTGTTGTCTTATTTATATAGATGCTAGGGTGGATAATATTTTAAACAAAGTTAAGATCATAATGCATATACAATTTTGTTTCTTACCACTGTAATGAATTTCCTCCATGTCATTAGATAGTCTTTGAAAACTTCATCTTTAGTGATGCATAAAATTCCACAGTGGGGTTTTTCCTCATGAATCTCCAGTGCCTAGGACTATTTCTGGCATACTGCCGGTGCTTGTAAGTATTTGTGGCATGAATGAATCATATGAATATATCATAATTTACCTACTTTTTCCTTCATTGTTAGACATTTGTTATTTTCAGTTTTAACTGTAAGTAGCACTGCAACATTTAATGAACATTGTGTAGAAAACTTCTCTACACCTCTGATTATATTCTTAAGATAGGTGCTTGGAGAAGTAGCATTATTAAGTCAAAGGGTAAAGATTTTTTTAAGTTAACTCTGGATAATGAAATGTTAAAGGATCCTAATTTCATTTTTTCCATAAAATTATCCCAGTGTGCATGCCTACCAACAGAGCTTGAGCAACAGTCTCAGTATTTCTTTGCCAGCCCTCATTTTTTTGTTGATCCTCTTAAAATCTTCACCTCTTTAGTAAAAAGTAGTCGTTTTTAATTTGCATTTCTTTGGTGACTGTCATATATCGATTATCTGTTCAGATTTCTTCTGTGAATTGTTTATGCAAGTGCTTGCTCAATTTCTCATGACATTCATTTGCCAGAAGGCAAATAAATTAGTGCAAAAGGTTGCTAAGTTATTATCTCCTAAATGCAGACTTGGTAACTCTTTCAGGAATGAGGCAGTATCCCCCTTGAATCTGCTGCTCTAGCCTTGGAGAAACCTGCTCTGCCTTCCCTGATCTTTTTTCACCCACAGACAGAAACACCTAGAGGCTGAAAGAGGAGATAAGAGGAGCCATTGATTCTGGCTTTGGTTTTTACTCATGTAAAATGATTGCAAAAAGACACCTTCTGGTTAGATCAGCACTCTTAGTTGTATTACTGTGCCGTCAAAACTAGAATTAGTTACCAACATTTAAAAATAAGTAGATTCCCATTGAGTTTAGATGTCTAGGCTGCATTCTCAGAAGGCAGCGGTTCACTGGAGCTCACAGGGCCATTGGCTCTAGATGGGGCACGTGCTCTTCAGGCTCCACAGTCCCCACCCTCCTCTCCCACTACATCCTCAGCGTACCTGCCAGTCCCTCTCTCTAAGCCTTTGTCTAACCCAGGCTAAAGGAATTTGTCAGCTCAGGAGCAGTCTAGGTCTGCACACTGAGAGAGCACACTGGGGCTTGGGGCCAAGTCCAGACTCAACACAGGAACTCCTTTACTTGGTCTTGTCCTCTCTGGGAAGCTCTCTCTTGGGAACAGGGCATGAGTGGTGACAGCCACAGCAGTAACTGGGGTCCTGGCCTCATCTTCCATAGAGACATGACCAAATGCTTACCTGCATAAACTCCACACTGCTGTCCAGAGGGGTTTCCTGGCGAAAGAGCAGAAGAAAATTTTCATCCTCAGACAAGAACATGCAGGCAAGCTAAAGAAAAGAGGAGAAATAGCAGTCAGTGACACTGGCCAGTGCTCCTTGGTAAAAGGCATAGTGGAACATATTAGAGGCAGGAAGGGCTTGAATCTCTCAGGATGGGGAGCCCAACATGCAATTCTGTGCCCTTGATAGTCGTTTTGGATTCATTGATTCTTTCAAGAAGTATTGCACCCTTCCTAGGTATGAAACACTAGGAGTATCTGCCTCCCATGAGCTTACATTCCAAATTATTGGACAGTTTATTAAATTATTGATTATTATTATTATTAATATATTATAAATATAAACTGGGCTACACAGAGATAAAGAACTTGCCATAGTTATGTAGGCAGTGGTAGAGTTATGACTTCAACTAAGCCCACACTTTTAACCACCATGCTATGCTGGTGAGATACTGTATATATAAATCACTTTAGTGCCATATGCAAAAGCAAAAATGATTGCTGTCTGGCTTGATTCTTTTTGATCTTGACTTTTTTTTTAATTTTGTGGGGGGAGGCAATTCAATTTATTAATTTTTTTAATGGAGGCACTGGGGATTGAACCCAGGACCTTGTGCATGCTAAGCACGTGCTCTACCACTGAGCTATACCTTCCCCCCTTGGCTTGATTCTTTTTGTTTGTTTTCTGTTTTTTCTTTTTTCTTTTAATTTTTTATTGAAGTATATGACTGAAACATCATGCTGCACACCAGAAACTGACACAACACTAAACAACTGACTGCACCCCAATTGAAAAGTAGCTCTTTTTCAAATTGAAATATGGTCAGCCCACAATGCTGTATCAACTTCCGGTGCACAGTAAAATGTTTCAGCCATACGTGTATTGCTTTTGATGTTCTTTTTCATTATAGGTTACTACAAGATATTGAATATAATTCCCTTTGCTATCCAGTAGAAACTTGCTGTTTATCTATTTTATACATAGTTGTTAGTATCTGCAAATCTCGAACTCCCAATTTATCCCTTCGCACCTCCTTCCCCCACTGGTAGCCATAAGTTTGTTTTCTATGCCTGTGAGTCTGTTTCTGTTTTGTGTATAAGGTCATTTGTGTCTTTTTTTTCTGGATTCCACATATGAGTGATATCATAAGGTATTTTTCTTTCTCTTTCTGGCTTACTTCACTTAGAATGACAATTTCCAAATCCATCCATGTTGCTGCAAATGGCATTTTTTATGGCTGAGTAGTATTCCATTGTAGAAATATACCAGCTTCTTTATCCAGTCATCTGTCAATGGGCATTTAGGTTGCTTCCATGTTTTGGCTATTGTAAATGGTGTTGCAGTGAACACTGGGGTGCATGTATCTTTTCAAATTAGAGTTCCCTCTAGATATATGCCCAGGAGTGGGATTGCTGGATTATAGGGTAAATCTATTTTTAGTTTTTTAAGGAATCTCCATACTGTTTTCCAAAATGGATTTACCAAACTACATTCCCACCAACAGAGAAAGAGGGTTCCCTTTTCTCCATACCCTCTCCAGCATTTGTGGTTTGTGGACTTTTTGATGATGGCCATTCTGGCTGGTGTGAGGTGATACCTCATTGTAGTTTTGATTTGTATTTCTCTGATGATTAGCGATATTGAGCATTTTTCATATGCCTATTGGCCATTTGTATGTCTTCATTGGATAATTGCTTGTTTAGATCTTCTACCCATTTTTGGATTGGGTTGTTTTGTTTGTTTGTTATTAATTTGTATGAGCTGTTTGTATATTCTGGAAGTTAAGCCCTTGTCAGTCACGTCATTTGCAAATATTTTCTCCCATTCTGTTTTGTTTATGGTTTCCTTTGCTGTGCAAAAGCTTGTAAGTTTAATTAGGTGCCATTTGTTTATTTTTTTATTTCTTTTGCCTGGGTAGACTGCCCTAGGAGAACATTGCTGAGATTTATGTCAGAGAATGTTTTGCCTATGTTTTTTTTCCAGGAGATTTATAGTGTCTTGTCTTATAGTTAAGCCATTTTGAGTTTATTTTTGTGTATGGCATGAGGGAATGTTCAAAACTTATTTATTTATATGTGGCTGGCTTGATTCTTAAGTGTTACATTCTTTTATATTGTTAATGTCTATATAATACTTTAAAAGCAAGTTCGCTTGTTATAAATTTAACCATCCAGCTTTCTATGAGCACCAGTTCTATTGATTTACTTCCCTTGCTCTCATGAACAAAGGTAACATTTTCTTCCCCATGTGATTATAACATTTATTTTAGCACATAGGCATTTTTGGCTGGGTCACTGCCAAACCCAGAGTGTTTTAGTATTTATTGTGTTCTTTCTGAGTTGTCTCTCAAGCAATGATCGTTTCTTCTATAACTGTAGATCTCTCAGCATTTTGTACAATACCAAAGAGCAAGTCCAGAGCAAATGCTTTTGGTAAGTTGTAGGAATGATCAGCCCACACTCCTATTTGTATTCTCTAGTTGGATATAGGTCAGCTCAAGGGCACATCATGTGAATAACAGCTATCATACATTGAATAGTTGCTACATGGCAACATGCTCTTCATTTATCATCACATTAAGTTCTCACACCAATCCTTCAGTTAAGTATAAATACCCCCCTTTTACTATTGGGAGGCAGCATAATGCTGTATGTGACAGGCTTTAGAGTGGATCCAAATTCCTTCTCTGTTATTCCCTATTATTTGATCTTCAGCAATTTAATTGATACCATTATGCCTCAATTTCCTCATTTGTAAAATGAGGATAATATTTATATCCTGGTGCTTATGTGAAGACTAAAATTTACATGAGGCGCTATTTATAAGCTGTTCAGCAAAGTCCCTGGTACATATTAAAAATTTAGTAAGTGGTGACTATGCTATGTTGATGAAGATGATGAAATTGAGGCCCAGAGAAGTTAACTCACTTGCCCAGGTTTTCATATTTCACCATGTTGACTTTATGCTTTTCCTGCCCACCCACACAATGTCAACTGGAACTGAGAACTGCTCTTCAGAAGTAAGTGTTTTTTCACATGGGGTGGCAGAGGCTAAGAAACCAAATTAAAACATAATTTTTACTGGTCCTAAGTCTCCAGAACCCACTCTGTCTTCAGTTTTGACTGCAGTGGCACAAAGGAGCCCTGGATGAATCAAATACATAGATCATCCCCAAGCCTCATTTTGGCTCTCAGTGTGACTTCTTCCCCATTTTGTTTTGTGCTAAAATACCTAAAGTGTGTGCACGTGGGCTGATTTTTACATCACAACTACTTGTAATCTGAATAAGTGAAATGGTGAAGGGTATAGGACGAGAGGGTAGGGGAGATCTTGCTGCTCTTTAAACTCGCAGACTCATGAGGTTTTTAGGGGCCTTGTGACCAGAATAGTCCTAGACCATCAGCTTGTCTACAGACAATCTCAGTTATGCTCATTGGCTGGACTCCGTGACAGAATGATTGGCATGGATGTCAAAGTTGTTGCCACGTTCCCCATTGCTTCAGGAAGGTCTACCAGTAATTAGTAAGGTAATGATATAGTTTTTCATTATTTACCATGTTTCACTCATTTATTATTAAGTCGGTAAATACTTACTGAGCACCACTATGCACTGTGCTCTGTTCTGTGGGCTGGAGAATGCAACAGTGAACATGTAGGCATTAATACTTTGCTATTTCTAGCTTGATGCTTGCACTTACCTTTCCATTAATGAATACACTGATACTTTTACATCAATTACAATGCGATTTTGGTTACATAAATAATTTTTGCCTTTTAGTCAAAATTTTGGAAATAACTACACTGATAAATCTAAAATTTAGCTTATTGGTTTTCTGAAAAGGTAGCCTCCTGGTGTACATGTCTATTTTTTATAAGAAGGCATTATCTTGCCTTATTATCATAACTTTCTGAAGAAAAAAATTGCTCTTTTCATCAATAATATTGACTGTCCAAGTATGACAGCATCAAAAGACCAGCTGTGCAGATTTCAGGTAATATGTCTAGCAGGCAATTTTGACTATGAAATAAATGTCTTAGTTTCATTGCAGCTCATTTTTATGTATGGATTCATAGCTATATAGAATAAACCTATATAGATTGATACCTATAAGTGAGTTACACTTGAACCACTTATTGGCCATATAATGCCAGGGAAGTAACTTCAGTTTGTTTATCAGTAGAATAAGGATAGTGTTCCATGTCTACTTTCTATAGCTACTATAAGGATAAAGTAACATAATGTGTGGAAATCCTTTCTAAACTGTAAACTTTTCTGTAACTGGAAGGGAAAACGATCATGTTAAAGATAGACTATGCAAGGCACTGCATGCTTAATGCAGTTCCTTGCTTTAATAGGTACCCAGTAAGTGTGGATTGAGTTCAAGTAAAGACAGCTACTGTCTGTTTTGTTTTTAATGATATTCAGAGATAGTTCTTTCCAGCCTCCACTGGGTGCTGATGCTGAAGTTTAAACTCATTTATTGTCAGTAGGTTTTCCCTTATGTCAAGGTTGAATTTGAGCAGGCCACTGTGTAAGAGACAAATATTAGATCAAATAACTGAAAAGCCTCCAGCATATCAATTCCCCAATTATAAAGTAAGTATAAATATTGACTGGCCTAAATAAAATGATGGAAGAATCATTACTCTTTGTTACTAAGCCAATGAAAAAGGAAAGGAGAGTAGTTCAAAAATGTTAGCTAACCCAGCTGCCTGGCAGAGGGTTCTAATTTCCCAATCAAATGTAAGCCTTTCATTATCCTTCACAAGGAATTATAGCCCACACAGGTACAGTGAAGAAAGTAACAGTTGTAGAAAGTACCTCTTTCATTTGTATGCGACCATCTTTAGAGACATCATGGGTAGCCATAAATTGTTGTTTCATTTTCTGCACATTTTTTTCCATGACTGCATCCTACAGTGGGTCAGAGAGAACCACATTAAAGCCACTGGGATTCCAAAAATGTAGTTAGGATGTCAAATATTCAGAGTTGTATAGCCTGATAATTATGTTAGTCTAATCTGAAAGGCAAGTTACTTAGCCATTGAAAGTGATCCTATCAAGTTGCAGACAAGAGAGAGGTGGTGGAGGTTTCTTAATCAAATAACCACTAATCAGAATCCTGACTAGGTAAGATTTATAGCTAGTGATCTCCTAAAATACGAATGAAGAGAAGCTTAGGGACTAGAGTGTTAATAGAAAAAATTTGAACATCGTTCTGTATTTTGTTGTGACAAAAGACTATTGTAATGAACATAGAAACTTTCTTCCCAAGAATTCAGAAGTTTCGTTCAATTTTTAAGTGAAAAGTCCTTCCAGGCCCTCAGTTTCCCAGAGTTCATTCTATTAATCTTGGATTCAACAAGGAAAAAACAATTAGGAGAAAATAACTAAAGAGGAAACCAAAGAAATAAAGTAATCATGGGAGGGGGGGCTATGGCTCAGGGTTAGAGTACATGCCTAGCATGCATGAGGTTCTGGGTTCAACCCCCAGTACCTCCATTAATAATAAATAAACCTAATCCTCCCCTCCCCCCCCCAAAAAAGAAATAAAGTAATCGTTGAACTACCAAAGATGGCACATATCCCTTCCTGGTACAACCTTTTCTGCACATTAAATTGTTCTTCATCAGAGGACTGCATGGTTATTACAAAGAAAGTTAACTTATATAATCAACAACAGAGAGTGAATTTTGATGCAGTGACTGAGAGGCACAGATGCAGCCAAACAGTGCTGGATTCCTAGACTCCAGAACAGATCAGTTATGCTAAGTGTATTCTTCCTAATACTAGCACGCTATCCAGCCAGGTTTCCTCTCCACTAAGTATAGAGAGATTAGCCTCTTCATTCTTGGCACCATAGATTGTGTGGTTTGTTTGGTTGTATGGGTGTGTATGTGCATCAAACAGAAAAATCACAATGGAAATCACTCAGGAAGGTGGGTCTTCACTTTGAATTTGAGCTTGACCTTCTAGATTAAGAGTTCTGCCAGGCTAGCAGTCATTTCTGTGTCTCTGACATATAGTACCCGTGGACTGAATAAGTGGTTATGATGCACTAGGCATTCCGAAAAGAAATTCACTAACACAGGCCATGGTGGTGAGAAATTTGATTTCAAAGTAAATATGAAACCAAAGAGGCTGTAGCTAGATTCTGTATGATACCTCTGGTTTGAAACTTGACTTCTGTCCTCTCAGACCTCTGACCCCAAAGTCAGTGACTACCCCGTGGCCCTAAAGCACAGGAGTCTAGGGCTCTCTCTGTTGTAATTTCCCATCAGGCCCCAGCAGGGTTTTCATCTCTGAAGCCCTGAAAGATGCCCAGGATGTGCTGTAGTCTGTACGTGAAGAATGCACACACAACCACAGAAAGTGATGCTCTGCAATGGACTGGCTAGACCTGGACCTAGTTCAGAGGCTGATTCTGAGCATTTGAGAAAAAAAGAAAGGTGGGATGGGGTGAGTAACAGAAACAGCAGCAAGAATGGCTGATGGTTCCGTTAAGTCAATCCCCTCAGAGACTATGAGGAGCAGGTAATTACAAATAGTCTGCTTGCTCTTTAAGATTGACTAGCAGGCAGCTTGCTGTTAGAAATCTTAAAATTCCTTCTTCTGAGGTCTCTGTGATCCGCTAATCAGGGTGAGGAAAGTGGAGCTATTCAGGTCTCAGAAGAACTGATTGCCCTGCTTCAACACCAGAGGGGCTGCTTCATCACAGAGGCCTCCCTGCTGCTGGCTCTGTACTCACAGGGACATCACTGATTAAAGGTAGGTGTCACAAATGGTGATTACTCCCCAGTTGAGAGGGACATGCCCTCTTGTTAAGGACATGCTGAGGGCCTACTCATTTCTCAGCAGGAAAAAAGTCCAGAGTTAGGAATAGTTTCCTTAGTCATGGTTGTCCCAGTAGCATAGAGTGACCAGCCAAAGGCCCTGTAATCATACCCCCTGGGTAAAGGCCTCAGCATTTTGAAAGGAAATAATGGCAGAGGACAGCATTTCTCATTAACAGTTCATTAGTTTATCCCCTGGTTCCAAAAGCTTTCTCCCTCTACAAGTGCTGGAGAGAGGTGCCTGGGGCTGCAGCCACAGCTCAGCAGGACTGGCCTGGTTATATTAGAATACCTTGTCTGACAAGCAGTCACTATTCCTGGAGGGAACGGGGTGAGGGAGGTGGGGGATGCAAACTGACTTACAGTACGTGCAGTATCCTAGGCAGACCCTAAATGTGCTGAAATACCTAGGAGGCACCTGGGACTTCGCATTTTAACAAATATGGCACACCAAAATTCTATTTCCACTAGCCTAAGGACTCTGCAGCCTTCCAGCCTCTTTGCCTCTGGCCTCAGGAACACCTGCATGGAACACAGTTGCAGGGTACACTGGCTAGTCATTTGCTGTTTCCTTTCCTCCAAGGACCATGCTATGTGTGAGAGGGTGAGGCCACAGGCCAAATCTGAGGGAGGGGTGATGGTAAGAACAGCCAAACTATGAGAGATGGCATCTCTCTTCTCTCTCACTGATGGCAACAATGCCTCTAAAGTCAGCCAAAACCCCAGAACAAGACAGCTCACAGGGTCCTCAGCCTAGAGCAGACCTTTGTGTTTGAGTAGCAGCCCCACCCCTTACCACATGACTGAAAATAAGACATTTCCAAATTCAACATTTACAGCAACTTTTCTCCTCCTTTTCTTTATATCACTAAAGCAAGGAGCCTTCTGAAAAGGTGTGAAGTTTCAAGTTTATTCCAAGACTTTGAAAGTTTTGCCTTCCTCTTTTTGTTTTCCTCAAATACTTCTGTTATGTTTGAAAAATGGCATCCGATTCATGGGTTCTGGAATGCCATGAGCCTTAGCATTTACAGAGAGAGCAAGTCAGAAAGAGACCGACAGAGAGATAAGGGAAGGAAAGAGAAAAGGAGAGGCAAGAAACTAATACAAGAAATGAAGGGCAAAGAGAGAAGAGACAGACAGATAGGAAAGAGAGGAAAAGAGAAATAAGAGAGAGAGAGGAGAGACAATGAGAGAGCTTGAGAAACAGATTAGAGATAGAAAGAAAGGAAACAAAAAGAAAGGAGAGAGACCGATGGAGAAACATATAAGAAATAGAGATCAGAGAGAGATGAGAGAGAAATCAGAGAGAAAGTCAAGATGATGGACTCCTACATGAAAGTGTGATGCGCTTCAATATTCTTCCATGTAGACAGTTATATTTGAGGATAAGCTACCTCATTTTAAATGCTGCTGTCCCTAGAGCTACTTCCCTTACCATGCATCCCCTGATGGAGTCTTTACCGGATTCTCCCAAGCCCAGGCTGCTGCCTCTGTGGGAATTATTCCTCTGCTTTGGTACAGGGCTCATCGGCCATTAATTTAATTCACATCTCTCAAGGCCAGGTTTACCATAAGAAAGGGAGATAGACACTGGATAGATTAGTTTACATTTATTTTTCGGCTCTGGGTATGTTGGTTGTTTCCTGATTTGTCATTCCCAAAGAAACGTGCACTCTCTTCTAATGAAATGAAAAATGGAAAAAATGATTTTGAATGATTTGTTTGTGATTTGCTATCAAAGTAGTATCAAATGCATTAAACACCCAGAACCTTAAAGCTCTTAACATCTTTTCCACCTTTTTGAACAAAATGAGCTACCTTATCTCCAGGTTTAAATCCATTAGCAGAGACATAACCAAGGAGACATTCAAAACAAAGTTGTTTGACTCTAAAGTTAAAATCTGAGTGGATGACAGATGTTACACTAAAAGTCAATGACCAGAGCATCTAATACCACAGGTTTATAAAACCTGCCTAAATCCATCCATGTTGCTAGGAGAGGGAGAGAAATTGCATGCAAGGAAGAAAAGAGGTCAGATGGGATTAATAAGTACAAATCAAGATAAGATTGGATGCTTTTTGTAATTCACTAAGAGACACATAAATTAATGCTTAGTGGCACAAGTACTTACCTCGCTACCCAGTTTTATCAACATGTGGTAAAATAAAGCATCAAGCTCCTTCTCTTCTATGTAACCTTTTTCTAAATGCAAGGAGATACGCATGAATAATAGTCGTTTATATAGAATAACATGTGACATTTAGTATTTAACATTTAACATCTTAATTTGCTTTTAATCTGGTTTATAAAATCCCCATGGATACCATTCTTTGCTTCTCTAATTAAGTGCCAACATCTACCTCTAGAAAACAGATTTGAATAGCAAATACACATTCAACAGTAAATGTTCTGTGCTGAGGTTTATATAAATACTTGAGAAATGAAAGCTATTTATATATTAATTTTAATCCACAAATAAACATGAGTTTTAGAATAAACTAACCTAAGGATTTTGGATTCGTGGAAAATTTTAATAGATGTAAATATTGAATCTTAGTTTGCAAGGTTAAAACACATTAAACAACATTTAAATATTTTCTTAATGTTTCTTTAATTATTAATGAGGACAAAGCAAACATTAAATAGATATTTTCAAGCAATTTTTTGGGAGTAGGGTTGGTGTCTTTTTGAAAGTTGATCAAATTCACCCCTCCCTTTGAGAGAGTGAGAGTTATACAATAAAGTGAGTAAAAATGAGCGCAGGTAAGGAAGACTGACTTCAGATCCTGGAGCCCACAAGTTTCAAATATATATATATACATATATATATATTTATAATATATATTATATATATATATATATACACATATATATATATATTTGTCATTGTCTATGTGGTATATCATTACACACTCACAGGTTGGGGAGGGCAGGGAACAAGTCCCTCCTCCCACCCTGAACTTGAACAAGGTATCTAGATGTGCAACTCCAGTAGTAGGTACGCTGCGTTAGGTATTTACTGCACTAACAACATTGGAAGACAACTTTTCCTGTAGGAAAAGACCTACGGGAAGCAGAAATTCTAGGTCCTTTCAGCAAGACTTGGAGCGAGCGACGCCTACACCTGAATGTACGGGGGGCTTGTTTTACTTACCATCCGCGTCAAAGTGCTGCCAGACCTGCCAAAAGCCAGCGGCATCCAAGTGCATTTGAGTGGTTTCGCGGGCGCTGTCCATGGTATTGACAACGAAGCGCAGGCACAGGGTGGGGGGGGCGAGGAACACCTAGAGAACTTTGATAAGGACTCCTCTACAATGTCTTCTGACTCCCTCACCTGCTTCTTTCGTTCTCTTACTTGCTTTGAGCACCTGTCTGAGGGGCAGGCACAAGGGCATCTGGCGAGGCGGCTGCTGGCGCCTTAGTGTCGCTGTGCAGTCCCCAAGTCCCCACCGCGCCTCTTAGGGAAACCAGCTGCTTGGAACCCGCCCAGTTCCTGGCGCGTCGTCCCTGCCCCGCCCTGCGCTGTCTGTCCTAGGCAGATCAACGAGGGAGCTCTGTGTTTGCCTCAGCGCTGTGGGAAAGTCGGGGAGAAAGGGGCTGCCTCAGAGTGTCCATGGCTCACTCTCTTTGCCCAGTAACTTGTCTGTCAAACTCAGAGAAAGTATCCCTCTTATGTTTCACTCACCTTCCAAACGTGTCTCAGGGGGTTTCTAGAGAGAACTCTCCCGTTTAAACGGCTGGAAGAGTGTCAGTGTTAGGGTCCTTTGAACCCGATTATTTAGAAATGTAGTGGGGGAGGGGTGAGATGAAGAGCAGTAATGGTGTTGGTGGTAAGAGATTACCAGGAAGCAGGGAGACAGTCATCAGGGACGATTACTGAGCCCTGATTGTATAGGGCATGCACATTGCTATACTATAATGCACTATAAGGACTTGCATCTAAATAGAGATTCTGCACAGAACTGTGGTTTAAATCGGGATTTTAGGATGTTGACGGGATTTCATACTACGCCATGCTTTTCCAGGAAAAGAGAGCTAGGGGGATACATGGTGGCTGACTGCAGTTCTTAGGTAGAAGTTTAGATGATTGTGTTTGGCTCCTAAGAGCCACACTAAGACTGAAGGACAAAAACCATTTGGAGGCATGATCAGATTCCTCTCTAATGATCAGAACTGTTCAACAGTTGACCGGATGCTTTGTGAAACAGCTGAATGACACTGATGGCTTCTGATCATGTGCTCAGAACCTTTTGTTGAGGAATCTATAAAAGGAGCTTGGGTAATAGGAGAGTTGGGCCAAATATAGATCTTTATGGCTTGCTAACTCTGATATTAACATTAAATTTTATTTTTTAAAAGCACATATACATAAGCCATCTAAACTAGAGTATTTAAAAGAACATGACACTCATGGTCAGACAGTCCTGGGTTAGGATCCCAGCTCCATCACTTACTAGCTTTGTGACCTTCATCATTAGTTTTCATTTCTCTAAGCCTCAGTTTTCTCATCTATAAAATAAGGATTATAACAACTACTTTGGAGGGTTACTGAGAAGATCAGAGCCACTCACAGCAGTGCACAATAAATTGTAGTTGCTATGGTCTTGTAGAGGATGAGGGGACTATATTGTTAAAAAAAAAAAAAAAAAGCTTAGAGAAAACAAGGAAAGCCTGAGAAACTGTCACAGCCAAGAGAAGTCTAAGAAGAGTGATGATTAAATGTAATATTGTATCCTGGGTGGGATCCTGGAACAGAAAAAGGACATTAGGCAAAAACAAAGAAAATTTGAATAAATAATAAATATAGGCTGTTAATGATAATAAACAGTTATTTACAAGCAAATAGTTCTGGGTTTAGGGCAAGCTTTGTCTCTTTCTATGATGTTAATCAGATTACTCAAAAGAAGCCTCACTTTCTTCACCTGTAGAATGGAGAAAATAGTAGCATTTGTGTTTCATTTTTGTCACAAAGTTCAGATTTTAAAAATACATATAAACCTCTTAGCACAAAAGACACAGTAAACACTCAGTGTAAGTTAGCTACTAAAATGATGAATCTTCCCTGTGTACACATTCGGAAGATGGTGATATAAACGTCAGGATTTTTAAGAAGTGTGGCTTAGGTTAAAAGTAGAAAAACAATATCATCGCTCTTGGAGAAAGTATTGGGTACAAAAATTGGAGAATAAAGAAGGAAGAGAGGATTCAGGGCTCAGTATCGATATATCCACATGTCATATGTGGTCCTGGGAAATTACTGGCTACAGTGTCAAACATCAGTCAGGAATACTAATAAGCATGGACTCACCAGGTTGGTGACTGATCTTGCTTTCTGAGAATAGTGGGAAAAAAGAAAAAATAAGGCAAATGTCAGGAGTAATAATCAAGATCTAATGTAAGGGATGGTTATATAAATGATGGTAAGTCATTATGATAGGCTTTGCTTCATACATACAAATCTTGATTTTGAAGCCTGATGACACACAAAAAATGCTCAGAACATAAGGTTTAAGATTAAAAAGCAAGTTAGAAAAATGCACATATTACATGACCGAATTATTTACAATAGAATACATATTTCCACACAAATAATAAAATGGAAGAATATACAGTAATTGATGTAAATGATGCTTATTTCTGGAATAAGGAAGAGGGGGAATCATGGAAGATTTTAATTTTGTTATTTGTAATTCTTCTACTTTAAAACTCTCTACAATAAGCATATAATGCAACCATAATTTTTAAAAGTTGTAAAGATGCAATCTAGAGAAAGGAAAGAAGTACAGCTGCCAGGACTGCTGTTCTCCTCAGAACTGGAGAACAAACAGAACTTGAACCAATTTCCAGGAGCCTGGCATGTGGAGCTCTCTGGGGAGTTACAATTTCCATTCAATAACTTATTTTCATTTTCTTTGTATCCAAATACCTATCATAGCACTAGGTAGATAATGTTCAGTTACCTTGCATTCTCATACAGAAATTTGTGTGTTGGTGGGGGTAGGGGGTGGAATTATCGGAGCCCTTGAGAAGAGAACCATTAGGAAGGTATTTAAAGATCAGCAGGAGTCATCTTTAAGACTGTCTCACTGGAAAAGTGCTCCTACCTGGGAATGGAGTGATGGGAGTGGGGATGAAAGAACCAAAGGTGATTTATCTGAGTCCCTCCCTGTCCAACCAGAGAACTCAGAGTAAAGCGAATACAAAGCAGCTAGAATTAACTTGAGATAAATTATGCAACGTGTGGATTAATTTAGCCCCTTCCACAAAGATTCTGATTTAAAGGGTCTGGAGTTAGGACTCTGCAATGATACTTTTTAAAAGCTCCCCTAGGGATTATATTAGAACCAACATCTAGATTTTCGTCTTTAAGTTTCCTGCAGCTTATATTTTGGTCATTTTATTTTTGGGGGTGTGGCTTCTCTGAAGACCAGTCAGGAAAAGGAAAATACTTCTAAAGGATTAATATTATTTTTTATTAATATCCCATCTCTTTAAAAAAAGATTAGAATTTATATTGTATGTCACTCTGGTAAGTTTCAACAACTAATGGTTGAATCTAAGGACTGCAATGAGTAATTTTTCTTTTTTATCCCTGCTGATTTGATTTTCTCCTGCAGTCAGTTCCTGCTTTTCTCATTAGCATAGCTAATTGATGGTTAGTTGTACAAGAAACATTAGTGGTCTCTAATTTGAATCATTGCTATTTAACCCTGATGCATGCATTAAACTCTGAGTTAGAATATCTGCATCTTTTTACAAACTCATAATGATATTTCTAGCTGGAAACATAAACAGTGCTTTCTTTTCTGGAAATATAAACAGTGCATCCCAACTATTTCTCCCAGTAGTTATTAAACATTTAAACATGAGGGACACCTGACAGACTATTTAGTAGACCTTAGAATTCGAAGAGATTGCCTTGGTTTGATGCCACACCATCTCCAAAGGGCAAAGGAAGTAGACTAAAAGAAATTGGACCAAGTTTATCATAAGAAAATGCTGGAAATAAAGTTAATATTTTTAATAGACCATTTATTGTGTCCTTCATAATCATATGAATAATACAGATGATATAAATAATATAGATCAGAAAGTAAAAAAAAAAAAAAAAGATTCTCCCATAATTTCACCAGCCAGAGATAATCAAGAATAATATACTACTGTACATCCTTCCAGTCTTATTTTATTTCCACAAAAATTGGATTATACTGCTCTGTAACTTGTTTCATTTAATATTATGAACACCTCTCCATGTCATTAAATTTTTTTCAATGACATCATTTTAAGGGTAGTATTACCATAATTTAACTAATGTCCTATTTTTGGACTTTTAAATTGTTTCTAGGTTTTCACTATTATAATCAGTGCTATGACAGCTAAGTGTTTGCACGCTCTCATAATTATTTCTTTAAGATAAAATTCTAAATGCAGGAGTTCTGGGGTGAATAATACATAGCATTTTAACTCTAAGTACTACTTTAGGTACATCCTACAAGTTTTGTTTAATTGTAATGATTTATTTTCTATAATGTGTCTTTTTTTAATTGTGGTATAGTCAGTTACAGTGTTATGTCAGTTTCTGGTGTACAGCACAATTCTTCAGTCATACATGAATATACATATATTCATTTTCATATTTTTCACTGTAAGCTACTACAAGATATTGAATATATTTCCCTGTGCTATACAATGTAAGCTTGTTTATCTGTTTTATATATACCAGTCAGTATCTGCAAATCTTAAACTCCCAGTTTATCTCTTCCCACCCTCTTCCCCTCTGGCAACCACAAGTCTGTATTCTGTGTCTGTGAGACTGTTTCTATTTTATATATAAATGAATTTGTCTTTTTTTTTTTTTTTTTAGATTCCACATATGAGTGATATCATATGGTATTTTTCTTTCTCTTTCTGGCTTACTTCACTTAGAATGACAATCTCTAGGTCCATTCATGTTGCTGCAGATGGCATTATTTTGTTATTTTTATGGCTGAGTAGTATTCCATTGTATAAATATACCACAGCTTTATCCAGTCATCTGTTGATGGACATTTAGGTTGTTTCCATGTCTCGCCTATTGTAAATAGTGCTGCTGTGAACATTGAGGTGCATGTGTCTTTTTGAATTAAGGTTCCCTCTGGATATATGCCCAGAAGTGGGATTGTTGGATCATATGGTGAGTCTATTTTCAGTCTTTTGAGGAATCTCCATACTGTTTTCCATAATGGCTACACCAAACTACATTCCCACCAACAGTGTAGGAAGGTTCTCTTTTCCCCACACCTTCTCCAGCATTAATCATTCATGGACTTTTGAATGATGGCCATATTTACTGGTGTGAGGTGATACCTCATTGTGGTTTTGATTTGCATTTCTCTGATAATTGGTAATATTGAGCATTTTTTTTCATGTGCCTATTGGCCATTTGTATGTCTTTATTGGAGGATTGCTTTCTTAGGTATCCTGCCCATTTTTGGATTGGATTATTTGGGGCTTTTTATTATTAAGTTGTATGAGCTGTTTATATATTCTGGAAATGAAACCCTTGTCAGTCTCCTCTTTTGCAAATATTTTCTCCTATTCCATAAGTTATCTTTTTGTTTTGCTTATGATTTCCTTTGCTGTGCAAAAGCTTATAAGTTTAATTAGGTCCCACTTGTTAATATTCGTTTTTATTTCTATTGCCTGGGCAGACTGCCATAGGAGAACATTGCTGAGATTTATGTCAGAGAATGTTTTGCCTGTGTTTTCTTCTAGGAGGTTTATAGTGTCTTGTCTTATATTTAAATCGTTAAGCCATTTTGAGTTTATTCTTATGTATGGTATTAGGGAGTATTCTAACTTCATTAATTTACATGCAGCTGTCCAGTTATCCCTACACCATTTGCTGAAGAGACTGTCTTTACTCCATTGTATGTCCCTGCCTCCTTTGTCAAAGATTAATTGACCAAAAGTTTGTGGGTTTATTTCTGGACTCTCTGTTCTGTTACATTGATCCATATGTCCAGTGTTGTACCAATGTCATGCTGTTTTGATTACTGTAGCTCTGTAGTATTAAGTCTAGGAGGGTTATTACTCCAGCTTTGTTCTTTTTCTTCAGTATTGCTTTGGTAATCCTGGGTCTTTTGTGATTCTATATAAATTTTAGGATTATTTGTTCTAGTTCTGTGAAAAAATGTCTTGGGTAATTTGGTAGTGACCACATGAAATCTGTAGATTGCTTTAGGTAGTATGGCCTTTTTAACGACATTAATTCTTCCAATCCAAGAACATGGGATATCTTGGAAAGAAATTTTAATAGCATCTAGTTCATTGTTTTCCAAATCTTGCCTGGTCATAGTCTAATTTGGGTTAGGGGTGCTCATTCAATATAAAGATTCCTGGTCCCTATCCAAGGCCTGATGGATTAAAATCCCTAGAGCAAGAGCCTGGAATCTGTATTTTCAGAACTACTCAGGAGATTCTAATCACCCAGAAAATTGGGGGAAACACTGATCTACTCATTGTTGAGAAAAATGAGACCCAGAAAGATGAGATACCCAAGGTCACCCAGGATTCCTGACTCACTCTCTCGTGTCCTTTTCTTTACACCTATGGAAAGTCGGGGACAGGGAAAATAACTGACATGTATCATTTGCCTCTAATTGCCCAGGGCCGGCACTGGGCACATGGAGGCACTTGGGCAGGTCAGGAGAGCAACCAAGAACTATGCAGTAGAGATGCTGCCTCCTGAAAAATCACTTACAGAATGAAAATGAACAAATGACTCCATTATTCAATTCCTTGTGTAGAAGACAGGGTCTTCTGGGGGTTGTCTGTTTTCTTCAAGTGTCTGTCTCATTCAAACTGGGATCCCCTTGAGCCTAAAGTCCTGTCTAGCCTGGGATGCCTCCTAGTGCATGCTGAAATGCCAGCCAAGGCTTATGTTCAGGAAAATGTGAATTTCCATTTAGAGAGAGGCAAGTGGCTTTAGAGCACAGGATTGAACATTTATGAGTGTGTGTTGGTCTATTTATGTCTAGAGCCAATACTAAGTACACAGCAGGGGCCCAAGTTGCCTGCATGGGACTGAAGGGACAGTTCTGAGGAAAGGAGGAATCTGGTACATAATAAAGGTATTTGCGTTGAGTATAAGAATGTTCTTCCTTCAACAAGCAATCATTTGAAAGCTTCGTTTGGAATTAGTAATAATTGTTCTTTTGGTAACCAAGATATTATTTAAGGTGCAAAAACAGCTAATAGTTAATTTGAGCATAACAACAACAACAAAAAACTGTCTTTTAAACTATGGCATATAATTTAAGCTGGTATTTTCCCAAGAGTGAATGCATTTGGGTGAGGCATGTCAGAGAAACAAGCCTCTTGTCCAAGAAAGGTTAACATTTTTCTAGGAACTTACCCAAACTTACACAGGAGAGTCAGTCTTAAAGTCCCTCAAATAAATAAAACAAACAAGGATTCATTTGTTTCTTATGGGGTACCTGCCTCTAAGCTGAACACACTGTACTTCATGAGATGATAAGCAGCTGCTGAAATGTTTGCCTTTTCAGGAAGCTCAAAGATACATCAGTATTTACCTGGAGAGATTTCATGTTGTTTTACTGACATCACTTGGACTGATATTTCCTTAATAGAAAGCAAAGCTGGATGCCAGATATTTCTGTGCTAGGCTCTAAAAGGAATGGCAGAGTGATCAATGAAAAAAATCTTCATTTAAAACGTAAATTTATTTTGTGTCTAAAATCCTAGTTCCTGGGGGCTTCTATCCAGATACAGACAGAAGGGACTAAAGATTAGGACTAAAATGAGGTCTCATTTTAGAAGGAAGTTTCTAGCTTCCTGCCTTGCTGGTTTTGGGAATTCATTACATAATGCTCCCTTTTCTCCCCACAACTGAAAATAAGATGCAGAGTCAGGCAGGTGAAGATAAAAATATTAGCCTTATTACTGATAAAAACTAGAATGGAGGGTGTGGCTAAGATGTGGGCACAACAGGCTTCCTAATATTTTCTGATTTACAAATGAAAAGTACTAACCTGCTACAGGAAGAGCTGGACAGTCACAGGCTTCCCCTTCATGGGCAGAGTCTTCCCTGCTGGGCTTATCATGTGGTAAGGAAGAGTACAGAGAGCATCCTCACCGTGGGCAGTCAGGTCTGTAGTCAGTATGCCCAGCCCCTGTTAGGGACTGAATTGTGACTGCCCCCCACCAAAAAAAGTCATATGTTGAAGCTTTAACCTCTAATGTGACTGTATTCAGAGATACGACCTTCAGGGAGGTAATTATGGTTATATGAGAGCGTACGGGTGGGGCCCTCATCCCATAGGATTGGTGTCCTTATAAGAAGAGGAAGAGAGACTAGCGTACTCTCTGTCCATGCGAGCAAAGAGGAAAGGCCATGTGAGGACCCTGAGAAAGTGGCCATCTACAAACCAGGAAGAGAGCCCTCACCAGAAACCATCCCTGATGGCACTTTGATCTTGAACTCCTAGCCTTCCAAAATGTGAGGAAATATATTTCTGTTGTTTAAGCCATCCGTCTGTGATATTTTGTTAGGGCAACCTTTCCTAAATTCACTGATTGGTAAAGTCACTATATTCACCAGCGGGCAGGTGAGAAGAGATACATGTGCATTTAGAGAGAAACTGGAATTACTTCTTTCACATTTCTCCTTCTTAGGTATAGAAATATATATTTCTGGAGTAGAAATAGCCTCCCCTCTGTGGACACATGATGAGGGGGGAACAAATATTCCTCCTTCACATGCCCAGCACAGCAGTCTCCCTGTAACTGTCCCTGATAGGTGGTTTGTCCAGCCTCTGATTGAAATACCAAGGGACAAACTCCCTCTGGAGGCAACAACTCATTGAACCTTTGGAGAGCTCTGACTCTGGGAAGACAGTCCTGAGTCAAGTAAGCCCCCTGCTACCTCCACACAGAACCCCAACTTGTATCCCCCGAGCCCCACAGATCAATGCTGGAGCCTCTCCTACATGACAGATTTCCAGATATTTAAGGATAGCTGTCTCTTAGCTCCTTACTTTTCTCTTTCTCTAGGTTAAATACACATGAATCTAATAACAGGGCCAAGTGGTCCTCAGGCCACTCTGCTGCAAGCAGTCCTGAGGTAGCATCCTAAGAGACAAATACAGCAGCTGCAGATCCCTTAAGGCCCAGCTTCATACATAAGTTACGTGACATCACTGTTGCTATATTCTGTTTGTCAAACCTGGGGTACAAGGTATAAGACCAGCCCAGACTCTGCCTTTCAGAGGGAGACATTGTAAAAATTTGCAGCCACCTTTAATCTTCTACAATGATCTTTTCAACTTTGAGAAAAATGCCTGTTCTTTTAGAAGTGTATTCCTATTTTTGTCTTGTGGATTCTTTCTTTTTGAATATGTGCACATTTTTTACTTCCTCACTTTTTTTAAATTGAAGTATAGTTGATTTACAATGTTGTGTTACTTTCTGGTGTACAGCATAGTTATTCAGTTATATACATGTATATTTCTTTTCATGTTCTTTTTCATTATAGGCTATTACAAGGTATTGAATACAGTTCCCTGTGCTATACAGTAGGGCCTTGCTGGTTATCTATTTTATGTATAGTAGTTAGTATCTGCAAATCCCGAACTCCCAGTTTATCCCTCGACACTCGCCCCCTTTGCCCCCTGGTAACCACAAGTTTGTTTTCTGTGTCTGTGAGTCTGTTTCTGTTTTTGACATCATTAGTTTAAGTCCCCTTCAGATTGCTTATTATCACTGATGGTGAGTTTCCTTGTTGCTTTATAATTTTTGCCCATGAGCTCATCCTGACGGGAGTCCCATGCCAGCCCACTAGTTTGTGAAGGCAGCCCTATATAGTGGATAAATCTCCAGCCTAATAAATATTTTTCTTATACACGTACATGGATAGGACAACCCCTTTCTGGCTTCTGGATTTTTGCTGTTAGGTGTTAGGCTAAGAGTGAGGGCTGCCCGCATTGGCTTGGTCCGTTATCTTAGTCTGAAGTTCTTGTGATAGTTTCTTCCCAAGTACAACAAAATCTGTTTTACAACCTCACCTCTGCCAGCCATTTGCAGCTGCTTCTCAGATTTAACATCACACCAGAACACTGTCACAATGAATTTAAAAAGTTAACAGCGATTTTTTCTCTAGGATGAGAAAACCAATAACACTAACTATTCAGTTAAATAATGATGTAACCAGTGTCTGTGATATAAGAGACAAACATTTTTCCCAGTCTGCCATTTATTTTTTGACTTTTCCCCATGATCATATTTGACACATAGATTTTTTTTTTATGTTATTAAGAATTAGTTGTCAAATTTTTCGTCTTCTGGTTCAGTGAGAGAGGAAGGTTTTAATCATTCTAATTATTTTCATCAGTGTCTTAGGTATTGGATCACCTCCTGTTTACCAACTCGACATAATTTTGTGATTTTATTCTTCTTCAAAGTAGTTTCTATATTACATGATGTATGGCTGTTAGCATAACTGATGCCATCTTGGGCCCGTACAGTTCCTCCTGTCCTTCCACTGACCCTACCCAGGACTGTACTGTGGATAAATCACCTCTCTGTCTTCAAGGGCTTTGTAGTTAATAGATATTGTTTAATAATCATTGGGACCAAGTGGCCTCTATGCTCTGCTAGTCCCCTATGATGAAGACCTTTGCTGATGTACTCCCAGTGCCCACAAGACTAGTTACCCATTCATAAATCTTGACTTAGGAATGTATTTCCTGTTTCCAAGTGCATCTTCTATACTCTAGGTTAACTATAAAGTCGTCTCAATGATTCATCAAGAAAATCAGCAATAGCTTCAGGGACCTTAATTGGTCCATACTTATTGTAATCACATAGTAGCCCCTTTGGCTGACTTAGGGTTCATCTTGTTGAAAGAAACAGAACCACATTCAACCTAGATTAGATAAAAGGTTTATTGTTGGATGCATAAGACGATCACAGGTATGGAGCACAAGCAGGACCCGTGTGTCTCATGGACACTGGAAGGTCGTCAGGCCCTTTCTGCCTCTTTTCTGAGCTGCTTTGTTTGTATCTGCCCTTGGCAACCTCTCCTGTATTCTCTCTGTCTCTCTGTCTGTCTGTCTGTCTCTCATCTCTGAGCAGTTTCCTCTGTTCCGAGTGCATATGACCCTCCTGACCCCAAATGGTGATCACGGCATCCACGTCTCTGTGACCTCTTTCAGGAAGTGGAAAACTTTGTAAAGGACAGATAGTAAGTATTTTAGACTTTCTGGACCCGCAGATCTCTGTCGCAGCCATGGGCTGTCATAGATAATATGTAAACTAGTGGGTGTTGCCAGATTGAGCTGATAAACAATAGTTTACCAACCCCTGAACTAATTCTTTTTCACTTTTCCAAATTATTTGGAGAGAGAACCTGAAGATTCCCTGTGGGTCAGATGTTCACTCCTGATTTAGTCACTTAAGGAAGAAGGTTTAGAGTTGTCTTTCTGGGATTATGGGCCAGGAAGATAGCTCTTTTTAGCTAAGTAGCTCAACTTTGTTACCTGTGAATTTGGGTAGTGAGAGTTTGCAAGCCTCACTTGCAGACTTCAGTATGATTATGGATGAGGAAATTTTCCTAAATGCTGGGACATCCTGGGTCCACATTAAACTCTATAAGAAAAATAAGCAGTGTCTATTCTAAAATGCCTGGATCCCCATGATAGTGGCCCAAACCCAAGCTTTCCCATGTTCACAGATGGTCAACGGGGCTACAGTACTCCAAGTACCTGCCACACTTCGGCATAAGCTCTGAGCCCCCTCCTGGTTGGAGATTCCCTCTGTACAGCATAAGGAATGAAGTTGCAGGAATAGAGGGGATTTTTTTGTTTGATTTTTTTTTTGACTGAGTTGTTTTCGTGTGGTTATCTAAAAACATCTTCTGATGTTACCTAAAAAAAAACCATTAAGTGTTCTACATAAATAAAATAGTTATGCCTTTGCGCCATCCCCTGTCATCCTCAGCCAGCGTTTGGGGTGGAATGAGCTGAGGCTCAGGAATGGAGTGTGAGCATCTCCTGTGCTCCTTTGTGGGTAATAAAAAAGGAGCACTTCTACATATTGACACATCCAACGGTTCTTTTTGTACATTGCTGCACTTTAAGAAAGACACAACAGAACCTGGGTAGAGAAGAGAAACCAGCAGGGTCTGGGAGGGAAGGTCCTCCCCCCCCGAGGATGGAGCAAAGTCCCACTAACTGTCATCTGCCTGGTGGATAAAACCTGCGGGTATCACAGAGGAGGGATGTGGGAACCACAGTGTCATCACCAAATCCAGATATCCAAAGAGAATCTTTGCAGGAAGTCTTTGAAAGCTGAAAGGATATGAATGGATTTTAGGGAAGATGAAAATTCTTTACCCAGGTGAGGAAGTTAGCAGGAGGTTTTGCTCAGAGGAGTTCCACTGGCCAAAATTTTGAGTGATTATGCTCTCTTCCCAATTTAGATTGACAGGTTAGTTATTCAGCACTTGTTCTCTAAACTCTATACAAGGCAGTGAGAAGATGCGAAATGTGGGGCAGGAGAAGGGGAGCTATGTTTGCTGATTCCTACCACGTCTAGTTGTTTCCCCACATTGTCTCGTGAGTTCTCCCAGCAGTTCTGAGAAGTAGATATTATGATTCCTGTTTTCAGAGATGAGCAAACCAGGACTAAGAGCATTTAAGTAACTTTCCTCAAATTCCTGTCAGTGGGTAGCAGAGCTGGAGCTCAAATCCAGGTCTTTCTAAAGCCAAAGCTTATTCTTTTTCCACTAAAATAGAAGTTTTCAGCCCCATCAGACCCAAGTCCCCTTTTATGAAAAGTATTTTACAGCCCTTTTTACTATCCTGAAATAAAATTCATTGGAAATTTAGCCTTTCTCTATATAGTGCTTAATTTTTAAAAAGCCTTAATATCTTCAGCAAAACTTGTACACAAATGTTCATGGTAGCATTATTCGTAATAGCTAAAAAGTGGGAAAAATCCAAATGTCTATCAGTGAATGAATGGATAAATAAAATGCAGCATATTTACACGTGGAGTATATTTCAGCAATAAAAAATAGCTAACTACTAATACATGCTACAACATGGGTAAACTTTGAAAACATGTTAAAGAAGTTAGTCACAAAGGATAATATATTATGATTTCATTTTATGAAATATCCAGAACAGGCAAATCCAGAGACAGAAAGATTAGTGGTTGCTTAGGGATGGGGGATAGGGGACTGGGGATTTAGAGCAGGATTACTTTGGTGGGGGGTGAATATATTCTAAAATTTATTATGGTAATGGATGTCACAACTCTGTAAATATACAAAAAATATATATATAAAGCCATTGAATTGTACACATCACATGAGTTCGCCTAAGATGGCTTTAGAGTGGGTTTGACTGTGGTCCGGCTGAGACCTTCTAGGGCTGCTCCTCTCAGATAGTCTGTTCTTAATCGTAGTGCAGTAGTAGTCATCATGGCCATCATCATCATCAAAGTGGAAGTTACTATTTTTTGAGTATTTACTATGTACCAGTCACAATGCTCACTTTTTAAAATTCTGATTTAATTTTATGATAACTCTAATAGCAAGGTGATCATTACCCCTGATTTCCAGATGAGGAAATTCATCTGTGGATTAGGTCCAATAGCAGTTAGGTGGGATGGCTGGGGGGAGCCACCAATATTGCTTTCCTACTAATCTCTCCTCCCACTTGTAGGACAAGCGCAGTTCACATCACATCTCTGCCCCCAAACTCTCTTTATGTCCCTGCTCCCTACCGCCCCCTCCTTTCCTTACACCCTCTGTATTCAGGACTCTGCACCCAAATCATCCCATCCCAAGACAGCTGCCTCATCAGCAAGAAGAGCCAACACAGTGGCTCCACTAGGCAAGGACTGGCCACTCTGCATCCACAGCTCCCAGAGCCCAGAACCAGGGCTGTGCTTAGAGCAGGTGGCAGAGCTGGACACGCTGAGTTGTCTCAGTGCCCAGCTTTACTCTGGACATTTTCCATATGTGAAAGAAAAGCCAAGCCACTGCTTCCCAGCCCCACAGACTAGCCAGCAATGGTCCCTGTGCCAACAAAGGGGCAGGAGCCATGGCACCTGGGGTGCTCCACCAACATGGCGCTGTCCTTCCTGCTTGCCTTCCTGTTCGCTTCATCACCAGGGACTGTGGGTCTGAAAAGTCAGGAGGAGACACTATATGCACTGCACTTTATTTTTTTTTAAGAGCTGGTATATATTTGTAACATTTTCTCCAGGTCTTCATAAAAAGCACTTTTTGAAACAATCTAGGCTGAACAGCTTTGGCACCAACCCACTCACCCCATCTGTCTGGACTTGATCACAAAGAGGAATGAGGCTGAGGCTTGGTGGGAGATGGAAAAGAAATCAAAGACTGGCTTCCTCTGATTGCCACTTGCGTGTGTTAAAGGGACCAGCCACTTCCTTGACTTTTCTTGGGGAAGGAGTTGTAATAATCAATGCCTCTTCTGTGCGTGTGATTGACATTAAGGCTACAGTCAGTGCTTTTACCAGATTGGCTGCTCTGGGTCCCTGTGGCTCCTGACTGTAATGAAATAACCCCTCTTCTGGAGTGGGGCCCTGCTCCCTCTGCCTCTTCCCTGTGCGATCTTGCTGCAGAGGGAATGCTGGAGGATCCTGGGCTCTGCTCACTTAGAAGTACAGTTAACGTCAGACAAGAAGGGGCTTTTTTTTTTTTTTTCTGGCAACAGATAGGGTGCCCTATTCATATCAGTGTAGTGGGGCAAACTTGGGGACTTACACACCCATGCACTTTCCCATCACTCCCAATGCTTCATCCCCTGCCTCCCAGGGCTCCAGACTGGAAGTCAGGAGATGGGCTCTTCCCCTTGGTAGGATAGCTTAGTGCTTAAGACTGAGTGTTTTTAGCGATAAACTGGATCACAGACTGTGTGACCTTGAGTAAGTTACTCAACTTCTCTGTGCCTTAAATTCTTCATTTTCAAATGGGGATGATAATGCTATCTACTTCACAGGGTTGTTGGGAGGGTTGAGTCAGGGGTAAGGCATGTACGATGTTTAGTATATTGCGAAACTCAATGTTTACAATTCTTATTGTCATTTTTCTGGAGGAATTTCAGAAGCCCCCTAACTATTCTCTTTCTCAGTTTCTTCACCTGCAAATTGTGGATAATTGTACATCTGGAAACAGTTCATAAATGCCAATAACTTTTGAGTACTAAGACCATCATATTGGTATAGAAGGTAACAAGAAAACTGAGGGTAGGGAGGCCACTGGGAAGAGAAAGCTACTGTGGATAAGAGAGGGGAAAAAAGATGAAATGGAAAGAAGCAAAACAGCAAACTCACACTAAAGGGATCAATGCCCCTTAATCAGCCTGAGCAACTTGGAAAGGTTCCCAATAGGCTTAAGCTCTCTGGGGCAGCTCCCAGGTTGGACAGCTCTCATAATGACAGACCAGGTGTGGTTTCCAAGGAGAGGGGACGTTCATAGGCTAGTGTTTGGCATGCAGCAGATACTCTGTAAACATTTGTTGATGATTAATGAAGAAATCACAGGCCAGTGCTTCAAGGTGGAAAGGAGAGATGGCAGTGGCACCAGGGAGAAGTTGAGAGAGAACTTCTGGACAACCCAGTATATGCAGTCTCTGCTCTTGGAAGATCATTTTGCTCTCCTAGAAGGCTGCAGGGGCAGCCCCTCCCCACAAAGAGCATCATTGTTCAGGCCACAAAATGTCAAGAGGCTGAATGAGAACAGCAAGTTCCTCTGGTCTCATGGCCTCCTGGGAGAAAGAGCAGAATGCATGTGTTTGCAGCGGAGGGAGTCCGGGCTTACAGTCCCAGGAGGTCTTAAGAGTCTCTCTGAGGCCTACCCAGTGAATCTTTGATAAACTATAAGTATGTTCTGTTAAGTCAGCTCAACATATCTGCTTTAAGTACTTCAAATTCATTTTGTTCCAAGTGGTCACTGATTGGGTTCACCAGAAATCCAATGCTGGGATGGAGACTGGTATGCTGGAGGTTTATTGGAAAGTCTTCTTGGGATCAAAGGAAGGAAGGCACCAGGACTGGGCAGAAAGAGAAGCTGAGCTGTGATGCTGTCTCAGTGAAGGCCTCAGCCCACCCTGTTGGAGGATTCTGCAGAGGGGCCACTTTTTACAGCTGTTCTGAGTTGGGGTGAGGTGCTAAGCCTTCGTGCTCCTGCCCTGATCAGCCACCCAATGAGCCACCAGGGAAGGGGTGTGACCTGGGGCACGTTGACTCTTTTTAGCTGAGACACGTCCCCCAGGGAGCTGACAACTGAAGTTGTCTGCTGTGGCAGTTGAGGTAATAAGTCTCTTAATTCCTAAAGGGAGAGCTGGATGGTACCTCCCAGTGCCCATCACAATGGGGGAGCATAAATTAATAGAAAACAGTTAGGGTAGGAAGTGCAGATTCCCTCCCATCCCTGCCTAATCCACTGTCCTACTGATGTGAACACTTACTAGGTGAAATTATGGCATTCCTTACTTGTTTATTTTGTTTCCTCTGTTAGACTGTTAGCTCCATGAGCCATGGGAACTCTATCTTACCAGATGAGCACCCAGACTATATGTCCTGTTGCATAATAGGTTCTGAAGAAACACTGAACAAGTTAACCAAATGAGAAGTCATAACTGGTGGCAAGAAGCTGGACTTGTACTGTGGATGTTCTTAGGAGTCAGGGAAAGAGAGGAGGGAATATGCTATGAAGCCAGATTCCATGGACCTTGGGAATCAATGAGACAGACTGGGTTGTGGAAATGCTACGTCTGATGCTGTAGCTGGGGGGCGGTCCCTCCAATCTCCAGGTGTCCTCACCCGAGCTGGGCTTCCTTGGGGAAGGAAGTGAGACAGTAAGATGCATTTTATTCTTCCTTCTTAATCCACAGTGAATCCTGACGTATGTAGTAACACTGGCCCCAGCCTTGTCTACTGTCAAAGGGGACACCTACGCGCTAGTGGTCACTCAGTCCTGCTCCTCGTAGCCTGAACACTTGGCATTTCAGAAGCAGGATGCCCTAGTGAAATTTGCAAGGAATCCACATGGCACAACGGGCTCTTGCTGCTTTGCTTGTATCGGTCACGGTCACGGTTCCTTGTGCATCAGTTCTAGTAACAGGGAGGAACCAGTAGTCTGGGCTCTACCCACATCCCCTCATTCACCTCGGAGTCTTGCTTTGTTTGCCTTTCAGGATTGATTGGAATGCTAATGTCAGGCCACTGTTCAATTAAATAAAATTGGATTTCGTGAAGTGGAAGTTTCTTCCTCTTGCCCTTTCCAGGAAGAATCAATCCAATTATCATGTTCATGCACCCAGGGCTTTTTTTTTTATGTATATATCTTCTCCTCCCTGTTCCAATTGGACTCATTAGTGACACGCATTTCTTTTTTTAATGCTATTCAGTGGTTGAAGTGGTTTACAAAGCTTGTTCATGACAAGTGATTTGCAAAGCAATCTTTGTGGAATGGGTGCTACTTTAGCAACAAGACTGAATTGATTGCTTTCCTACTTGGCCAGGATCAATCCCAAAGGCTTCTCCAGAGCAGCCCCTCCTGGACTGTAAGATTGCCCTCAGGGCATTCAGGGGCACTCATTTCCAACCTTCTGCTTCTCTCCTCTGGCCTGTGAGGTCCTTCAAACCTACAAATCCAGGCTGAGTCTCTGTCCCACCCACTAGCCCAGCAGGTGAACGAGGGTTATGAAAGGGTGGGAAGAGGCCAAGGTGCTGGGAAGAGACCCTGAAGGTCTAGTTCACCTGAACATATGGCTCTGTAGGCCCAGCCCATCCAACCTGCTCAGGTCTCTGCTAATGGACCACCAGTTTGCTCTTGTAGGAATGCTTCAGGGGCAGATCTTCTCCCCAGAGTGCTCTGCTCTTCCAGCCAGGAATCTGGGTGGGGCGGGGTGGGGGGTCTGTATTAATCCTGCCTTTTTACTTTCTGTAATTATGATGCATTGACATCTTGGGGCACTGGTGGGACAGTCCCACCCAGGGCTAGCCAGTTCCTAGAGAAACACAGTCTGCCTGGGCATGGGCCTTTCATTTGCAAATTAAATCAATCCAGAACACCCACTCTCCAACACTTCCTCACTCAGGGCCAGTCTTCCCCTGCCCTCATCACTCCAGGGCCGAGTACCAGAAAGCTTGGGACATGAGTGCCAAGATACTGGGGAAATAAGAATGGGGAATGGAAAGTTGCAGTTCAGTGATCCCGAAGTGGCCATCGGCTAGCAGGTGGGGCCCTGCAGCAGCTGTCGGCCATGAGAGATGTCTTTTTCTTTCCATTATATTGATGATATCCTGTTAACCTCAGAATCTCAAGTTTAAAAGTAGCAGCCCCATGCTTGTGGCTCATCTGATTGCACAGGGACAGATAGCTGGTGAATACAAACACAAGGACCTGGATTATCTACAAGATACAGGCATATCCCTGGCCTATCACCCTGAAACAATTATAGACACAGGCCATAGGGATACTAACTCAGGGACGAGCTTGTGAATTGGATGTGGCCAGTTACCCAGGAGAGTTTGGTTGGGGCCCGTGGCAATGGCAAAATAATGAGAATACCCTTAGGCCTCTTGCCCCAAGTATGGAAGGGGGCAGAGCAACAACAGAGCATTGCAGAACAGCTATTTGCAGTCCACAGTGCATTACAACAGGTGGAAGATATTACACAATGTCTACCCGAATCGTCCAGCAATGCGAAAAACCACCAGCTGGGGTCTAGGACAGCTGTGCACAACATACAGGACCCCCGTAGACATGAATAGTGACCAAGGAATCTACTTTATTGGCCATGGATGGTCAGGAATGGGCTGATAAAAATGACATACGCCAGCATTTTCGCCTGACTACAACCCCACTGTGGACTACTTAAATGACAGTTGAGGAAACCTGCTCTCCCAACATGTGGACACATCCCAGGAGCGATCGTCCCAGTGCCTATGCCGTGTTCACCCAGGGGCAACTGGTCAGTGCCATTGTTACAGCAAAGTGTTACAGCAGCCTGAATCCCTGTGAGAGACCAAGCGACACTCGGAGGGTTGGAGAACTCAGGTTTATTATGCCGGCGGGCCCAGAGGAGTTAACACCCCAAGCTCTGACCCCGTCTGTAGGCTTACACAGGCTTTTACAGAGTTTTAGGTTTCCATTTTTGTGCCATATGCAAATGAAGTGTTAGAAATGGACCAATCAGGAGTGAGCTTTGGGAACCAATAGACTCTTAGGGGTAAGTTTCGTTTTCCTAGAAGCAAGCTGTTTTACCAAAGCACAAAAGTGAGATAATGCCACTGGGCTGGGGAACCAGATGGCACCGGTGGGAAAGTAGTGGCACTGCCTGGGGGTCCTGCCAGTCTTTTCATGGGGCTTCCCGCCTGACCATCTGAGTTCAATTATTGACCACTGATGGACTGTTACCAAATATTGGTCAGGACAATAACTCATTTTTGCCCCTGACACAGGTTCTACCCCAGGGCAGCACATTATAATATGGCTCTGGGACTGGCAGTTAAGTCCCCATGGTTTGGGTTTGCTGCCTCATGGGGAAGAGGATTAGAAAGGGACTTAACTGATTTCAACGGGCCCCACCTAAGACCACTAAAGTAATTAATCCAGGCCCCCTGCTGGAGAAAGGCAGCATTATATTAGTCTTGTGGTCTGTGATGCTGCCTTTCCAGTATGCAGCACCCACTTTGGGGACTGAGGGTGCACAGGTGGTGTGGGACTGCAGACCAGGACAGAACCCACAGGCAGAGGTGCTATTATTTAACAGTACTGTTACTGCTTGGTGTTTTGCCAAAGGGCCATGATCTTCCCTGTATTGTGCCCGTTAAACATCTCACACTCTGTCCGTAATTTGAGCAGAGGGAATCTGTTAGAAGTGAATGTGCTTCTTTGTCAATTTATTAAATAACACAATCTAGCAGGATATCTCATAACTACCATTAATTTTGAGTCATGATGAATGTGAAGGATATTTTGCAATGCCTGCAATGATTGTAAACTGATAGGAAAACATCCCAGGTGCTGCTAATACAACTGTGGCATGTTTATACGTTCATAATTGAAGGATCTGCTAATATGCAAATAAGGTTAATGAAAATCAAAATTTATATTTTTTTCACAATCCAAGCTCACAGATGCCTTGAATCCTACCTGGCTTGTGACCTGCAGGTTAAGGATCCTGTTGAGAACTTTGAAAATCAGTGGCAGCTTGAGGAGCTGGTCTCTTTTGCAGTGTGCCTGGCTTTGGCTTGGGGGCACTCTCCAGAAGCCCAGCAGTTCAGGCCAGCAAATCATGTCCTTGTTTGCAAACGGTCCTCCCTGCCCTCTGGCCTGGAAGGGAGAAAGTCATGCTTTTCCTTTGCCATGGTGGGCAATGAGGGTCCCATCAAGGTATCTGGGATGGGATAGAGCAAGCTCAGCCACCTTTTGCCAACATCAGTTTCTGCCCTATGGAAATGGAAGGGCATGGCACCTGTGGCCCCACACCTCCAGTGCAAGTTAAGTCTTGTGAGTCCTGGAAATCTCTCTGGTTACAAAATTTGACTTTGTTGCTCCTGGGCATGCTGTGTGGTCACTGGGCACTCACGGATCATTGGTATTGGGCAGAGTTTCTGATGCCCACGGGCTCATCCTATTGATGCTGAATAGAGTGTACTGAAGCAAGAGATGAGGGGAACAACACGAAGGTGGGAATGGTGGCCTTGGGAGAGGATAAGGTCACGTAGGGGGTCAAGGATGGTATGAGAGGAGCCAGTCTCAAAATAACTTGATCACTCAGAGAACAGGCTCCCAGGACTGGCCAGGCCACGATGTGAATGAAGCCACCAAAGGGTCAAAAGTCCCCTTAAACTCTCTGATCTCAGAAGTGGGAAACAGCCTGACTTGACTCTCTCCTCCTCTGAGGACCTGAGAGAAGAGTGGGTTGTTTTTTTTTTTTAAATTAAAGTACAGTCAGTTATAATGTGTCAATTTCTGGTGTACAGCACAGTGTCCCAGTCATGCATGTATATATATTTTCGTTTACACTCTTTTTCTTTGAAGGTTATTACAAGATATTGCATATAGTTCCCTGTGCTATACAGAACAAATTTGTTTTTTTAACCTCTTTATATATAGTGGCTAACATTTGCAAGTCTCAAACTTCCAAATTTATCCCTTCCCACCCCCTTTCCCCTGGTAACCGTAAGATTGTTTACCTTGTCTGAGTCTGTTTCTGTTTTGTAGATGGGTTCATTAGTGCCCTTTTTTTTCTTTTAGATTCCAAATATGGTATCATATGGTATTTTTCTTTCCATTTCTGGCTTACTTAGAATGACAATCTCTAAGTCCATCTATGTTGTGCAAATGGCATTATTTTATTCTTTTTTATGGCTGAGTAGTATTCCATTGTATAAACATACCACAACTTCTTTATCCAGTCATCTGTCAGATGGACATTCAGGTTGTTTCCATGTCTTGGCTATTGTGTATAGTGCTGCTGTGAACACTGGGGTGCATGTATCTTTTTGCATTAGAGTTCCCTCCAGATGTATACCCAGAAGTGGGATTGCTGGATCATATGATGAGTCTATTTTTAGTCTTTTGAGGAACCTCCATGGTGTTTTCCACAATGGTTGCACCAAACTGCATTCCCACCAGCAGTGTAGGAGGGTTCCCTTTTCTCCACACCCTCTGTAGCATTTATCGTTTGTGGACTTTTGAATGATGGCCATTCTAACTGGTGTGAGGTGATACCTCATTGTAGTTTTGATTTGCATTTCTCTAATAATTAGTGGTATTGAGCATTATTTCATATGTCTGTTGGCCATTCGTACATCTTCATTGAAGAATTGCTTGCTTAGGTCTCCTGCCCATTTTTGGATTGGATTTTTTTTTTTTTTAATTAAGTTGTATGAGCTGTTTATATATTCTGGAAATTAAACCTTTGTCAGTCATATCATAGGCAAATATTTTCTCCCATTCTGTAGGTTGTCCTTCTGTTTTGCTTACGATTTCCTTTGCTGTGCAAGAGCTTCTAAGTGTAATTAGGTCCCATTTGTTTATTTTTGCTTTTATTTCTATTACCTGAGTAGATTGCCCTTAGGAGAACATTGCTAAGATTTATGTCAGAATGTTTTGCCTATGTTTTCTTCTAGGAGGTTTATAGTGTCTTGTCTTATGTTTAAGTCTTTAAGCCATTTTGTTTGTTTTTGTGTATGGTGTGAGGGAGGAGTCTAACTTCATTAATTTACATGCAGCTATCCAGTTTTCCCAATATCATTTGCTGAAGAGACTGTCTTTACTCTATTATATGTTCTTGCCTCCTTTGTCAAAGATAAATTGACCAAAAGTTTGTGGGTTTATTTCTGTGCTCTCTATTCTGTTCCATTGATCCGTATGTCCGGTTTTGTACCAGTACCACATGTTTCTGATTACTGTAGCTCTGTGGTATTGTCTTAAGTCTGAGAGGGTTATTCTTCCAGCTTTGTTCTTTTTCTTCAGTATTGCTTTGGCAATTCTGGGTCTTTTGTGATTCCATATAAATTTTAGGATCATTTGTTCTAGTTCTGTGAAAAATGTCATGGGTAATTTGATAGAGATCGCATTAAATCTGTAGATTGCCTTGGGCAGTATGACCATTTTAACAATACTGATTCTTCCAATCTAAGAGCATAGTATTTCTTTCCATTTCTTTAAGTCGTCTTTAATTTCCTTAATCAATGTTTTTTAGTTCTCCATGTATAAGTCTTTCACCTCTGTGGTCAGGTTTATTCCTAAGTATTTTTTTTTTTTGGATACAATTTTAAAAGGGATTGTTTCTTTACTTTTCTGATATTTTATTGTTAGTGTAAAGAAATGCCACTGATTTCTGTATGTTAATCTTGTGTCCTGCTACCTTGCCGAATTCTTTTATCAGCTCTAGTAGTTTTTGTGTAGAGCTTAGGGTTTTCTATATATAGTATCATGTCATCCACATATAATGACAATTTTACCTCTTTTCTTGGCACACTTTATATTGTTTTCATTGGTTTTTACTTGCTTTTCTGTCTGCTGTTCTGACTGGTTGAGTTCTGTTACACTGTCTTCTAAATTATTTATTTCTCTGCATTATGTAGTCTGCTTTTGACAGCCTTAGTAGCTCAGGTCTTATCTCAGCCATTGAGTTTTCTGTTTTTAATTGGCTCCCCTTTATAGTTTCTATTTCCTTTTTATAGTATTCTCTGTCTCTATTCATAGTTTATGTATTTAATTTTTTTTAATGGAGGTACTGGGGATTAAACCCAGGACCTCGAGCATGCTAAACATATCCTGTACCAGCTCTACCCTCCCCCCTCAGCAGCCATTTTTAATTGCAATGTGACTTTCCAACACCTGACACATGCCTGCCAAGTTGGTGGCCAATGTGCTAAGTAGACCCAGGCCAACCAATGCTACGCTAAGAAAAAACAAAATAGAATTGTCAGCCTGCCCAATCTGGCCACACAATGGATACATCCTCAAATCAAAAAAGTGATTCCTGGATTTTTTTGGCCCCTGGTCAGTATACCTGAGATGGGGAGTCTAAATTACTGAGAGCCTCATTCTCAGTTTAGGGCTTGCATGTGGCACAAATAGGAAAGTCACGATGTGTAATTTAGTATTATGGGAAGATTCCCAGACCCCTCCGAGCAGTAGTTCAGCTCATCTCAGAGTCTTGGGAGTCTGAGAGACTCTGGCCCTGACTCCATCATCAAGCCCCCCGCATCTGGTCTGAGTGGGCTCTCTAGACACTCATAATACAACCTTTTGATGATTTTATCTTTTCCCCAAAGGTGAGAGCAGGCAATGGAATTAGCAAGTTGCATTTACTTGGAAGGTAATAGGTTTTTGATTATCTGGGAACTACGATTTTATTCTGGATTTCGGAAAAAAGGTTCACCACCACAAGCCAATCCTAACTTTAAAATAAGTCACTATAGAAAGTCAAAATTCCACTTGTAAAATCATTTTATTGGTATAAATATACATATGAATAAAATACCTTCAGCCTGTAATGTAAGTGAATATTTGTGAAATGTCTTAAAAACTAGTATTTTGAATTTTTTACAGGTGTCAAAGTATTCTCTTAATCACACGTTAAAAGCTAATATGCAGACAGAAATTAAAGGCCTTCAAAAACCACGAATATTCATAAAACCTCATTCCCATCAACTATATACATTAACCTGGGCACATGGTAGAAGCAGGAGTGGGCCTCTCACTGTCCTTCACTCGCTTGTTGATGGTGTTACAAAGGTCACCGACCAAGTTTAAATGTACAATTCCACATCAGGAAGGAAGAAGTTCCCCATGGGAGAAGGTAAAAACCATACCCAAGATCTAATATATATAATTTATACAAGTTACTTATTAGTGTGCTCTGTTAATATAATTACAATGTGCAATTGCATACAGCAAGAATAAATTGCTTTATCAAGTGCAGCTTTGACACAGGTACATGAAGTGGTACCCTCCGGTCAGCGGGATGGTGTTACTTGTGAGTGTGTATCCAGTTACCTTCCAGGGCAAACTGTAGCTGCCTCAGAGAAATTCAAGTAGGGCCCGTGGGATGATTGCTGGCATTCGTTGAAGGCATATGAAGGAATGGAGAGAAATCAAATGCCAAGGGTTGGGAGCAGATCAAACACAAGTACTTTTGATTACCAAGAAATGGATCTGTTTTGGGTTTGGGGAAAAAAAAGCAAAGGAAGAAGGAAAAAGAAAACAAAGCACCCAGAGAAGAACACTTAGAGAGTAGGAAGCGGTGTTGCCCTCTGCTGGCTGACAAAAGCACTGCGTGCAGCAAGATGTCTGCAGCACGGGTCCCTTTACACAAAAATAAACTCCTTCTCTGTTTCTTCCCCAGAGTCGCTAGACTTGCTGCCTTGATGGCCATCTTTACTGGAGGACCACTGCTTGTGTTCTGGACACTCCTGGGCCTGCTGGCCCCAGCTTCTCCTCGACACTGGAACAGAAAGGAAAGGAAGTCATCATCATCCATGAACAAGGAGATGCCAGCAGCCTGACCAGGAATGGGGTAAGATGTAGGGGCCCTGAAGAGGGGGAGGGTTCGGGGTGGACTTTCTCAGAAGTGACTTTCTAGTGACATTTCAAGACTCTAGACAGAAATTAAACCAACAAAACACACAAAACAGGAAAACAGAACACACAAAACAGGAAAACAGAAAAAACCCCAGTCTATGAGAGGTTGAGCCTCTCATAGACGTGGTTGAGGATTTGAGGGTGAGGATGGGGGTGGGGTGGGAGGAAAGGGAGATGCCAGGAAGGAGAAGCACTGGGTAGCCACTCTGCCCCAGGTGACCTCCTTGGTCACAGCTGCACCCTGGTGCAGCACAGAGCACAGGAAACAGAGCCCAAGGAGGCACTGCTGGCCAGGGGTTCCATCTGATGTCTTCTGCACAACATTTAGGGGTGGCCATCCCTGTTCTGGGGATAGGACATAAGGATGGGCCCCTTTCTGTGTCTCAGAGAACCTCAGTCTCACTCCCTAGGAAAGGAAAAAAGTCTCACGGAAATGAATTAATACTGCCAATGACGTATTCAGTCCTGTAGGAACCAGTCTCCAGGTAAAAGAATTACCATTTTTGTTGCCTGTTCTGGTCAGTCTCTACAAAGCTCTGATGAGAGAACAGTGACCAGCACTGAGCCTCTGTGGTGTGTGCTGTCGGGCACTCGGTGTTACCACTGCTACTCTTCACGGCTACCCAGATAGGTTTGGTTTAAATCCTGATTCCAAGTTTTACAAAACCTCTCTCTCCAAAGCCCATGTTCTTTCCAACTAGAGCATAGCTTCACTGCTACTGTACCCAGGGAAAGGTTCAGATGCCACACTCCAGCATGGCTGTTAAGGGTTATTAAATGTCACTAATCAAGTCTATGGTAGAGACACTACTTAAGCTAAAAATACCAAACCCACCCACTTTGTGTGGCTTTAAAGAAGGGTCCAGCTACCTTGCCACCCAGAAGTTTAAATGATCTAGCCAGGAACCTAGTCCTGGAAAAAGCAAGAGGATGCATCTGATACCTCTAATCATTTTGATTTTAGCTTTCTGCTTTAAAAAAAACCAGAAAACAAAAAAAACTTGCCAGGAACTGGATACTTGAATGTTTAATCCACTAAAGAGAATTTCAGGAAGTGAAAGCTCATGAAACCTCATAGTCAAAATGCAAACATAATAAAATCCTTCTCTTGCCAATCTTGTTCTCAGGGCCAGATTCTGCTCAAGGCGATAAAAAATTAAATTTTTAGTTAATTACACCAAATTGAAACTACCCAAAATTCTGCGGATAAACCTTTCAATCTCATCATACAAGTAAGTAATTTTTTACTTTTTACCCAACAGTTTTGAGCACATTCTTGGAGGGAAAAAAGCAATGAATAAATATTATAGTTGATTTTTAGTTTTTAGCTTGAATTGGGTAAAAAAATTAAATGTATTTGGTCCTTTGAAAGTTGTTAACAGGCCAATTTGGGGGGAAAAAGTAAATAATTTTCTATAAATAGTTTGCCCTTTATCACAAAACCAATTTGATAGTAATACACAAAGTACTTAAGTTCTTAATTTCTGTGTATACTATGAACAGGAGTTAGTAGAGAAGGTTTATCATATTTTCATCTTGAAATTGCAATGATCTAACCCAAAGTGGAGCATTACTAGTGAAATCTGCTAGAAAATTTTATACATTCCATTTTAAAACCAAAATAAGTTTTTCCTCTGTAACAAGTGACTCAAAAATTTCCAACACTGTAAGTTCAAAGGAAGAAATAAATATGGTGATACATGACTTATTTGTCTTCAGAGCAAATGTATTAATTCTTAGAATAAAAAGCTTTTCATCCTTCCCAATATTTTAGTTTCCTCAAAATCCCAGGCCCGATTGATGTTACAGGATATGACATCAGTACTCTCTAAAAATGAAGAAATTGATGTAATCAAGAATGTCTGTCACAGATAAAAACTGAGACCACTCTGGACCAGGGCTAACTGGAATTCACAGAACCAACACAGGAATCATCCTGCAAAAGGTACACTTTCCTACAGTCTCCATCTAAGTGACACTAACTTCTGAGTCCTCCAGGCTGTGGGTGGGCAGAGGGCAGGGGAGAAGACTGAAACCTGCCTGTTGTTAATGTTTGCTAAGTCGGTGATATAGACCGACCTGGTACCAGTCCTAAAAGCAAAAATTTTCATTTGTCTGACATTGTCACGGAGAGGATTAATGACATGCTCTTTCTGGAGGACTGTCAAAGCAGTTCACCATGGTGGTGACATTTTAAAATTCAGTCTAAAAATAGTCGAGTCTCCTGATTCAACTCTACCAATTTGTGAATGTGATAATGAGACTAGTACCAGGTTGACGATTTCCTTAGGATTACAGCTAGGCACCAGTCTTGGAAAGGAAAATTTGAGGCATGGCGAGGGCAAGGAAGTCAAGTCACACCACTGAATCTGTTGAATTTGGAAGCCAAAGCACTGAATATTATTCTAGATCATGAGTATAAACAGGAATGTTCTTTGTCAAGTTTGCTTTCCAGCCCTTAGGCAGCAACTATTCGATTGCATATAATTAGGATGCTGATTACAATTATGAAGGGGGTTTTGTCAAGTTCCCACTAACAGATAGTCTAAATAAAATTGTGTCTGCTTGAAACTTAAAACTCCAGAAATTGTCTCAGAATATCTTTAAAATTCAGACTTACTCAGATGAACCTTCTTTTTAAGCAGCCTGACTTAATGCTCGACTTTATATAGTGCTTTAAAAAAATCAGATTGCTTAAATGCAAAAATTCATACATTAAAATGGAGTGCCTCTATACGTGTATTTATTACCACTCCAAGTATCACGAAAATTATAAAAGATACTTCAAGTAAACAGGCTGTTATTCAACACAAACACTCCATGTATATTCACATCCTGTCAACAGTGTGGATAACTGGCAGAAAGAGGCACACATGTGAACACCGTCATTCTTGATCTGATTTTGCATATATATGCAATGTAAGGCTTCTGAAATGTGCATATAAATTTAGAATTAGAAATTCATATGAAAATTTCAGCTTTTCTCCATTTTCAGCTCCACTGACATCCATATTTCAAGAAAAACATTATGACCTTAAAATAATATTCAGTAGTTGGCCCTGATTTTTTTTTTAATACTTTCTGGCAAGAGCCAGAAGTGCCAACCAACCATTAAATTTCTTTTGAAGAATTCACAGAGTGGTAGGAGAACCCAGATCTGGTTAAAAAAAAAAAGGAGGTGGGGGTGGGGAACAGAGCACTGGCTTACAGAGTATAAGCCACAGCCAAATATTTGTTGGCTAGAGGTTGGATTATGGAAGAAGCAAGTGATATATGAAAAGGAATCTCAGACTAAGATGGCCGGTACAAAGTGGATACATTACAATGCATACATAGACAAAATCAACTATTTCCTTCAAATACTCTAATGAAAACATCACAGCTTATAAACATAGGAAATGATACGAAATTCAAAAGATGCAGTTACAAATATGTCCAGAAAAAGAAAATAAGCATTTTACCTATCAAGTCAATATTAAAATAGCGACACAATTAAAATTATGCAGCATGCTTTGAGAACAAGCGCCTTTGTTTGTTTCACAGATACTTGATTTAGGAAAATAAGAGAGCTGTTTTAGCATAAACAAAGCTGCTCTGAAAACATTTAAAGTACACACCACGGTTTAATAGAATTGTTCTGCTAAGTGCTACTTGTTAACCAGGAACTATTCAGAAAGCAGACTGCTACGCAGTTCTCAAAGGTGAAGACAAGTGCTGTGACTCGGCACTAACAAAACAAGAGCAAAATATTATACATAAAATTACTTTAATTGAAGCTCCTGTAAAAATCACTTTTGGGGTTCCTGTCAATATTTCAAAAAATCACAGCATAAAAGCAAATACAAGATGGTCCCCGTTAATTCCATCAAAATTGGATGCAGCCCATCACCATGAGAATTTTTAGTTGAAGAGGTCATGAAAGAATCTGAGCGAGACACAGAATTTCTTGCCTTTCTAGGATTTGGCTTATCTCTGTATTAATCTTATTTTTACTCTCATACCTTCCTGGATGATCGGTGTGGTCTCTCCATCTGTGTGTGGTATAAAATGCTTTTAGTGGCATCTTGGAGAAGGGCTGTTACACTGCATCAAGGGAGCTTTGTTAATCATCAAGTGATATAAATCAACACAGTTATTTATATTGACTGATACAATAGTTGAAATACAAACTTCTAAATCTAGAAACATCTGTGGAACCTTGGGTGTTCTTATCGAGAGAGACAGAGCTTCTGACAATATACTCTAAAAAATAATTCTGCCTCTCTTCAGAAAAAAGTATCTTAGGTGTTCCTTTATATAATTTTTCTATGACTTGAAGATAACAGATTTGCCTGAAAATATCAGAGAAAACTCTCTTGCAAAGCGTTATTACAACCATGTGTCCATGAACACATTTACCACACAGGAAATACTTGAAAAGTGAAGGACCAAGTCTGTTGGTTTTGTCTAAGGCAGGTGCTACCTGGCCCTCACGGAATGTTCTAGCCCTATCTGATCTATAGACTTTGCTCTACGCCATAGGCTCCACCCTGTCATCTACCTAGCGTGCTCCAGACTGCCAGGCAAGTTGGAGTCTATGGCTCACCCCGTGTTACTGGCCAAGATGGCTAATTCCAAACGTTCTTGCTGGTGAGAAGCTTGTAAATGATTTCTTAGTTGTGTTTTCATATCTGTCAAGGAAAGTCCTCAAAGACAACAGTTCTCCCTTGAGAAATCATAAGTCATTGGGCTGTTAAGCCATAAGGTGGGTCATAAGAGGTTTTCCATCAACAATAAACTGCTAAAATTTGAGAATGGTTTACCCTTTTGCAATAAAGGGAAATTATCCCTATTATAAGGTCACTTCCATTGCCTGGCCTTCTGGGGTGTTCTCCCAGGAGGTGGTGAAGGATGTGAAGTTATGGCTGGACTCGGGGGCCATGGACACTGTTGTACACTCACATGTTAACTTCTGATAAAATTTTACAGGAGGAAGTCCCTTAAGGAAATTTCATTTTATATTCTTTTTCTTTTGTGATACTAGAATTTCCTTTATAAATCTGACTTGAAAAATCACTTACAGTTATTAACCAGAGGGATGGTGTAATACTTTGTCATTAGATCTCAAATCAGCTCTCATCTCCACTGGGAAGTTTTAGAACAAGCACTGCTGATTCAGAGAGAACTGTCTCCTGGGACTGTCCTCACCTGAACTTACTATAGTGTCAAATGGAAGACAAACGTCATTGAGCAACTGCTGTAAAATAGTATAAATTGTTTCTTGAGGTTGAAAAGTTGATTGGTACTTTTGTTTTCTTACTAGAGTGTCATAAAATGTCCACTGAAAGATCAGGCACAGGACCCACGGTCTGCCCTGAGTCACTGGCTTTTTACTGATTCTTCCCTGAAAGAGTGTAAGGTAAGGGCTTAGGGCTTAGGCCAATATTCTCTAAAGCTATAAACTGTGTTCCTTTAAGAATTTCTGATCCCATCCCAGTTTCTCTCTAATAGAAGAGTAAAGAGATAAAGGAAGAGTATAAGACATGACCCCAAATACAAATACAAACCTCCACGATCACAAAAATTTGCAAGGATAAGTCACCAAACTCCAAAGTAACTTGATCCTCCTAAGAATTTCTAATTTTAGATTTTTAGGTCAATATGTTTTGCCCCCAAGGGAAGGACCATCCTGTTGTCACTGAGAAAAAAATAAATCAGTTGTATGAATAATCCCTGCCCCAGTCCCAGGATGGAAGTGACTCAATTAAAGTTTGTTTTTGTTAGTGCCAGTTCAGAAGCTGTGGGACAGTGAGGGATGATAATCGAAGGCTCTAACCATTTGTTGGCTGTGACTTCCTGTGCCCAATTGCATTCACTTCCTCTTCTGCAATGGTGGAGGACAGTTTTGAAGATCTTTTCCCTCTACTGGAAGGCTTGCCACTGTCATGATCTGAATGCCTTTTGTAATAATCTCCTCTTTGCACTACTGAGGAAAAGGGATTCATTTTACCCTTTAGAGTAGCAAATACATCAATGTGTTGACATTACTAGTAAAAAATGTTAATATTAAAAATTCAATAGCAGCTTACCCACCCCATGTAAGATTCAAGGAACCTACAGCGTTGGTCCTGAACAGATACACCATTATCTACAGAATTCAACAGCCAACATTATGGACATGTCGTGCAAAATGAGGTGAGCTCTGAGTCTGCCCCCAAAAGATACTAACAGAAAGGCCCCAGCATTACCATTTTGACTCCAAGATGGATTAACGAAAACCACATTCACTATGGAATAATCCGGAAGAATCACAGTAATTTACCTGTTTCAGAAATTAGTTGGGCACGCTAGTCCACAGGGAGGCACAGAACAAGGAAATGAAGTAACCAGCATGAATAATGTACAAGAAAAGAGGAATGAGCACATCAGGACCATTTTCTAAAGAAAAAAGGCTCACAAGTAGCTCTCATTCCTGGGCCAGCTTAGTGGACAAGCTGAAAGATAAACTGAAGTCAAAATGTTACCAGCACAGACATTGACACACTGTTCTCAGACCTCACGTATATTTTCAGTCCAATTTCAATATCAAGTGATACCATCAGAATGATCCCTGTGATTGACTTATCCTGGATCCCAGAGAGGAAAGCTATGGTTTCCACAGCTCAACCGTCTCTAGCTGGGAAGACTGGGGGGTCATGAACCATCCATAGTATTTGCTATTAGCGGGAGGGAGGAAGGGAATCAAACATCTACCCCTGAAGCTCTGAAATGTCTGAGAAGCAACTCACTCACTCCTAACTTCCTGGGGAAAGAACACCTGCCGTTTTCAAAGCAGCATAAGACATGCCAGCAGCATCTGGTATCTCACCCACTTACTTAACTCTAGAGGCTCCCTGGGACGTACTCCTCCTCACGAGGCTGGGGGGTTTCTCTGGGCCTTGTTTTAATCATATAGGCAGGCGTCTTAGAAAACAGCACTTTTCAGAAATGTGAAGCAATTATTTTGTGTTCAACCAACTGCCCTTTTCTTTTTAATCCTTCCACAGTCAAACCACTTCGGACAAGAAGAGCATTCCTACTGACCGCTACCAACCCTCCACTCTTCCCCATTTCTCTCCAACAAAATTCTTTCAGGCATTTTTAAAGCTTCCTTATACATAAAGACACAGTCAGCAATTGCAGAAAGAGGGGAGAATGGGGGAGGAACTGTGCGGTATGAGCAGGGCTGTCAGGGACACCTGCTAGCTCAAGTCATTCTCACCTGGCACCACCAGTTTCTTTCTACACCAAGAACTCCAAAGGCTGTGACTGTAATACAAACCCTATATTTACCCATTAAACCCATGGGAAATGACGACAGGTGTCAGCCATCTTTCATGGCTTTCATTTCTGTTTGACAAAAGTGGCTTATCAGCTTTGGTCAAAACCCTACCTTCTTTTCTTTACAGCCAATAGGTGAGTGAAGCTTGGACTCATCAAACAAATTTGCAGAATGGAAATGAGAAAGCAGGCTGTGTTATTTTTCATTTGATTCCCAATTAACAAAGACAGTACTCAGAAACACTCTCTATTAACTTCAACCCAAGAACGCCGTTAATCACAGAAAACAGACCAAGGTAGGAAGATGTCAGCATGAGATCAAAGAATTCTAAAGCATCAAACAAATCTAAAACCAAACCAAACCATACTGAGGGCTATCTGGACAGGGGTGATGATGGCTCTAGAATTTCTTTATAGGTGGGGCTTAGAGATAGCAGGTACATTACACTTTATGAAGGACAGAACCCCAAAGGCAATTGTGCATTGGACAGAAGGGGAGAAGTGGGTGGAAGAAATAGTGGGGTGCTAAATTCACCCCAAAGACGCCTCACCTCCACTGATAATAACATTTGATCTCATTCTGGGAGATGGCATTCAAGTCCCGGGATTATCTTGCTCTGTTCCCAGCCCAGGAAATTGGAAGGGATGAATCAGTGTGATGATGCCCTGCGATCATCCACGCAGGTGATACTTCTGAGAATAAGGAACGTCTGACCTCACGGCCAAGCAAACTAATAAGACACAAGGTCTCTTTTCATGAGCCACTCCTGAACCAAAACTATGGTAACTGACAACCAGCCAAAGCTCCTCCTAGAAATAATGGGACCTAGAAACCTACAGGTAGCACCAAATGAGCCGCAAAACAATGTGTGAGGCGCTCCTAACCCACTGGGAGTCAGTTCAGGAGCATCTAGAGATTCGTATCACAAAGGCCTTTGGGTGGAGTATTTGTTGTGCTTTTCATTCCTTGTATGTGGTCCTTCTTTAAGACCCAGTGTCACCAACAATGTTGAATCCAGTTTCTTAGTGAAGAACTGCTCTGGTTCCAAAATTTAATCCAAGGGATGCTGACTTACAGATGCTAAGATATAAGTGGAGCCCAGGATTAATTCCTTTCTCTTGAAATGACTCTCCCTGGGGAGAGGAGAGCTAACCCAGAGAAAACATTTCTTACCTTCCCGGGAAAATGTCCTGGGGCTGGGCTGCGGGCTACTCTGGCCATCTTTCTCCTTGTCCGAGGGAACTTTTTTCAGGACAGGCGGAAGAAGAGCTACTTTAGGGGACCCCGGGCTTGATGGCGAGTCTGGGATGTCCTCTGTGGAGACACAAAGACATGAATCAAGCTGTTCCACAAACTGGATTGCTAAAGCATCAGCTGGGTTAACCTCTAAATACAAATGACTAATACATTTCTAAAAAGCATCATAGAATTTTTCTGGCCAAAAACTAGTTTCACAGCTCAGTGGAGTAACAATAGAGAGAAAAAGAGTGAAAACAAAAAGTTAAAATCTGCAGTTGTGAATCTGTCTTGCAGACAGAATTTCCATGAGTTGATATTTGAAAACTAGACTGCGTGTGAACTCCGTGCTCCTTTGGCCTCAAAAGGCTGTTTGCTTTTCTTAAAATATGCAATAGTAGTTATAACCTACTGCCTTTACCTGTTGTCACATCCAGTAACGTGGTCACGATACGTACGCAATATATATTTGTGTGTGCGGGGTGTAAGTGTGTGTACCTACACACACACACTGAGATCGGTAAGAATGACTTACAGTCCTGGACTTTTAGAACCAGAAAGGACCGTGGGTATCACTGTGCAAATGAAGAGATTAAATGACCTGCTAAGCTAGAAAGATGGCCAGATAGCAAGGATTAGAACTCTAGTCTTTTCATTCTAAAGCCTGTCCTGTTTCACTCTAATTGGAAGGATTAACTGAATTACACTCCTTTATCTGCTCTGTTACCAGCAGGCTAATTCTCAATTTGGAATGGGTGTGTATGCAGAAGGCAACCTCCAGCCAGGTCCTCTTTAGCCTTACACTTCAGGTCTCCCGCATGTGACTGTAGAAGCAGGGATGTGACAAGACACTGTGAAAGTAGCACTCCTTGCCGTGACAATCTCTCCCAACTGCGGAGAGGAGGGGAGAGGGTGTACTTGCAAATACCTGCTGAATCCTCCAGCTCTATAAAAACATGAGCCTGTTAACATAATTCTCAGTACACTAAGTACTAAGACCTCAATGAACACATTTAGCAAATCAACTGAAAGAAAAGCTTCTTGCCACAGAACGTTGGGAATCCAGCTAGTTTTCAGCATTAGCAACTGGGGAGCCAAAATACTCTACAAACTGGATTGACTTGATCAGAGCTGTTTCCTTACTTCAGACTAGAGACATGCCAGCGGACAAAAATGCCAGCCTGCTTTTTTGGGGCTGGGGGGTAGTTAGGAGTTAGGTCATTAGGTTTATTTATGTATTTATTTTAACGGAGGTACTGGGGATTGAACCCAGGACCTTGTGTACGCTAAGCACGTACTCTACCACTGAGATATACCTTCCCCCACCGCCTGCTTTTGAGTAGTCTTTTTTTTTTTTTTTTAACTTTTAGAAGTATTTTTTGGCCTCCTTTCTCCCCACTCTTCCCATTAGGAAGCTATTTTGTGTGCCCCCCAGTCACAGTGTCACGACAGCCCTGACCAGCAAAACCCTTACCAGGCCGTGAGGCGGTTCTTGGTTTCTGCGGGATGGTGGGCCGCACCGGCAGGCTGGGTTTGGGGGACTGCACGAGGGGCTTCGGGCTGGCGGGTCTGCTGGAAAAGCTCCGAGACCGGGGGCCCGCCTCCACTTTGAGCTCTGCTTTGGCATTCTTTTCTGGCGTCCCCAAACCGAAGCGGTTCTCTGGGTGCAGTTTGGGCACTAGAATGAAAATGGGTACAAAAAAGCTCACGCTGCTGTAAAAATCAAAGGTAAGAGAGACTGATCATTTGAAGCTAGAAGTCAGGTATAAACTGCTATAATCATTTCGTGGCATTTCTCATCACAGATATTTTCTTTCTTTTCTCTCCTTTCCTTCCTTCCATTGAAGTCTAGCTGACTTACAAAATTACTTTAGTTTCACGTGTGCAACATAGTGATTCAATATTTTTATAGATTAGACTCCATGTTATGTTATTATAAAATATTGGCTATAGTCCCTGCACTGTACATTACATCTTTGTATCTTACTTATTTTATACCCAGCAGTCTGTTCCTCTTAATCCCCTTCCCCAATCTTGCCCCTCCTCCCACCTCTCTCCCCACTGGTGACCACTAGTTTGTTCTCTCGATCTGTCATCAAAAATAATTTAGAGCAGGAACATGCCATCCTAGCCTGTTTTTAGAATCAGAACATGCTGGTGGAAGACTTAAATTCTTGGTGGAAAAGCAGTGACCTTGATGGTGCTCTTTTGATCACCCTTGACTATTCCACAGATAACAAGCCTCATATTTAATATTAAGTGTACATGTGCCTTCAGATGCATAGGGAGAAAAGCCCATCTTAGTGCATTTGAAGCTGTCAGATCTTCCTTAGATATGACACAAGGTACAGGTATAACCAACTGCAGGCGCCTCAGTTCTGGATGACAGTCGGTTCAGGGTCATCCGTTCAGGGGCAGGCTGCAGGTCCTGGGTGAGGGAGGCTGGGCTCATGCCCATAACCTCATGCTTAGTGAGAATGGCTCCAGGAATGTCATCTCATGCCCACCTCCATCCCTTTGGCTGCCTTAATTATTCAGACAACAGGCAAAAATAAGCCAGTTGAATATGAGTGATATTCCAACTCTCACTGTAGGAAGATGCTAAAGCTAAACACAAGAAATCAAACTGCAAAATAAGGTTTCAAATGTGCCATTTAGAAGTGACTCTCCAGTTTCTATCTAAGGGATCTTATTCTCTTTCTACTTCTAAAAAGTCAGAGGGACAAAGGAAATTGGATATTCACAGACAGTCAAGTTGAAAGAAAAGAGCATCCTCTTATGTCAATTAAAAGGGTCTCCTCCCACATACCATGTGGGGCTTATTTTTTTAAAAACCTCAGCAAAATAGAAATAGACCCATAGATGCAGAGAACAAGCAGGTGGTTACCAGAGGGGAAGGAGGGCAAGGGAGATTAAGTACAAACTTCCAGGAGCAAAATACATGCGTCATGGGGATGAAATGTACAGCCTGAGGAATATAGTCAGTAATATCATAATATCTGTCTATGGTGACAGATGGTAACTAGATTTATTGTGGCAATCGTCTTGTAACGTATAGAAATACCAAGTCACTATGGTGTGCGCCTGGAACTAACACAGTGGTATAGGTCCGTTATACTTCAATAATCAATAAACTAAATTAAGCTAAGTCATCAGTCATGTGCCCTGCTCCTCCCCCTATCTCCCCAAAAGCCCACAGTTTAGGAGTTACTCTCAGTGAAATTTCTCCCCTTTGGGAAATGGGAAGAGGTGCCCAGCCCAGGTGCTAGGCTATCATGGTGGAAGACGTGCCCCCAGGTGGAGCTGGGGCAGGTGCAGGGATGTGTTCTTTTAGGTGAAGGCTGAGAACATGTAACATAGAGGCCCATTCTTGCCTCCCAATCTTTAATTTCCTTCTGCCTATCACAGGTGACTCTGGGAACCAGAATCTAAGTGTTTTTCCTAAGGGGATGCTGGCAATGACTGGACTTACCTGCCCCACCTGCATCCAGCCGTTCTATGCTGCTCAAGGCCAGGTTGCAAGAATCCTGGGAGACAGCATCATTCCCAAGTTTCTAAAAAATTCAAGCACCCCACCCCCAAAGTGCATAGTTATTTTAAGTGTAAGAAAAAGAACAAAGATAATAAATGACAACAAATAATGGCCCCTTAACTCTACTGCCATTGCACTGACTGTATCTGACCTCTCCATCTCCCCGAGCCCCCGCTGCTGGGACAAAGCTATGAGAAATGCGTTCTGTTCTGTGTTTACAGTCAGGGTTCTGGGTCCAAAGTGCGGCCAGTTCTGCAGGATACCCACCATGGACGAGAGGTGCGGGGTCAAGGGAAGCCAGCGGGCTTGGTAACGTTGCCTGCCTTTCCTGTTGAACACCTGTGTGGGCTCTGCAGCCCCCAGTGCCCCACGTGATGGGGGCACTGGTACTCTTACATTTCCAGGACCCTCTCCAGGTTGGGTTCCAACCATCTAAAAGCAGTAGAAACCTTGCCGACCTCAAGGGTACAAAGACAGGTAGACAGGGACCTGAAATGAGCAGGGTGTCCCTTGCAACTGAGGCAAAAGCACAAGACACAGATCTATTGCTGAGAAGGCAAATACAGACAAAGGTCTGAATTAATTTTTTAAAATTCTGCAGGTGGGAGGAGTCTGATGGCAAAGACAAGGAAGGTTAAATGCTACTGTCTTAGGGGAGGAGCTGGAAATGATGAATCAGGGAAGCAGCCTCTGCTTTATGATGCAAAAGTATGCACAAGAGCAAGGCATTTAGATACAAAAAAAGACACAAAAAGAACAGTCTAGTAATTTGCATAATAATACCTAAGAATCCTATTGGGGGAGATGATCCACATCTCCCTCCTGCCTAAAATATGAAACTGAGGTGGGCAGGTAGACCAGGAAGCACGGTGGTTATTAATACAGTCTGAGCTTCAGCCTGTCTGTTCCTGCTCAACTCATGCTTCTGATAAACCTAAAAAAAAATATCTGCTGCCAGTTCTGAGCTTGAAATTGTTCTGGATGGCATAGGAGGGGTTATTTTAAACACAGTTGAGACGGAACTCATTTACCAGTCTGCCACAGCCACACGTTTACCACAACGTGGCCGGCTGTCTCGAGAGGGAGAGGGGAACACAGCAGGGATGCTGAGCAATTTCTCAGTAAGACTATATAAGCTACCCTTTTGCTAGAGGGGACTAAGCAGGTCTCAGAAGTGGGTACATAGATACTGCAGTGGAATGGGCACATTATTTGACATTATGTAAAAGTGACCCCAAGGAAATGAAGCCCCGTGCCAAGGGCTGCATGTGGAGCCCTCTGAGCCTTGGACAAGTGTCTACAGGGCCGGGACTGGCCAGGAACTGCCAGCCCAAACCAGCAGGGGGCGCTTTAGCTCCCGAGCTCCAGCTGTCCAGAGGCTGGGCCAACTGGTGCTCAAATGCATGGTGCCTGACCTAGCCTTTTATAGTTTCTTAGGAGGCAGGGGCATGCATATCCGAGTTCAAACAAAAATGATGGAGTATTTATAAACAGGGTCAGGGTGAAGGTGAGTTAAGCAAGGCACTCGGCACAGATTTAAGGAGAAATTCCCTTTAGGCTCATGCAAGTGCAGGGCTGGCTTCTGAGAGTAAGGGCCTTCTTAAATTTTATACCCTGGGCACCTCACTTGCCTACATTTAAAATATACTACTATACTGGAATTTGACACAACATTGTAAAATGATTATAAATCAATAAAAAATGTTATATATATATTTTATAATATAAATATATTTAATATATATTTAAATAAATATAAATATAATATAAATATATTTAAATAAATAAATAAATAAATAATCAATCAATCCTGAGGGGAGAATAATAATAAAATGTAATCCTAAGAGTTGTTTTCACTTTTTCCTTCCAGGCTTTCTGAGGTAGTTATAAATTCCAAAAATGACTGTGCAGAATGAGGATGAAATAACCTAACATCAGTTTTCTCTGAGCACAGGCAGCTGATGAAGTGGGCCCAGAAGGAAAAGATACGGACACTGAGCTTTCAACACCTGTTAGTTACTCTCCTTTGTTAATAAATAATAAATGCCATGCTTACATTTTTCAGTTCTTTTTCTTTAAATGCATTAATAGAAGTCAATTGTATAAAGAGAATTACTCCAGAGGAAAGTGAAGGCAACATGTATTATTCTTTTTTTTTATCAATCCCCCCCAAATTAAAAAAAAAAATAGCATATTGACTTTTGATGCTTATGTCTCTAACTTTATAGAGAATACAGTCATGGAATTTTAGGGGGGAAATATTCTAAAACTAATTTTTGAAAAACTTTCTCATTTTATTATTCTGATAGAACAGCTATGACTAGTTCAAAATACTAAATATTAAGGCTTTTATTACTATTATTTTAAATAGACACTAGATGGCACTAAAAGATAACTAGTATAAGTCTTGAACCACTAAAACTAAACCATAAGAATTTTGTCACTTTGAGCCAATTTATTTCTCAGATCCAAAGCACATGGAAAAAACCCTCCTGCGCTTCTCATCCTTCTACCAAAAGGCAGCTATTCATCAATGGAAACAGTGATAAAATAAACAGCTCATTAGTGAAAACAGCACATTCCTTGTTGAAAAGAAATTCTATCAAACAGATTAAAATTTAAACATTTCCTTGGGCGGCTGCCTCATCAATGATGTGGTCACAGTATTTACTCAGAATTGTAACCATCAAAGGGCACATCGTGCATCCCTTGTTGAATTAGCAGAATTAGATCCCCTCAACTCGCCTCTAAGGGTTAATGAGTGAGTTAGGAGGAACCTGTAACTAGGTAACAACAGTGCTGGTGGAAGAACTAGTGAACAGTTGTAAAACGATGTGGGTTGCAGGATTTAATGAAAAAATTATCATTTGTTTAGAAGTAAAACAGCCCTCCCTCAGCTGTTACCATTCACTTTCTGAAAATCAAGGGCTCCTTGGGATGAACTATTTTACTCTGATACTTCAAATAGGATAAATTTGCCATCTCCCTTTCATTGAAGAACCCAGTTTTGCAAACAAAAGAGCTCAGGATACCGTGCAGTAAACCAAAACCCAGGTTAAACGTGAATATATTAATCTTAGTGATCACAATAAGGACACAATCCTTAAGTAGCCGCAGGAGAAAATCGAGGTTAAAAGGGAATAAAAAACCACAACTTACATTTTTAAAAGAGGTTCAAAAAAATAAGTAATGCATTAAGTCAGATTTTAGGGAGACTCAGCAATTTTTAAAGGATAAAGTTCCTCATAGCAACAGACAACATCTCTCAATGATCCAAGTATTTGATTAATTCTAATGGAATAGGTTGCCTTGTTTTTTCTTTTGACTTTTAAATCTATAATATAGCAAGGAACTTTTAGGTCTGGAAAAGAACACAGATTCTGAAATAACTGAAAAATCGATCTCCCTTGATACCGTCAGAATCTGTTTTTTTTTGGGGGGGGGCCTCTGTCAGCTTTCCTATCTCCAACCACCCTCAGGCCTCCATTTGGATTTGATAGACTCAGTCCTTCCCTGGAATGGAGCATTTCCCTGGCACAGCTGTCACCTATTTCTGTGATGCACAGGGGCATCTGTGCAGGTGGGACAAGGCCTGTGGACCCCCAGCCACCTTCACAGGCTATGGCTCCAGCAGAGGATGACCCTAGTGCCAGATGGAAGACACAGCCCTGCCCTTGTGGTTCTGCAGGAGCCTTCTGTTTGGGGATTTTTATTTAAGCCACAGGTGTTTTTCTGTACCTCTCTGGCCCATAAAAACCGAGTGGAGGTGAACACGACAAAGGCAACCGAGTCAAAGCAGAGCCTCCTTCCTTACCTTCAGCGAGCAAGCGGCCCTCCTCTCCTGCTTGGCTTTCATCTCCGCCAGCAGACCGCCGCCCATCATCTGGACCCCGTACCTTCGCCCTGCCTGGGGGCTGCCCTTGCTGTCGCTTCGGTCCACCTTCCCCACATCCTCCCCTTGACATTCTTCGAGGGAGTCGGGTGTTCGGGTCTCCTCTGTCCGATCAGCGTTGCCGTTGTGCTCGGCTGGCTTCGTGTCCTTCCGAGGTGAGTCCACGGCTGGACCCCTGACACCCGCCTTTGGTGGGGAGAGCTCTTCCGCCATCAAGCCTGATGGTAACCGCTCAGGTTTGGACCGGGGTTTGATTAGATTGAGGAAGCCACTTTTCCGAAAGTCTCGCTTTTTCTTCTCGTCTCCTTCGCTGAGCTCGTGGGACTCTGAGCCTCTCCCTGACCATCTCCTGTGAGGCAGAACACATCCTGTTGGGTTTACTGTGATTAATTTCCCCCAAGAATCAGCCCAAGGAGGGGGAGGGTACAGCTCAGTTGTAGAGTGCGTGCCTAGCTTGCATGACATCCTGGGTTCAATCCCCAGTACCTCCATTAAAAATAAGTTAAGTAAACAAACCTGACTACCCCCCAATACACACACAAAAGAATCAATCAAGGGAGATTGCTGTTTCTGCAGCAACCATGCTGAAGCATTTTAAAAAGCTGACTTCAGAAACAGAAAGGAAAGTTGAGTAGGATCGTAGAATCCACAGGTAAGGAAACTCAGGCACACCCAGATTCAGAATGAACACCTGAAGGAGTCAGTGGGAGAACTGCGAGCAGAGGTGAGTTGTATGTTTAAATCCCGAGTCCAGGGCCTCTCCACTTGTAAGAACTTCCAGAAAAGCTGGTGCCACTCAAGACATAGGTGGGCAACTGCCTTATTTAATTTGGCAGGCCCTGGAAAGGGCCGCATTTCCCCTTAAACCCCTAAAAACCTGCCATCATCATTCAGTATCATCTGAAATCTCATCCTGGTGTGATCAACCCACACCAGGATCTGGATCCTAGCTGAAACATACTACCACTGGAAGAGGCAACAACATGGACAGACGGAAAGGGAGCTTTGGCAGATGGTTGTCAGAATATTCTGAATATTCTGAAACTTGGGAAATGGATAGGGAGAAAGTGTAAACGATGTGAGCTGAGTGGGTGGTATCATCACTGCCTTCCACTTAGAGCTGGCACAGTGAGTATCAGTTTAAGTCCCCCGAGTCCACAGGGAAAGGCACAGCAAGGGATTAAAAAAAAAAAAAAAAAAAGCCCGAGAGGGGAGAAAAAGCAATAATAATAAAGTAATAATAATAATAATAATGATGATGATGATGATGTTTGGAAGCGAAAATTGTTAGGAGTAAAAACTGACTTTAAATTTGAGAAAGCTGACCCCAGAAGCATTGGTAGGGGAGACCCAGAAGCAAATGGATTTCAGGGAAAGGAGACCAGGGCCACCCCAAAATATGCCTCTTTGGCATAGGATTATTTTTCTCACTGTTTTTAAGAACCAGCAAACACAGGAGAAGCTCTGAAAACTGAGTAGAAGTTATCCTTTTGTAAGAGAAATTTATGTTTATAAGGAGAATCTCCATCTGTCAGGATGCTTCTGATCTGTACCAGGAAGAGGAGGGTGACTGACTCTATAAATTTACCAGTGGAGAAGGCAGGGATTTAAACCTGCATAACAACCTTATTTACCATTGTTTACCTGGTTCTTGGTAACTCCCCAACCGCCCCCATCTTTCTTTCCTCTTTAGCTTACGATGGTATTTAAGGTGGTGGTATAGGCCATATTGGGGAGTTACTCAGTTTTCCTGGTTATCTCTCGTGTATATAGGAGGTAAACATGTTAATAAGTTTCTGTTGGTTTTTATCCTGTGAATCTTTTTAGGAAAGGATGGCTCAGCCAAGAACCAGGAAGGGTAGAGGGAAAATTATTTTTTCTCCTCTACGTAGGAAAGCCTGCATATTGAACAGTGGTACCTCCCAGTCCCTTTCTCTCATTCTGGATTCCATAATGGGGCAGCCAGGCCAATGTCCTCCAGGCAGGAGAGCAAACCTTTTAACAAGCCCAAGAGAAAAGACCTTAAGATTCCAACAGTTAGGAAGACGCCCCCCATCCCCCAACAAAATGGTCCAAGAAGGTCACCCTACATTGAAGCCTGTCAGTCAATAAGCCCTACTCACAAACTTCCAAGAAGCATGTTATGTGCCATTCCTTGCAACATGAAAGAGGAAAAAACGTCGCATCCAGGAAGAAATAATAATAGAAAAATGTGACAGCAGAAATGGAAAACTCAAAGCTGAAAGATAAAGCTGAGGAAATTTCCCAGATAGTTGTGGGGGAGAGTAATAAAAAGAATGAGAAAATAGGGTAAAGAAAAAAAGCCTAGTGAATTAATAGAGGAAACACACAATTTGAATAATGGAAGTTTAAGAAAAAGAATACAGAGAAAAAGGAAGGAAAGAAATTATGAAAGAGATCATTCAAGAAAAATTCCAGAACCAAAGGACACAAATGTACAGGTTGAAATGGCTCATTAGTGCCTAGCAAATGGGCATCAACAAAACAAAACCAAAAACCCACACAGAGTGTATCATCATAAAATACCAATATCCTAGAAACAGAAAAGATTCCAAATGCTACCTGAGAAGAGGAAAAACAAAAACAAGCCACAAAGCAAGGATCAGGACTCAAGATGACATTGGATTCTGAGAGCAACACTAGAAGCTAGAAGATAATGGGACCAGGTTTTCAAAATTCTAAAGAAAAATGTATTCCAATCTAGAGTTCTATACCTGGTCACACTACTAACAAAAATGCAAGACGTATGGGGTTCAGAAACTCACTTTCCATGCTTCCTCCGTAACGAAGCCACCCGAGGAGGTGCTGTACCAAAACAAGAGTGAGGTATGGAAGAGGATGCTACAGACACAGGAGGGAGTGAGGGGCGACCCCAGGAGAACAGCAGTGGAACTGGCCTTGAGGTCACACTGGAGGTGGTCAGACAGCAGTGGAAGATGTGCCCAGGAAGGGGAAACAGAGAAAACTCAAAGAAAAAGAGTAAATGTACACTTTTACTGGCGATCTAGGGGCCAGGTCAGTGATAGGATTACAGAAAACTAAGTTAATGCAAAAGGGCACAATTATTAACCCCAGGGAAAATCATAAGCTGTATAGGGAGGGAAGAGTAACCATAGTATACTGTGTAACTCAGCTGTGAATATTTACATGTCATAATGAAGTGGACATTAACACTGTGTAACTAACAATTATGACATCACTAAATAAGATGATGGGGAGAGGGAAGAGTGTGTGTGTGTGTTTGCTTGGACAGTAGGGTCAGACTGGATAAACGATCATCCTCCACAGTAAGAAGTCAGCAGTTACAGTTGCTGTCGGGAAAAGGGAAAGAAACAAGGGCCTTTTTGTCTTTTAATAAAAGCCTTGAAGAACATCTGACATTTTAAACTACGAGCATGTGTAACTTTGATTTTCCAGTTTTTTCCATGCTAATTAATGGTTTTACCTATGCCTAGACCTCTACATATCAAACTGACAGTAATCTGTTTTTATCTAACAAAATGAAACAAATCACAACTTCTAGTAGATTCCGTCATTCGACGAAAATCGATGTACCTAGTTCCATTTGTGCACTGGAACAGGAAGAGAACCCTCCCAGAGCAGTATCTCTGCAGAAAGTGGATTTTACAGTTTATTAAGTTTGTCTAACTTTCATTCAGAGCATATTAAAGGAGGAGGCGGCTTTAGGGTAGAGGACATCACACAGGGAGCGACAATACATACAATCCAGATGCAACGTGAACAGACCCCTCAGTTACTAAGTCTCAATTTCTCAAGTTTAGGGAGAGGAGAGCCTATGGTATTATCTCTTTATACAGATACAGGCCAAGATTGTCTTGATTCATTCAACCAATAGTGAAAGAGGGCTGACTGTGTATTACAGGCTGCATCAGACACTGAAATTACAATGAAAAATAAGACCAAGGCGTTGTTTCTGAGGAATAGCATTCTACAGGAAGAAAAGACTCGAAAGTGAATCACTAAAAGGGGGGAAGGTATAGCTCAAGTGGTGGAGCATGTGCTTAGCATCCACAAGGTCCTGGGTTCAATCCCCAGCACCTCCATTAAAAACAATAATAATAATGATAATGATAATAATAATAATAATAAAAATAAACCTAATTACCTCCCCCCAAGGGGAAAAAAAAAGAAAAAAGAAAAGAAAGCAAAATCATTACGAGAGACTTTTCCTGTTTGGCTTTGTTTATGTTGGTATTGCTTGAATCTTTTACATTGAGAATATTGTTCATCCATTCCCCACATTGTTTAAAAAACCCCACCAAACAAACTCTCGAAGGCTCACATGTGCTCTAACAGATGTGTGCAGAGGATAAAAAAAAGTGTTGAGTCAGCAGTAGAGAAAAAGCAATTAATTTGGGGGGTAGGGGAAGGAGGAGCAGTCAGGGGAAAGCTTCAAAGAATAAATGACATTTAGGTGGAATCTTGAAGGATAGGCAAATAGAATTTTCCCTAGTATGCCAAGCTTCAAGGCCAGTGTCAAAGAAGACAAATAATTGGGTCCTAAAGCTTATAACGTTCAGTAAGTTAGACTGTTACGGATATAGAAATTTAACTTACTCCCACCTCGCCATCCTGCTGAGGCAAGATAAGGCACATCAATCTACAGAACTGACTAGTTTCTTCCCTCCCTGTGCCTGGCCTGCCCATCCTCAGCTTATCAGGATGGTTTAAATTCGTGCCTGCATTTGATATCTCAAGGTGAAGAAGACTGCACAGACGCAAATCCACACACACAGTGTATTTGGGGATGGATCTATATTTAGTCAGGGATTAAATAACTAGGTACATATTATGCTCAAAAGCTGGAGTGTTAATAAAAGTTAATAAAAGTTCCATGGAATTGTCTTCTAAAGAAACTCCATCTTAGTAATACGAATATGCAGAGAGAACTTTTTAGAGTCTAACTCTGAAGCCTCTTTGCTAATTCTGCTGTCATCTTGACACTGTCTGTTAAATCATGGCCATTGAGCAATGATGTAGGGCCCCCAGTTACATCAAATTATGAACAAGAACTTAAAAATACAGTTGCCTCTTGAACAACATGGGTTAATTTGCATATAGCTTATAATTGGCTCTCAGTATCCAAGGTTTTTCCTACATCCACAGATTTAACCAGCCAAGGATTGTGTAGTACTGTATTATTTACTATTGAAAAATAATCTGCAAATAAATGGACCCACACAGTTCAAACCTGCATTGTTCAAGGGTCAACTGTAAGTAATCTCAGCCTGCCAAGCAACGCCCACTGCCCTATAAGACAAATCTGGGTAAACCTGAGGAGGCCCTAAAACGTCACCTTGGGGAGCCATGTTTTGTGGTCTGACTTAGAACAGTACAGTGGTTCTTAAACTTGAGCCTACCTTAGGATACCCCAGAGCGCTTGTTAAAACACAGGTTTCTGGGTCCTACCTCCAGTTTCTGATTCAGGAGGTCTGGGGTAGAGGTTTGAGAATGTGCATTTCTAACAAGCTCCTAGCTGACAGCACTGTTGCTCCCCTGAAGATCACGTTTTGCAAGCCACCAGAACAGTAAATCCCATATAAAAAAATATGTATTTCATACATCTATATTAAATAAATGAGCCTTAGTATATATACACCAAGTTTAATTGTTAACAGTAATTTAAATGTGAATTAAATAGTGTTATTAGTGAAATGACTCTGAACTCACTTGGAATCCATTTTGGTCACCTTCTTGGTGAAAAATTCATCTACACCTTCATCTACTCTCCCCATAAGACCGTTCTGTTCACCATCTTGGGAGACTATGCTGGAGGCACAGACCTGCAAATTGAACAGGTATAATGTTAATTTACATTCAACTTAATTCAGGAAACATGCATGCTAGATTCAGGGCACTGTGATACAGGCCACAGGAAGGACTGATGGAAATACGGGCCCTCAGATTCCACGGGAAGAGAAGTTGTGTGTACAACTGTAACCAGGGTAGAAAGAAACAAAAGTCAGAAATGCTCTATAAACACAGAGCCAGGTGGAGGATTAACACTGACTGATGTCTCAGAAATGTGTAGGAAGGCATTGCGGGCTATTGGTGGAGAGAATGCATGAAAAAATGACACACAGGCTAAATTTTGAGAATGGCAATAATTCCATTGGCCAGGGGCCTGCGGTTTATTGGATGAGGCAAACTGCTGAGTATAAACCCTGGCAGACACTGAAAGTGGCCACTCCAAACTGCCTCACCTGCTACCTTTCTTGCTTGCTAGAAGAACCCTGATTTCAAGACATGACTGCTTATCTGAATAAGTCAAATACAGTAATTCTACCTCCTTGCCCATGACTGGTAAGCATGGACGTGCGATACAGTTCCGATCAGTGAGATAAGAGGGGAAATCTGCCGGGGGCTCAGGGCAGGTGTTCCTGCAGAAGAAGGGGTATGTTTTATTCTGCACAGTTATGGGAGAGAGGATGTGATGTCTGAGCTGTGGCAGCTGCCTGGAGTTCAAGAAGAAGCGAGCCTGAGGACAAAAGCCAGTGTGCAGAGGATGACAGAATGGAACAGTGGAAAGCACCTGGCTGCTTGTGCTGTGCTGCTGAATAAACCAGTCCCAGATCCTGAGACTTCTGGATTTCTTGTTAGGTGAGAAATAAATATTTCTCATTATTTAAGTCATGTTTAGCTGAGTATCTCTCATTACCTCTAGTTGCATGATTACTTCCTAACTAATAATACAAGGACCGACAGTGAAGAGCTTTGAATCCTATGCTAAAGAGTGTGGAACTTACTTTGTAGGTGATGGGGAGCCCCAGAGAAGTGGCATGGCCCAACTTGTCTTTTGGTCAGATAATTCTGGGATAGAATGAAGGATACTTTACAGAAGCCAGGGATTATAAGCAGGGGAATCTGTTCAGGAACACAAATGAAAGACTTCTCTAATTGTTTAGTCTCACCTGGAGGAGATGAGGGACCAATCAAAGACAAGCACAATGAGAAAAGAAAGAAAGAAGTAGCCTAAGATGAGGCTGAAGTTTCTACACGGGTGAAGGGGAGCATGGTTCTCGGAACACAGTTCAAAGATCTGATCTGGGGGGAAAGATGATGAGTCCAACCTCAGGCAGTGTTGTGTGAGGTGCTGTGGAAACTCAGGCAGGTGTCAAAAGCTTGGGTCTCAGGAGAGAAGCTAGTAAGAAGCTGTAAGGAAATTATTCATCAATCTAGCATTTCTCTTTGAATGGACAACTCACAGTGAGCTCAGTAACATGCAGGGTTTGTGTCTGGGACAGTGGATTAATATTTCACGCAGACAGGTTGTGGGCCACTGAGAAAGAACCTGTAACCTGCCCATTCTTTTTGGGCACAAGGACACATTCCCATGTGGTTGTGGTATCTGGTCTGGATGTCTTGCCATAGGGTGGCGGGAAAGTTCCTTCCTGAAATCTTGATTTGCAAGTCTCAAGTTGCCTCTGGGGGAACCCGGCTCATGTCTGCACAGGCATTGTTTAAAAAGACCACATCACTGGCTTGAAACAATCACCCACTCTAGTCATTGGCAGCGTCCGTGATGAAAATGAGCCGTGTGTTTGAGTTCACATTTGTAAAATGCTGAGAGGTGAGTATTTAATAGATAACAAAGGACTCTGTGAAATGCGAGTAAGAAAAACAATTAAACCTCTCATCTGAATGGTGCTTTACAGCGGGGCAAGGCTTTCCTGTGAATTGCAGTGGAGCAGAGAATCACCCAAGCTCGATAACTCAGTTATGGAGAGAAAGCAGCGCACTGAATAACTTTTGTTTTGATTACAAAAGACCACGTTGCACAGAGCTTGCTTTTATTATCATTTTTCCTTTTGTAAAAGAACAGAGAATGGAATCTCTATAGTTATAAAAGCTCCCTAAGTGTGTACAGTGCTTGATAGTTTACTATTTCCTCTTCGCATTTACCCTTTGAACTGAAAAGGAAAGATAGTTTCAGCCGAGGTTTTGGTTACTCCCAGATCAAACAGTGGCTCAGAGGGTGAGGGGCGCCCACATAGGTCACTGGACTGATGGATAAGAATGATGTGTCCCCAGGACAGATGGTTCTAACGTGGGGCTCCCTTCCAGTGCACCCACGTTTCCCCTCAGAGGCTTCCTCTCAAATTCCTCTTCCCATTTTGAGAGAAAAAAAAGAAAGTTTTACTAGTATAATTTCTCCTTTCAAGCTCTTCTTTTTTTTTTTTTTTTCCTGCTTTGAAACAGAATTCACAGCTAGCACAAAAGGTCTCTGGGGACGTGAGTAACATCAGTGGGTTTTAGAGATGGAGACACACAGGGCTCAACAAAGCAGTCCGCTTTCCTGCAGCACAGGCCAGTTCTTAGGGTCAGGCGGGACCTTCTAGATCCCCCAGTCCACCTCTGTCATTTTTGAGATAAAGCGATTAAGAGCAGAGAGGTTAAGAGAAGTCCAGCATCTCTGGGAGATCTTTAGTGAGATGCGGGTTAAAAAGCGTCTATTAAAACAGGAAAAGGTGTCAGCAGCCTGTCAGAAGAGCAGTAGAAAAACTCAAGACTCAAATGAAATGTGGTTGGTCAAAATAGGTCAAGGCTAAACACACATGCTGTTTTAGCTCAATTTCTAGCAAAAGGGAATGACAGAACATAGACACATCGGAAGTTTTCAAAATTCCATTTGATTTGGGTCTTTTCAGTCAAGGAGAGTACATTTCAGATGAAAAAGGGGAGCGTGGCTGTTGGAAAGGGAGAGGAGAAACCTTAGCCTTGAGCTGGTTGGAACCGACAGCATCTGTGCGCAGAGAAAGGATTTTGCAAATAAAATCAGAAATTGCTGTTGTTGGTATTTGAGAAGTAAAGGAGGTAGATTTTGCACGTCTGGTGTATAAGTAAGTGCTACAGGGATAATTTGTGAATGTTTAAAAGATAAGCCGGTGATTATGAGAACTGAAGACAATTCAGACCACCCTCCCATCTTGCTCTGCCTGGATTATTAAGATGAATGCAGCAGGGAAACACTGTAGGTGGTACATCTGGGTTTTGACAAGGCAGCTGCCAAATCTCTCATAATGTCTCCACAGGACGGAAGGGGGAAGATGGGCAGGAAGTAAGGACAATTAGGTACGTTAGTAACTCTGAACAAATATACCCAAAGAGTGCTAATTAGTGGGTTGAATAGTCATGAAATCTTCCATGCATATATTAGACAGTAAGAAAGATGAAAAATTGAGAGCCAAGCAATCCAGTCAGGGAATAAGGAACTCAAAAGGAAACAAAGGAAATAAAATTAAAAGGTAAGGCAAAAATTAATAAACTTATATGTATAACTGAACCACTATGCTGTACACCAAAAAGTAACACAACATTGTGCACTGACTATACTTCAATTAAAAAAATAAACAAGCTCTCTTTTCCTTTAAAAAAATTAATAAACTTGAGAGAACTAGGAAGCTATCTTTGAAAAAGACTAATGAATGAGACCTTATGAAACTAAGAGAGGCATTAAAATATATTAGAAATGAAAAAAATGAAGCATAGTTACTGATACAGAAAAGATTAGAAACTCATAAGAATTCTATAAACAACTAAATGAACAATTAGATTAAGTGAACATCTTAGAAAAATAGAAATTACCAAAATGGTCTCAAGAAGAATTAGGTAATCTGAATAGATCTGATGAAATAAAATTCATATTTTATGGCAAGACAAGAAAACTTTAAACATAAAATTTTTCTCTGCCTGTTTGGACCTCCTCGCTCCCCTCAGTATACTGTGCATCTGCGTTAACCAGACCTCCTTAGGAGAAAACCTTCCTTCTTAATCTTATAAGGCATCAGAATGACCCACTTCTCACTTTGTACGTGTAGATCTGGTTGTGTCACCTGCCAATATGCCATCTGAGGTATAACCCTTTGTCTCAAAAACTTCTATTACTATGCTTTGATGCCTAATGGGCAGAACAGTCCTCAAAGCTTTCTGAAGGATTGTCTCCTGGGTTATACTCCTCAGGTTGGCAAATAAAATTTCCCATTTCTTTCTTAGATTGACTACTGATTATTTTTTTGTCAAAAGATCTATCAGATCAAATCCCTAGTTTAAAAAATCTGCATATCAGCATTATATGCACACAGCACCCAGATACCACATCAGGCCCAGGGAGCTTCCTAGGAGAGGAACAGAAAATCTATATTATATGTAAACTGATCCAGAGCTTCCCAACTAATTTTATGAAGATAGCTGTGATATGGCGATTTATAATACGAAATACATATATCTAGTCTTTATCCCCATTTCTGGCACATAGCTCCTAAGCCCTTAGAATTTCCTAACTGATGAGAATGATAGAGGTGTTCTGGTTATACTAATGAGGTGACTTTGGAACCCACCTAAACATGGAGGCTGATATCTAAGAGACCACCCACATGATTAGAGTTTGGAACTTACAGTCCCACCCCTAAATTTTAGGGAGCTGATAGAACCTGGGGGTTGAGCCAATCACTAATGGCCAACTATTTATATCAGTCATGACTGTGCAATGAAGCCGTCATGAAAACCCAGTAGGACAAGGCTTGGAGAGCTTCTGTTGGTGAACACGCAGAGATACAAGGAGCGTGGTGTGCTGGGAAAGGGCATGGAAGCTTGGAGCCCCTTCCCCCATACCTTTCCCTAAGCATCTCTTCCATCTGGCGGTTCCTGAGTTATATCCTTTTATAATAAATTGATAATCCAGTAAGTAATGCCTGGGTTCTGTGAGCTGCTATAGCAAATTAATGGAAGCCAAGAAGGACTGTGGGAACCTCTGGCTTATAGCCCATCAGTCAGTATGAGTAACAACTGCCAATGAAAGAATGTCTCTCACCACATGGTTTTATAAGAATTAAGCCATTAGCCATCGCAGTCACTGACCCTCAACACACCTTGAAAGGAATTTAGGGTGCAGATCAGGAATGAGGCTCTCTGTGCTCTGGGAAAACTGGCAGAATAGGCCTTCAGATAGTTAAATATTTTCAGGAGAAAATCTGATGAAAAATGCAATTGGTGTCAGAAATGTTGAAAGTAAAAACAATCTCCATACCTTGGCCTTGAGAATTCTGACACCTGACATCTAAAGCCCATTAGGGGCGTCAGATGTCAAGGACAAGCTCTAGAAAAGCTAAGACTGATTTAGGGAACACTGAGGCTACTCAATCCATCAAAGCAAACAACAGAGCAATAATATTAAATGAGTGCGGCTACTAAATACTGTAAACTGCTCACTCTCCACTGAAAAACATGGACTATGGTGGCTGTGTGGCAGCCTCACAGTGCTGTTAGATGCAAAAGCACTTTGAAAATCGCAAGGACTGTGAAACCGTAAGGTATTGTATGTTCACAATGAACCCAAGGGAAAGCAAGCTGTGGCAGGTTTCTCAGTCCACCAAGCCTCTGGGAAGAAGCCAGATCTATTTAGACCCATGACCATGGCATAAACTGCATTAAGGCTCATTAGCACCCACAAGTCAGTCCTCTCCTGAGTAGAGAGAGCAGGACATTCAGAGTCACACCACCTGCGCGGTTCCCCATGCACAGCCTCTTCTCCACCATTCAGTTATCAAAAGCCAGGGCACCAGCACAGGTCAGAATATGAAGACAGGAGTATATGTGTGCGGTCCAAAATCAAATGCAATTTTTAATCACAAATCAATTCTTTGGTACTTATTTTCCATCTTTTAACACTCGGACACTAAAATTCTATAGATGTAGCCTGTGTATCTCACCCACGTGACTGATATTTTTCTAAGGACTTCCAAGGATCAACTCTGTCTGAAAGAGTCAAAAACTGTAGTGTCCCCTTTTCCAACGTTGCTGAGCACTAACTGAGATATTCCACGTGAATGCACACAAAGAGGTTCTGTTCTCCTCAACTACAAGCTTTCACATGTGCAAGGTGTTTTTGTAAGACTCTCAGGCGTTCCCCCCCAGGGAAGACAGGGTGAGAGAGGGAAGGGGCATCTCCAGTTCCACTTACCGCTGCTTGGGTAGATTGCTGCTTCTTGATCCGTCTTGGCCTTAACTTGGTGAAGTGCTCCAGCTTCTTTCCTTCCTCGGAGGGCAAGTCAGAGAGAAACCCTGAGCTCCGTTTCTCTTGTCTGACAGATGGGAAAGGTGGGTCTTCAATGTGAATGGGCACTTCTTCCAGGGCTTTATCAAGATCAAACTCCATTTCTAAAACAAAGCAAAGCCCAGGGCTGAAGCTTACTATAAAGAGATGAATAAAAGACCCCTCAAAGTAATTTTAAATCTATCGGAGAATAGCAAACACCCATTCACAAATCACTTAACTCTTTCTCAGTATTTACTCACTGAGAACATCCCTAAAAAATACCTGTGAAATGGTCCAAGGTCCTTGCTGAGTGTGCTTCACAGATGTAAGGAAATGACTGGCATTAGCAAAACCCTCACTTACCAAAGGCCCTGGAAACAGGCCGCAGCATTCGGCTGTGAATAGTCTTCCTCTTGGACTTAGGAGTCATCTAGCAATAAAGTAAAGAAAGTACTTAGGCAGGAATTTCCAGAAGACTGAACTTTGAAGCTTCAGCAACATTGCGGGGAGTGTTAATATTTGGGATCAATTGTTTAAGTTCAGTATTTGTTTTACTTCTTTCGAGGATGGTTAGTAACATCTGACAGCCTGATTGAAAAGACTAAGCCAAAACATTTCTAAATGTTTACCATTTTCTCAAATGAGATAGCCCACTTACTCCTTCCTCTGGCCCTATTCAGTTAAATTCTACTTATATAGCTAAAAGGAACAATGAATGATATAGAATTTGATTCCAAGTGGCACATGAAGATGTTAGAACTGGTATAAACAATAAAATTGAAAGAGTGTACAAATCAATCGCTAAAAATTGAAAACACAGTTATTCACCGTTCATTATCATGGCAATGTCAATGTAAGCAACATGGAACTCTTTGTCATCTTAACGACTTAAGCAGCATAACTTTTGTTTCACACTTCTGCCACAAAGATTTTGATCTTTACATTATAGGCAAAGACCAAAGACCAAAGGAAAAAGATGCCATGATTTAGAAGTCTGTATCTGCTGTCACTTCTCAGTAAGATGTCTTTGATCCTGCTGTCCTTTACAAAATGAGACCAAAACCCAAACCATGGCCAAAACTTCTGAAGAGCATCTTTCTAGTATTATTGTCAACTGTTCATTATGTAAAGTAAAACCTCAGGAAGACATTAGCTTCTCCCTCAATCGGATCACACAGGTCAAAGCTGGAGAGGACCTTTGTCATCACCTCCACAAACAAATTCCAAGGAAGAAACTGAGTCATGGAGATGATAAAGACCACCATTCGAGTCAACAGGAGCAGGGCCAGGGACAGACCCAGATCAGAAGGTCAGCTTAGCATCCCTCCCACCTCATCACTTGTTTTATCAATATACAGATGGATGGATTTTATGGATGTTAACAGGTTTGATACTGGAAAATGGTATTTGTGTAAACTAAGAGATAATATAACTGAAAGAACTTAGTTTAGAGACTTCACTTTCCCTTAATATGTTGTCACTGAAAGCTTTCTCAAGAAAAAAAAATTCACGAGATTGATAAACTTTCTTCAGTTCAAAGAACAAATTGTTTCCTATTGACCTTCAAAGCAAACAGCTTTATTGTTTTGACAATTTTATATCAGTTTTAATAATTATATCCTTTTGCTATTATTTATTATTGTGAGAAAAGGGAAATAAAAAATAATGAGCAATGGAATTTAAATCCATACTGGTCTTCTTGAAATACAGAGTGAAACTTGCTGATTTGGTTCTTTCAAGGTTTTGTTAAAAACAGACAATCAGAGGTCTCTTTTTAGAAAGCATTGAGCTTTGCAGGTTCAATAAAAACACAACCAATCCAATGCAAGTGGAAAGGAATCCATTTTCAACGTAGTTCTCCCTAAAACTGGCCTTGCCGTTGGCTGAAAAAGTTAATGGCCTGACTGGTCTATTCCCAAATGAAACCTCTAAAAATAATTCTCAGGAGACACAAACTACCAAAATAAATGCTATGTTCAGTCATGAACATTTCTTCAGTAATTCTGTCCACTTCGTGCACAACCGCCATAGGTAACAGGATCAAGAAGTAGCTTGGGATATAATTTCCAGCCAGCTCATTTAGATGGTCACAACTAAATAGGAAAGTTTAAAAAAAATTCATAGAATGAAGATGTCTTCCATAATTTTTCTCTGACTCTTGATTAGATTTTACAAGAAAAGAGGGCAAAAATAAGAAAAGATGAACAAAAATTATCTGGGTCAAGATTCCCTATTTAGCCTTTATAACAAATACCAAATACATAAAACATGACAATAATGGCATTTCAAATATATTATAATTTTAATAAATAAAAATACATATAGAATTATATATAAAAATATATATAATATAAAAGATAGAAGCTCATGTACAAACTGATGCCTATCTGTAAACAGATCATTCAGCTCAACCTAATTTCACAGACATACTGAGAAACATACAGAATCATCAGGATTTTTGATGGCTGACATCAATCAAAGGGAAACTACTTTGCCTTTCTTGGTCTAGCTTTCTAATGCCTCAAAACCTAGTATATGAAATTTGACTATCAGAACAAAGCATTCTAATACGTTTTCACTGCTTTCCTTCATTTGATGTGCTCCTTAATAGCATACAACTTCTAACAACTTTTGCATTTCGCATAAAACTCTTTCACTGTATTTGACATGTCTTAGTTCTTAAGTTTTGCCGTGTTTGGACAGGGCCAATGAACGGCCTTTTGTTAAACTGGGCAGGGCTTGCAGTCAGGCTAGTTTCCACAATTGGTGTTAAGAATGCAACCCAATTTTATGTTTCTTTTGATGGATGAACTATTTTTGTAATCTCTTACTTTCATGGGAAAGAATATGGGTTCAAATATAACAATGGAGAAAAAAATGAATTTTATTTCTTCATAATTTTCTTTCTTTTCTTTACAATTATTTCTTCCTTAACAGTTTTACAGACAATATGGCCTTGCTCAACGTACTGGCTTATTACTGTGATTCTATTACATATGAATTTAAAGCAAGAGGAAATGTAAGAATGAGCTGTGAACATCCACGTGAGTGTATATTTCAGAACAAATATTGTATGTTTCTCTAGAAATACGGTTTATGTGGACTCTCGCCTCCCCCTTCTCACACCTGTTGGTTAGATGAATTGCATCCTGGAAAAAAAAAATTTGACTTTACCATCCAGATTTACCTTTACTCTCTTCCCCTTTTGTACCAAAATGAAAGGGTTAATTTTCTCAGACTATTTTTTCAGTCCTCATTTACCTTTCCTGGACATTTATCAATGCCTAAGTATTTTCTGATCAGAGAAATCACAAAGTGCCCTTCAGATGAAAAGGGGCAGCAGTGGAAGCGGAAGAGGTACACACATCAAATGGACTTTCCATAAATCAATTGAGGATTAACATAGCCAACTATGACCTCAAGGCCCAGACAGAACTACTGTATCTTCAAAAGTGCATTTTATGAATAATAAGGAATTTTCAATATTCACATCCTCAGAAAACATGAGGAACATGAGCCCTTTAAAATATAACTTGAGAAGGAAAACCCTAAACATACTTATTCTGACATCACAAACATGAATAAATCCCCACTGTGGCAGACAGTGAACAGAATGCATGCCTGTCTTCTCTAAGAATCCAAAAGCAGCACAATGTCTACACTGCTTGGAAATCTTACTCATTTGATCCAATTTTTATAATGTATTTAAAACTATTATCCAGGTAGCTCAATAGTGATATATACACACACACACACACACACACACACATATATATATACATATACATACACACACACACACACACATATATACACATACACACACATATACATATACATACACACATACATACGTACATATACATATACACACTTTTACAAGTTAAGGATTAATGTTAGACCCTTACAAACAACATGTTTACTCATTTTAAACACATAATTCCTAGACATACTATTTTTTTTAAATGAGAGTTAAACTGGTTCCATCACCAGAAAAATAGGATGGAGTAGTTTCCTTGTTCATTTTACCAAGTTTGCTCAAAGAATAATAAACAACACTCTCACTCCAAGCTCAAGAATCCTTAATTACTTTTCCTTGAGGTTAAAACAAACAAGCAAACAAACAAACAAAAACCAAAAAACAGTTGGAAAGCAGATTAGTAAAATTCTTCTAATATAAGAAGGTATTTATGATGCTGATTTTCTACAACTCTGGGAAACAAGTAATATGACAAGAATCAGAAATTAAAAACCCTAGAAGTGTGAGTAATCATGTCTTTTTTTTTTTTTAAAACATGTTTGGAATAAGCACTTTTCTCCTCTTGAATTTTATACCCTCTTCATCAACACTCTGCTTGCTTTCAGGCACATGGCTGGGAATATTTTAAATTCATCACCTGTGTTGCTAGCTGAACCATCTTGTAAAATCCCATCTTATCTCTAAACTGCTGCCTATTTCATTCAGGATCCACAGATGGATGACGACACTACAGTCTCCTGGGAGACCAGCCAGGCAGCAGGGAAGCAAATGGAGCACAAGAATGTAAACTAGTACAGCCAGAATCTGCAGAGCCACCAAAAAATACTTACACTTGTACAGCAGAGAGTCTCCATGCAGCAAAAAGAAAGGAAAAAAAATATGAATGGAAGAGAGATAAAGCAACAGCATTACAAGAAAAGGGGAGGGGAGACACCATACGCAAACAGAAAAGCTACATAAAAAGCCTTCATAGCAAAGGAAAGAGGCAAGAATGAGGCCAAACTATTATTAGCTTACAGCATCCAACTTAGTTTTTTATAAGCAGAAGCACAGTTACAGCTTGAAAACTGCAGAAACTCTTAAGCGATATTACCTCTTTTGCTAAGGTCATGCAAAGTGTCCTCTACCAACTCTGTCAGGTATTAACACCATTTGGGGAATGGAGACAAAATTAGCTCCAAAGGCACTAACTGGTGGACAGAACACTGGATGGATATTAGCAAACTCCATGCAGCTTTTGGTTCTTGGGCCACAGGGCTAGTCCCAGCAACAAAGTGGGGACAGTGTATCTATGCACACATCTAAGCATCCCTTCGGGGTGGGGGGGAGGGGTTCCTTTCCATCATCCTATCTTACCCACTGTGATGCAGTAGCTTTAAAAGTTCTCTCTCCCTCTCAGTCATCAAAGCATTCCAGGCAAGGATCTGATGCCAAAATCTAACATAGTTACCTACCTATAGTGTCACTGATGTTGATGGTACCTCATACTTTGGTGGGAATTTAGGTCACCTTACATTTCATATTAAATCTCTAATTGAATAATTTTTAAAACCTCATTGGTCATCACTGACACTTGTTAGGGCTTTTTCTTAATATTCTGAAAATTTATAAAAGAGCCTTTAAAAACATAGCAAACACCAGAAAATCCTATTATAGAATGTTAGGCTTTGTGAAAGCAAAGTATGAGGGTGGGTGGAATCTTTTCCAAACCTGAAAACACACTCTGAGAAAGGCCACCTACTCTTATCTACATGGGGATGGCTTTTTTTTTTTTTTCTTTAACTTCCTTATTTTGTGTGTGTCAATTCTTCTCAGTTACAACAGGATGAAAATACAGGGCTCCTCAATTTGGGAATGTAAACAGTTGGGTGACCCGCAAGTAGAGGGCTTCCCGTAACCATCACCACCATCAGCATTATCATCCTCAGCAGTATTTGCTTATCAGAAAGGCTTCCATCAGCAAGGCCCTGAAGAAGTCTCAATCCCCAGACTTCTAGTTTCATATTTTATTAATTTTCTTCAAATAGGCCTCATTTTATGATACATTAAATTAGATTGGAAACAGCCTTGCTGAATGAAAGGAGAAAAAGTAAAAATGTATTTTCAAATATTCTTGAATTGTCCGAAATGAAGACTCTTGCCCCTGTTGTAACTATATATCCTGTGAAAAGCCTCCTTCAAGGTGAGACTGTGGATACAGACATAGGAGAGTTACAGCCGATGGTTAAGTCCCATAGATAATTTTAGACTTTCTTTCTCTTTGTGAAAGGTTAATTCAACATGACAAGTAACTCTGTCCCAATTATTCACCTAAAGATCATTATAAGTGAAGGTGATAAAGCTTTCAATTGGTTCAACTCCTAAAATGGAAGGCAAGCAAAAAAAATGTTCCTATCAAGATGGAAACCATGGCAACAGACAGTTCAACTTATCAAACAAATAAAGATCATTAGTTCACTACTCCTGCACACTTTTCGGAACTCACTTAACATACTGACTTCAGCATCTCCCCTTTAGGACGAGGGAAGGACAACTAGTGAGTGAAGAGAGGTCATCCTCTCCCAAGAGTGTCTCATGCTCAAGGTTTTGGCATCCAAGAAACTGAGCTCAAAGCAGTTAACGGTTGTGGAACTTCAGTCAATGTTTCTGTAAAGTCAGACCTCATTTTCTAGTTTGTAAAATAAACTGCTGCGAGGATGAAATACGATAATGAATATAAAGTGCTTATTATAGTGCCAATCAGTGACCTCATAGTACTTCAATAACAGGTAGTGATTATGAGCATCAGTAATAGTATCACTTTTTTCATTCTTCTATTCCCAATGAGAAAAACTGGGTAGAGAGGGAGCCTTCATTAGTAGACCTACCATGGCGAAAAGCTGGGAACAATCTAAAAGCCTCCTGAACAAGGGGATGGATAACTAAAATGAGGTATATTCAATGATGGAACAGCAGCTAAAAGGGGGGAAAAAACTTTACAGCAACATGAAAAATCTCAAAAGATAATAGTGAAAAAAAGCAAGTTTCAGAAAGATACACACGCTATGATGCCATTTATGTAAATTCTAAAAACATACAAAATAACACTATATACTGTTCACGAAAACATGTATGCTTGAACATACGAAATAAATAGTGTCCAAACTCATGACAGTGGTGCCTCTGAGGAAAGGGGAGAAGAGTGAGGCTATCAGGAGTGGTCAAATGCGGCCACAACTTTATCAGTACTGTTTCATTTTATTTAAGATTCAACAAATATTTATTGAGCACCTACTGTGCCCTGGATACTTCTGGAGAAGGGGCCTGGGTATAGCAGTGACTAAGCTAGATGAGGTCCCTGCATTCCGAGAGTTCATATTCTGGTATCAAAAAAACACACTGGCAAAACAAAGATGCTAATGTGCTAACAGTTGTCTGTTCAGGTTGGTGGGAACATAGGTATTTGACTTTTTTTTTTTTTTTTTTTGGTGTGCTTTCTTGTAGTTTTCTTAAGAACTCTTCAAAAAGCTTATTCAGTAATACTGAAAGGAATCACTCGGGTCACTTGGTGCTTACCAATTACCTGGGTTTACTCTGCAGACACCCTAAAAGATGCTCATCTGCATGACCGTGTATCACCACCACCAGGGCCCCCTCCTGATGGGTAATGACAAGGGGACCAATTTGATCATCATAATTTGGAGGTGGAAACTGATCTACTATAACATACGTGAAGAAACTTTAAAAATTCTTAAGGGAGCTCAGAGCTGTTTTATATGTAACAAGTGTTTTGTAAGTGTTATTATTGCCATAAAGCATTCAAGAATAGCTATCATCTCACTAACAGGCCATGAAAAGCTGTTCAGCATCACTGATCATTAGAGAAATGCAAGTTAAAACCACACCTCACACCTCTCAGAAAGGCTATCATCAAAAGGTGTACAAATGTTGGAGAGGATATGGAGAAAAGGGAACCAACGCTGTTGTTGGGAATGTAAATTGGTGCAGCCACTGTGGAAAATGGTATAGAGGTTTCTTAAAAAACTAAAAATAGAACTACCATATGATCCAGCAATTCCACTCCTGGGTATATATCTGGAAAAAAATGAAAACACTAATTCAAAAAGATACATGCACCCCAAAGTTTAAATAGCATTATTTATAATAACCAAGACACGGAACCAACCCAAGTACCCATCAACAGGTGACTGGATTAAGATGTAGTAAATCTACACAATGGAATATCAATCAGCCATAAAAAAGAATGAAATACTGCCATTTGCAGCAACATGGATGGACCTAGGGAACAGTATACTTAATGAAATAAGTCAGACAGAAAAAGACAAACATGTTATCACTTACTTGAAGAATCCGAAAAATAATACAAATGAATGTATATCTAAACCAAAACAGATTCACAAAGAACATTTAATTGTGGTAACTAAAAAGGAGAAGGAAGTGGGGAGAGGGACAAATTAGGGGTATGGGAGTAACAAACTATTATATATAAAATAGATACGTAACAAGGATATTCTAGAGAGCACAGGAAGTTATATTTATTATCTTGTAATAACCTATAATGGAATCTGCAAAAATACTGAATCACTATGCTGTATACCTGAAACTAGACAATACTGTAAATCAATCATACTTCAATTAAAAATAAAAATTCAAAATATATTAATAAATCAAAAGCACACTGCCATCTCAACATTTAGGAGACCAAGAAGCCAAATTACAACACAAACTCGGTACCACATCTACCTTTTTCATTTTCTTTACCATGAAACTCACATGTGAGGGATTTAAAAAAATTCAACATGAACCTAGATGAGGATTCACCTTAAAAAAATCAGGTAAATGTTTTGCCATCCAGTTTAGCGATTCTTTCCACAAGAGCATGGAGATAGAGAGATTTGCTGTCCAAGAACTGGCCCAGACTGGGTGAGGAATAAAAGTTCTTTAGTTAGAAAATTTTAAAAATGAGGGCATTTACCTCCAAGCACAGCAATTTAGGCATATCTGCCCAAAGGCCACGGAGGTACCTTTTGGCTTTCACCTCATCGGTTCCAACCTCAGGCTCTAGGAGCAGAAAAAGCATCACACCTACAAGGATTTCAACTACAGACAGTTGCCTAGTCAAGTACATTTACTTTATGAAACATTTTTAAAGATGCTTATGCAGAAATGGCCAAAAACATTTATTATGAACTCCTTTACCAAAAAAAAAGAAAAGTGATTTTTTTCAAGTTTTTTTTTTTTTTTTTTTTTTTTTTTTACATATGGCAGAATTCTTTTGAAACATCTTAAGCAGTGTCTCAAAAAAAACAAAAGAGAGAAATGGGGTGAATTTGGCTGAAACAGGAGAATGCCTAGCGACTGACTCAAGTTTCCTTTAAGTGCCCCCTCTCCACCCTGTGTCCCCAAGAGTCCTTGGGGGAAACAAAGTGAACATCTTTGTGTAGAAAAGATGAGCCAGGACTCTGCCTCGTTCATCTCTAAATTCCCAGAGTCTGGCGAGAGGCTGACATATAGCAGGTGCGCATTAACTGTCCGGTGAATGAATGAGTGAACTGACTCATTGCTCCAGGGCTCCCCCCACACTTGGCTTTTACAGACTTTTTTAAAACAGGAAATCTGTCACTACTACAATCATCATTTCCATTAAGGGAATTAAGGCACAAGGATAGAAGGGCACAATCTATTGTAAGAACAGGCCTTCAAATGAGACACATTTACTTTCATGAAAAGTTTTTTCTGTTGTCCTTATTTTTCCTGTGTTAGATTGATAAAAACTTCCTCATAGATCCTAGTGGCTCATGGACTGGTGTCTACTTCTTTAACCAAGCAACTCTTCAAATACATATACCTACTCTCTGCCCCTTAACTATTTAAACATTTTCCAGTTTACCCCCTCCCACCAAAATAGTGTAATACAAGTATACTCCATGTAGATTCCCAAATTATTAACATTCTGTCACATTATTTCCTCCATTTTCTCTTTATCACACACACACAAAATTTTGGCTGAACCATTTAAAAGTTGTTGATATCTTGGCATTCCACCTTTAAATCCTTCTGCATGAACATCCTGAGGATTATATTCTCCTACGTAACCATTCATGATTATCTCCTAACAAAGTTAACAGCAGTTACACAACATCTATGTACACACTGTGGTTCACATCCAAATTTTCCCATTTGTCCATCAAATGTCTTACAACACTCTCCCATCCCCTTTTTGGATGCATGATCTAATGGAGAATTTGCCCCTGGTCTGTATGGTTATGTATTTCTAGTCTCCTTTATCCAGCACACCCTCCTCCCCCCACCCCCAATCCTGCCTTTCTTTTTCATGATACTGACTTCCTTGAAGAATTCAGGCCAACTGTTTCCTGGACTGTCCCACATTCTATATTCGTCTGTCTCCCATCATTAGATTCAGGTGAACCATTTTTAGCACGGATGCTGAATGGGTGATGCTGTGAATTCATGACTGAATCACAACAAGTGGCACCCAGGTCAGGTTGTTCCACCGTTGGTGACACTAAATTTGATCACTTCATTAGGGCGGGAACCTCCCGATTGCTCCATCGTAAAAGTTCCTTGTGTCTTGGTAATTAATAATAACACTGTACAATGATACTTGCAGCTCATGTAGATGAGCCCATTTTTAAACAACCATTGACAATCCCTGCCTGAATGAATGAATACAAAGGGAGCCACAAAATTGTCACTTTCTACTTGTATCATTATTCCCACATTTATTAGGTGCCTCTATAAGGATTGAATTTCCCTTTTTAAAATCCTCTGTACCACCCTCTCTCTTTTATTTTCTTCGTATTACTCCGGACTTAATGGGTTTTTAAAATTAATCCAGGGTATCCTAAACTATTACTGTCATTACTCTTTTTTGGTTGCATGAAGTATCCCAGTGGAAGCCATTTCAATCTGGATTTTGCATCCTTTGTAATGATCCCACTGGATTTAGAGCCAGTCTTTGCTTTTTTTGATACAGGATAACCTAGTCTCTCCTGTGCACTTTTAAAATGGTTATGGGTAATCCCTGTTTAATGAACTAGATTGTAATAATTAAATATTTCCTACTAGATTGTCAGCTGAGTCAATGATCAAGGTGAATCAAAACTCAGTCCTTATTAATTGATTTATACCCTCAAATATCTGACCAAAACATATTATCATATTTGTACTTTGAGAAGTAATTTTTATGCATTTCCATTTGTTCAGGTTTGAGGCGGTATAAATCTTACTGAGAAAACGAGATACCCAATCCTTTCTATGATGACTGCTGGAGAGCAACAATCTTTAAGATCTAGGAAGAGTAGGAATATGGAAGCCATAACTCTGAGAGAGTTGCAATAAATCAATGGACAAAAGGAAGAATGATGTGTAGAGATTTAGTGAGGTGCCACATTTCCTACTGAATGCAGTATTAAATCCAGCTAGTCACATCACACTCATTAACTTTTATATCCAGAATCTCATGTCATATAAAAGTTAAAATGGCATCTTGATGTTAAAACCAAAACATTCAGGGAGCCGTATGGATGAGAGACAATTGTGAAGATCACAGTTGAGTACTATTTTTAAATGAACATGGTTCGTTCTGTTATTTCCCAGATCTCCACAATTTTTTTTTTATACAAGAAAATTAAATCTTTATCTTCCTCTGTCATGTTTCCTCTAGGAAACAGCTCACTTTTTACTCATTTTAACTAATCTTGCAACTAATGGGAAAAAGGAATTTTGCACTTGAACGGTCTCTTTAAAAAGTGAATATAATTTCGTATGTTTTTCTTGAGTAGTCCAAAGAATGAAACCACTTGGTACCAATGTCAAGCAAATATCTTACCTTGAAAGCATGTGTTAGTGCTGCCGGGCACAGAAGCGTGATGCTTATTAACACAAGCATCTGGTATGTGCCCCTTGTAGTGTTATAAAAATAAAAGAGAGTGGGAACATTTAAGTGCTTAATTGAACTATTAAGCACAATGTTATTCCAATCGTCATAAAAAGTTAAAAAACATTTAAAAATTGTCTTTATTGTACAAGAATAAACTATGGGGGAAAACCCCACTGAGTATTATACTTGAAAGCTATTTTAAGTTTAGATTGCTGGAAAATCCACATTTATAATGGAAGGCAAGAGTGAGGAAGACAGGAGAAGACTTAAATACTCTCCTTCACAATGGACATCATGGCTCAGGAACATCAAGATGAACAATTTAAAAAAGCATAAAATGCTTAATGCAGCACATTTGCTCTGTGCATGGAACATTAGCGCTATGTAAATGACAAAAAGAGTTAGCACCAATTCCAACACCACCACTACCGACAACAAAACCAGATTAAATCCTACAACAATTTGTTTGACTGCTTTAAAAATCTTCAGTCAAGTAAACTGCAGCAGCGCCAGGTAAAGAGAATGGATGGTGGTTTAGGGACTGGTGATTTAGGGTTCTGGTTGGGGGGCTGCAGTAATCTATCAGCAATCAGGAGATCTGGTTCTTGCTGAATGTCATGGATCTCCAAGATCTTCTAAGACTGAGTCTTAAAACTCCATATCCTAACTCTTCTACCTCCAATAGAACTTCAGGTAAGGATGGCTTACCACCCAAACTTTGTAAAGTCTGTTCTGGCTTCGAAGTCGAGATCTTTGTCATGTTCAGTTTAACTCCTTTAGATTAACGTCCCTTCTAAATGGATTCTCAAGGTAACTCTCTCTAAATTATAGATCCATCATTTTGATAATTCACTCATAACTTGAGATCATTATTCTCATTAACACATTCACCTATTGAGGAAATCTGCCAAAAGCAATGCAAAAGTTACCTGCCACTTTTTTCACTGGTTTTGGTTTCATTTTAAAGTGAATAAGCTATTTGCAATCAAGCTATAGTGAAAAGCTGGATAAATTATCTACCAAACACACTTTTTAAATGCCACTTGGCACTGTATTATAACCAAAGAAGAATGGTTTTCAGAGCATATATGTGTAGTCTATCTGCGGTCCTGCCCTACTATTAACTATAACAAACCCTGCCTTATCAATGAATGTCTTTCTTTGCATTTTCCAACACTTAAGGCTTCAGTGATAAATAACTGGACACAGATGGTCAATTCATTCAGTTACCTGTGGGGGGCAGAGACCACAGAGTGCACAACTAGAAGCATTTCTGAGGTTTTGCTAGGGCCATGACAGACGATGCACTGAAATCTTTTTCAGGAAGGACCATTTGGGCCATGCTAAACTGGGTGAGGCATTTGGAGATTTCAGCTGGAGATTTGACATTTGAACACAGGCTTGAACTTGTGCAGGTCCAATTATAGGTGGATTTTTTCAATAAATACCTACTACAGTACTACTCACTCCATGGCTGGATGAATCCGCAGATGCGGAACAGCAGACACGGGAAGTGGCTGTACAGTTATGGGCCGGTTTTCAACTGTATTGGGGGTCGGCGCCCTTAAGCCCCATGTTGTTCAAAGGTCAACTATACTCTTGCAAGGGCTGAAGTGGGTTGGGAGCTGCTCCCAGAACAGAATGCTGACTTGGCTTACAGGTACCCACCCTACCACTCAGCTCTGGTCAGCTGGTCTTCTGTCTGGGTGAGAGAAATGACCACATACCTCAATTCTGATAATCAGAGTTGTATCAGTAAGGTCTAAAGCTTACAGCATTAGTTCCCAAGGTTAAGGCTCCAATTTCCCCAGCAGGCAATGGAGCACCATGCAGTCAGAGCCGGGGACCAGTCTTGAACTTGCTATACTATAACCTCCTCAGTTCTTTTCTCTTAACTCTGTTCACCTCACTTGCCCTTTAATTTCTATTGCAGTTATTAAATGTGCCACCTAAAATAGTTTCTCAAAGAAGGCAAAACGTACATAATTCCAAGAAATAAATATAAAGTTAATATAATCTAAACTAAAATACATAAAAGAAATGCAGTTCTATCTGGAGCATGGAAGCAATTTTTTGGTCCAGTTTCCAAGTGTGGTTCTTAGTATGAAAGTCAGTATGATTTTTCTTCAGCATACACATCAAAGTGTAAAACATAAAGCTAAAAACCATTATATGTATACATATATATTTTTTAAGCCATATACTTTATATTTTGATTCTGTTAAGGAACAGGCGTGTGATAGAGGCTTCGCCTCCGTCTTGAGAGATGCGAAATCCTTACGTATCAAGTTCCAGCAATGATAGTGGTTTCCTCCGAGGTACGTTTAGGGAAACTGAGATTTTGGATAGGCAACTTCCCTGTCTGAATTTCCACACGCGAGCTGAAGAACGAAGATTGACTCATCCCAACCCTAATTAGCGTTTCTAAACTATAACTAGCATAATTAAGAGACTGGGGTGGGGGTGAGTATAGCTCAGTGGTGGAGTGCACGCTTAACATGCATGAGGTCCTGGGTTCAATCCCATGCAAGCGTATTAACATCTCTGAGCTCTGAGATTCTCATCCGAAAAATGGGTTAAAATAGCTACCACACACAGCTGCCAAGACACGCACAGGGCACAGCGCATGTCACACAGTGGGTGGGCAGGTTTCCTCTTTCTGCCTATTCACCTTGCTGAGCGCTCGGATCACTGAGGATGTAACCTGCAATATTCTCATTCATAGAGCCTCATAGGTTTAAAGACAGCCAAAGAATCATTTTCTAGAGTTCCCAGAGAAATCTGTTACTGACATTTACTGCTAGCATTAGCTATACAGAATTCAAAGACACACAACTCCTGTACCCTCCAGGAGCATAGAATCTAGCAGGAAAATTGAGATAAGCAAGTAACTAATGCAAAGCCAAGACATTAAACAGAATCTACTGGGCAATTGTTATAGACACTGGGATTATGTGCTTGAAGCACAGACCCCATCTCTGCCCTCCAGGAGCTTACACTCCAGTGAGGGGAGATGGGCAAAAAAATACCTACATGAATAAACGCTTATTTAAAGTGCTGAGCAGATAAAACAGGATAATACGGTAGAGGGACTGCAGGGCTTCTTTGGCTGGGAGGTCACAGGAAATGTTGGAGAGATCTGAATTGAGACCCACGTGGTGGGAAGAAGGCAGCTGAGGGACCATCTGGTGAAGAGTTCCCCAAGCTAAAGGAACAAAGGCTGAGATGGGAGCCAGGGCAAGTCCCAGCGAAAAGCGGTAAGGCCACAGTGGCTGGAAGGAAGTGAACAAAGGAAAGAGCAGAACAGATGGAGAGAGGCAGGGGCAGATCACGGAGGGTCTTGTGGACCATGGGGAAGACACTCCATTTAGTCTGGGTGCAAGGGGAAGCCATCAGAGGGTTTGACACGTATGTACTGATCTGTTTTCTACCTCAGCTACCCGGCTACTGAGAGGAGACTGACTAGATGATTACAGACACGCAAGAGGGGAGGCAAGAGTGTAACTTACAAGTCTGTTTCAGGAGTACAGACGAGAACCAAGGGTGGCTAAGGTGAGAGAAAGAAGTGGGTATGGACGGTGAGGGAAAGGGAGAGTCTGGGGCTGACAGGGGGAGTGAGGAATAAATAGGTAGATGAGAAGGTGGTGTCACATATCGAGATGGCAAATGCGTGGGTGGGGGAAGGTGGAAATCGATGATTCCTTTTTGGACACATCAAGTTTGAGATATCTGGTGGACATCGAATTGAGATGTCCAGTAGGAAGCTGAATATACAAGCCTGTGGCTCAAGGTAGATTGAGATAAATATCATGAATATAGGAAAAGTGCTTATAGAGGAGAAGGGGCGGCAATCAGCTGAGGGGAGGCGTGTGGTGAGCGCATCTACACTGGGGCTGTGTGTGGCTGACTTACCAATTCAGCCCTGGCTACAGAGCCCAGGGCCACTGCTACAATTCCCAGCTGGACATTTCAGCCAGGGCCTTGCAAACACTTCAAGCTCAATATGTTCAAAACAGAAATCACTAATGTCTCTTTCTGCCAAAATCTGCCCCTTCTCCATATTCCTCACCTTGACTCAAGTGACTCCTTGTGGCCTTAAAAATAAATAATATATAAAGAAGCAAACCTTTATCGAGACAGATGAAATCTCTTTGTGATCTGGTCTCTACCCTCACCTCTCCTCTCCCTGGGACTCCTGTTGTACCATAATCCCATAATTAGTTCCTCAAACTGGCATGTTCCCTCCCCACTCCAAGCCTCTGGATGTGCCATTCTCTCTGTGAAATTTACTTACTCATTTTCCTCCCAGCTAACTTCTTCAAATGCCATCTCTCATTGTACCAACAGTTACTAAAGGACTATTATGTGCCAAGCACGATGCTTAGAATCTTCCTCCAGGAAGCGTCCCCTTGACCACACCCCTCCCCCAGGCTGGGCTGGGCGCCCCTTCTCTGTGCTTCCATAGCTACCTGCACATCCCTGTCAGAGCCCGGTTTCCCACCATATCTAATATTTCACTGTATTAATGGGTAACCACCTCAATGCAAAAGTGAGCTGAGACCCCTGCAGAGAACAGCAAGTTTGGTTTTTTTTTTTTTTTAATGGGCAAATTAGGATAAAGAAGGAAAAAAATAAATGAAGCCAGAATCAAGACTGAATACAACAAACTATACTTCTTTAGGTCTGGAACCCTCTTCACAGGTCAAGTGCACATTCAGCTCTGAGCCTCTCAACAGACAACACAAAATTTAGGCACGAGTCAGAACACAATTCACTGCATCTCTGAGACACGGCAAACAAGCAGCCCAGCTCTGGATTTCCACTCCTCTTGACAAACACCTGCAAGTTCTTCTGCACAAATTTCTAACGAAGGCATTTGGGGATAAAGGGAACACTGACCACAACAGTCGTACAGATGGTAAAAGAGCACATATGATAATACGTTTTATAGGGATATTTAAAGTGGCCCTTATTGAGAGTCAATGACGTAACGCAAAAGCACACTACAGTAAAAGCAATCCTGTGAGGCCCAAGACAGTAGGAAAAATGGGGGTGAGTCTATTTAGCAGCAACTCTCCAGGGCACCCCTGCATCTCTGCTCAGGCCCTGCTAGGGCCTCAATCTGCAGTGAGGAAAGACTGAGGTCAGTGTCAGGGGCTGCTGTGCGCCTGGTACTGTGGGGAAGTTGAAATACAACAAGTGAAGTGAGTTCCTGTAGATGCAAGTTGGTCAAACTTTTTAAATCATGACCTATTTTTTTTTAATTAAAAAAATATTTGGGCGGGGGGAGGTAATTGGGTTTATCTATTTATATATTACTTTTGGTGGAAGTACCAGGGAACAAAGCTGGGGCCTTGTGCGTACTAGGCATGCACTCTATCACTAAGCTATACCCTCCTCCCATAACCATGACCCATCTGATATATGAAATATACTTTATGTCACCACCCCAAGTACACATACATGTATATATCACCGAAAAAAATTTGTAATCTGATAATTTCTATTCATACTTCATGTGTTCTGATGAGTTTTTTTTAAAAAAATTCTGGGTAAAACCATTATACCAATTTCGTGACTCACTAGTGGGTTGCGACAAGACGGGTGAAAATGTATTCTGTACTAATTCAAGCCTCTCTAGATAGCCTCATTTCAGTGGCAGACTTGAAGAGCCAAGTAAATGCATGTGTGGGATTCACACAGATGGTAGTTCTGTGATCCACCAGCACTAGCTGTACCACTGTGCCCGTCAACATAGCAAACTTGGTGGGTGACACATTGGGTCATTTGCCTTCCATTTCTAGCAAGAAGCCAAGAATACGTGGTTCACAAGGGATCAACAACAAGCATTTTTAAAATGAATAAATGCCCTTTGTATTTCTGGGTCAGAGTGTCTTTTGGTAGCTCATCACAATCAAAGACTTCATCAGTGAGAAGTCCTCCTGCCTCCTCCTCGGGCTCTGTTGCCAGCAGCCACCTTCTCCCAGTTTTTTCTATCCCCCATCCCTTGGGTAAACAAGCCCTCTTTAAGGACTTCCCACTTCTTCTTCTTCAGACAGATTATATCTATATACACACACACAGACGGTAAGTACATTCTTATTTAAGAATATAAAGAATATTTTAAAATACTGCTTTACCCAATTTGAGTATTATTTATTTCAAAATTTAAAGAAAAAAATCTCATCCTGTTGAACATGGTCTTTGACCTCAACTAGAAGGAAATGATAATGTGGAGCTTTCTGACATAAGAAGAAGGCTGTTGAATCAAATGTCATTGTAGTACCTTGAGAACATGAGGTTTCCAGGGCTGAAAAGTGCAACTGACTTTAGAGAAGTTCTGTTGTTTACTATTGGTTCTACTATACTGTCCCCAGGAATGACTAAATCTGTGATTGCTTGGAAAGGATTTAACTAGTTAGGACTTCAAAGAAATGTTTCCTGTTTCAGAGAAGTGTAAGTATGTTCCTGTGTCATCGACAAAACAACACACACAGGGACAAACAGGTAAACAATGGAATGGGTTCTGTTTTAAAAATCTGCAGACTATTAGAGTCATTTGCTTATTTTAATTCCTGAGGGAAGACGCAAACTGTCTTTTGGAACTGTCATTACATGTCAAAGTTCAGCTCATAAGAATCATTTCTAATCTGCAAGGCAGATGTCCGGGTTGGATGCTGGTTTTGGAATGCCGACTAGTCACAACTGGTTAATGTTCTAAGTCACTTTATGGAGGGAATTTAAGCCCCCCCGCCCCATCCTCTACCTTGGGAGTTTAGTTCATGTGGGAGCTTGGGGACTGCTCTGTCACCTGTAGTGGGAGAGTTCTTATCCTCCCAGAAATGACTTTAAAAGGAGGTAGGGGACAGGGTCTCCTTCGTCTCTTGAGGGACTCATGAAGGTGGTCAATACTGGTCCATACACTTTATTTTCATCCTTTAAAAAAGGTGTATGGGACAGATGTGTCTAGGGAGCTCCCTGGAATAGGGCCTCTGCAAATGGTATTCATGCCAGTTAAAAACAAAAAGATACAGGAAACTCTGGTCCTGAAGGAATGAGATCTGAAGTATGCTTCTGCATTTCCACAAAGGGCTGTCAAAAGAACTTACTAGAAACTTTAAGTAATGTACATTTTAGTTGGACTATACAGATGGTACTACCATTCTGAAATTTAGAATTTGGAAATTAGAAGCTTTCATAGGTTGCTTTCTAGTGGTTAAGAAGTTAAAGCTCTATTTTCCAAAGTAATATCAATATGAAAATGACATTACAGAATAACTACAATTATAAGAGGAAACTAACAATTAGGACTTGAACAACCTTCTGCACATACTTAATATCAGTGCAACTAATTTTAAATAAGATATCAACTCAATAGTCCATGCTTGGCAACACTGTTAATAGATTAGTTCAATTAATAATGGTGAAAATGAGGTGATTTGTTTAAAAATAAAACAGTATTTTGACCAAGACAAATGGATCATCACTGAATTTTAATCTGTATTAAAAAGCTTAAAAATTATATATGGAAAATTTGAGGCTTAATTTAAGGGCAAATAATTGTTATTTAGTCATTGGAGAAGGGATCCACAAGACGCATTCTGTAATAATTCAAGCCTTTTAAAATTCTTTTCCTAGGAAATAGCAGTAAGCAGATGACCTGATCCTCTGCATGAATATCTTTTGATTTAAAACTGGTATGACACTCATTAAAATAATTGAAAGAATTACATACAATTAGTGAGCTAGTTATGCCTAAGGAGCAGACACAGGCTCTTCACCCACTTGGCACAGTATCCTAAACCCCAAACTTCTGAGACTTTTTTAAAGGTAGTAGACTATATATAGCAACAAATTAAATATGTAATGCTAACCAATCAGTAAAATGACAACGTTAATACCCCCAGGGCCAATGACAAACCAAAGTTGAAAGAGAGAGTTGGGAATACTGACTTCCTAAGAGCACCTGATTGCAGGGAAAGAACAGATGGTCTGCGACAATAAAGATACTAAGTAAGTACACATTTCCGCATGCCATACAAGGCGTGTGTGTTGAAATGATAAGAAGTATACAGGAAAGCTAATTAATCATTGTCAGCAACAAAATAACACATGGAGAAGTACAGAATGCTCCAGGTAAGCCAAAAGTGGACAGATTTATTTCTAACAAATGGATAGCAATCGAGTGTATCTAATTTTTGACACAATTGTTTCCGAAACTGTTTAAAAACTATAGGCTGATATTATGGTTAAACAAATACGTTTCGCTTGTGTTTCTGGTCACATATTAATTTAATGTGGAATTAGTAAGTAGATATTTTGCATAAAGCAAGGCAATCTATTCAAATCTAACTCAAAATTTAATTCTGACTATAAGAAATACACCATATTTGAAATAAGTATGCAGATTACAGCAGACCGGTTAAATATGCAGTACCAAACTGCCTGCCTCTGGGTGACCTTAGATAACCTTAGCCAAGTTACTTAACTTTTCCATGCCTCCGTTTCCTCATTCATTAAACAGAAGATATTATTCATAGATTGTCATGAGAATTTAACTGGTTACTATTCATAATGAGCTTCGACTAGTGCCTAGCATGTCATAGGTGCTACGTAAGTGTTAAATAAATAAGAAGACTCCTTAGGCCATCTAATGTCCAGCCCTGGAGTTAAAAGGATATCAGAATCTCTGGCTATAGGTTCAAACTCTGCAGGTTATTCTAATAGTTCTTGTTCTACTGGGCCCTTCTCTCTACCAGGTAAACTAGATTACCTCTTAGTTTCTTTCTAGTTAAAAGGAAAAAAAAAAGATAATTGACTGGAGACAGAATTGTTAAAAATGTTTCCCCTTTCTATCATTTTGTTTAAAGAAAACCACCTTTCTTCAACTTTAAGAAATCAAGATTAATTAGGAGCCCTCAGTCACCTCCCAGCAGGTAACAGGCCCCATCGAATCATTCAGTCACTCCTGTTTCAGCCCTCACACAGCCAAAGTGCAAGTTTAAAAGCTGTTGAGTAGCAGAAGAATTTCCTTCTGAGAGATCAATCATATAGATTACTGTTTCCATCTCCATGAAGGTGATTCTTAAATTCAAACTGATAAATATTTCAACCTTTAATTTATGGCCCTGAACCTTCCCTAGTGCAATTATAACTGTTGGTTCTTTAAAGAGGCATTGAAGTGGAATTTTGAACCAGGAAGAAATGGAAGAAAACAAAGGTATCCCCAGGAACAGAGGAAAAAAAGAGATGCCCAGAATCTCCACTAAGTGTGCGAAAGAAATGTTCAAAACCAGATTGAGTAGATAGCATGAACATCACAGACAAAAGATACTACAATCTGTTAACAATCCTGAATCTACATGTAGAAGGTTAGTGATGAGTCTGAGTTACGTTGGAATATCCTAGGGAGAGCATCTCAGGGCTGTGGGCTGCAAACAACATTTTAGGTAATAAAGTTGTAGCATCTCCCAGAGCAGTCACATTCAGCAGAGCTCTAGCCCCATGAGTGGCACAGTTTCTACCTGCCGGGGATGTATAATTCCATGTGGGAAGGGTTGTACGCATGCACTTAGATGCTTCAGAGAATTTTCCATGCAACGGTGTATCTTGTGTCCTAACTTCCTGGATCACATAAGATCTAAATGCTGCCCAAGAATATGAATAGGCTCATTTAGAAAACCCTCACCAGTCAAATGTCTCTCTTTGAAATATGTACTTCAAGTTGTTTTTTAAAAGGGAACCACACGAGGATCACAACTTGAAATATTTGGTAATAGACATCAGTGAGAAACAAAAATGACTTGCTAATTTGATTACAAAAGGTGGCAATGCAGGTGATTTAAACAGTAAATCTAATGCTCTACCCCTTTCCAATTAGCTGTGAGTTTGCATCGCTGGCTTAGGGTAAGAAGCCCAGAGCTTAGAAAATTGATTTTCTTTAGGAGAGGGATCCCTGCACTTGGGGTAGCTGTCACCATGTAAATGATGCTGTGTTTGGGTGGCGTAGAATCAATGGTTAGGCTGGGAATATAGAGGAAATCATTACAGCACAAAACCCACTGACTTGCACTTTCTACACAAAAATGTTCTTTTCCATTAAACTCACAATACACTTGGCTCTGGTTTCTGCTACTTAACAATTCATTAGCCTCGTTAAAACAATGATGAAAGACAAAATTTTTAGAACTAAAAAAAGCTATTTTCATGGCTTAAACGATTCTGCCCAAGTATGTCTTTCCTTTATAGAGAGCTCTGTCTTATCTCAACAAGACACTCACTCGACACCAGAGGCCCTGATTCTGGTCCTAGGATTCAACAGGTGCTCATGTCAGGAATGGCCCTAACCTCTTAACCCCTAGTCATCTGAACCAGGAAAAGACCGCCCATGTAACCTGGGTCATCCTCAGAGGGAAGCGCAGAGCGATCGCCATCTACCCACGCCTCTTGATGCGCCATGACAACAAGTGTGTTTTTACAAAATGAAAGTCACTCAGGGCCAGGTGTGCCTGCAGCAAGGTTTGCCCTTGGTCCTCCAAGTGGTCCTGCATCTGCATTTTTTTTTTAAGTACAAACTTCCAGTTATAATAAGTCCTGGCCATGTAAAGTACAGCATGGTGCCTATAGTTAACAACACTGTATTGCCTACTTGAAAATTGCTAAGAGAGTAATCATAAAGGTTCTCATCTCACAAGGAAAAAAACTTACAACTACGTGGTGATGATGTGAATTAAATTTGTGGTAATCACTTTGCAATATATACGTATATTGAATCATTATCTTGTACACCTAAAACTAACACAATGCTATGTCAGTTATATCTCAATAAAAAGTAAATTTTAAAAAATTATTTCTTTTCTCTACCCTCACCCCACCCACTTTATTTAAGGAGACAATTGTATTTTTTTTTCTTTCACATAACAAAAAGCAAATCAATCAAACAAAAAAACCCAAGTTTACACAATTTAAATCCATATTTACAGGAGCTAAGCCAGTCTTTCTTACCCAACATTCTATCAACCAAAACCACAAAACTCATAAACAAGACACATTTTACTAACTCATGTTTCCCATACCCCTTTCCAACTCACACACAACCAGATAATCCTGGCAGGAAATGTGAATATAATCTTAAATTTTTAATTCCAATCTCTTACTTATCACTCCTTTTTTTTTTTTTAGGGTTAGCCTAAGAGCTTTCCAGAATAATTACCCTATGATAACACAGTGTCTATTGCCTCAAAATGTAAACAAAATTTAAAATATTTATTAAACATACATTTTATAATATACTGGACAAGCAAGTTCTTTAAAACTTGATAATTCCCTCCACATAGACCAAATATATCTATAGATTTATAGTTATACTGAAAATTATTATCTTTAGTTTTACTAGAACACTATTGAAATCTAGGATATATTTTATGCTTTCTTTGCTAGTTTCCATGTATATGCTCATCTGGAGAGCACTTAACTATTTTATTCACAGGTTTTAAAAGATGATGGTTTATAAACAAGGAACTGACTAAAGCATTACACTCTCTTGCAGGCTAGAAAAATACTATCAGTCACATCAGATCTTTGGTTTTGAAAGTTAAAACAAGTACCATTCCTTCATAATGGCTGCACTGAAAAATTACTAAAATCAGAAGTGCATGTGGAAACATCTGGACATATAAGTAGACCAAACCTAGTCTCACCAGCATCCTTTTTCAGATTATAAGAAATTATTAAAAATGATTATTTTAGTAAAACATAAAAATACTGAATACAGAGGATGAAAACATATTGTACAGAGGTATATACAACTGTTTGTATGGTAAAATGAGAAGTAACAACACTAGTAATACAAATTTTAGAATAATAAATAAGGACTGACACCAAATTGTCCTTGGAAAAGTGAAGTATCAACATCCTGAATACTGAAGTTCTATGGCCAGATAGACAACCACATGGATGCACCATATTCCGTCTTCTAAAGCACATCAAGTCAAGTTAATGAAAGAGAATATGAACTAAACAGGAAACAGGCATCTAATAGTATACCCAAAAACTGAAAAGAAAATAAAACAGGAACAAGCAAGAGATTTAAAACCCAAAAAACCGAAAACCCTTTAGGACAAGTTTTATGTTCACTGCAATTTTCATAATTTTTCTTTTTCCAGGGGTAGGAGGTGATGGGGGTACTCTAAGAAAATTTTAACAAAATTTTAGGTAAAAAGTGAGTTATAGGGCCTTAGTGGGAACCTGATGGTTAAGCTTTATCAGCTTCACTAACAGACTCTGTAGAGCAATAAGCTTCTGAAAGAATTGTTTCTGCAAGGAAGTTTTATCTGGTCTAGTTTGTAAAGGTGAGATTAAATTAAAAAAAACAAATCCAGTGAATGGGATAATAGTGCTGCAAAAGGATGTGTCTTACCATACAAGTATCCAGATCTTCCAGACGCTCTATCTCTGTGAGCTCCTCCACCGTGATGATGGAGCGTTTAACTGGCTTCTCCTCAGCCAGCCCGATCTCTAAGGACTCTTGTTGAGGAAGGGTCTTGCCACGTCTGCTGAAATGGTCAGCCTAGAGAGTCAAGACACATACAAGGAGAAATGAAGGCACAGAGGCAAGGGAAGAGCAGGTCAGCTGAAATCCAGAAGATACCTTCCACAAGGGGGCGCCGTGAAGGATTATGTCTGCAAGGTTCAGGATGACAATAAATTTATGCTAGAGTAAGTTACCTCTTTGATCATCTCTCTGTGGAGGGTAAAGTATCTTAAACAAGAAATTACAAAACCTATTTTTTAACATCCTTCGGTACTTTATTTTTTGAAAAATAGGTAATTCATAAATCCTTGCCATGTTCATGCAAATGTGCACAAAGTGGGCATGTATTTTTCTTCTCCAAAAGCCTATGAACATTTTCAGGAATCTGCTGTGATTTTTTTCAACTTTGAATCTTAAATGTAATCACAAAATTATATCCATCAGGAGGCATTACAGCCTTCTATACCGAGAAGCCACTTTATTTATACAGTGTTACTAGGACAAAGATTCAGTTCAAGTCAATTTGCTCTCATGATAAGAGTAAATTCACAAGTAAGTGAAGTCTGATGTTGTTGCCACCAACATTACTGGTGGAAATATAAGGGAAATTTAAACTAGAAAAGTAACTACACAAGGTAAAAAAGGAGACCATTTAGTATAGAAGAAAGTAAGTTCTTTTTGTTAATTTTACTTCACATTTCCTCTTAATTTCTTTCTGTATCTAGTGCTCAAAAGTATCTAATGAGGGGAAATAAAATTATTCTAACCTTTATTATTTTTAAAGGGCTGAAAGGAACAAAATTTCTAACAAAATTTTAATTTAACTGTTTTATTGTTTTCAGATAACAAATATCATATTTTACATGGCTTATTAATTACCAGTGTTATCCTTTAGGTAAACCTGAAAAATTAAATGGCAAGAGATGGAATAAACTGGGCTGAAATTAACAAGCTCTAGTACTGAGTTGATCCATCAGCAGGAACTCTGAAATGATGAGAACCAGCTGACAATTTCACGGAACCTTTGGGAACATTTCTAAACTTAAGTTGGAGAAAACATTCATGTTATGGGAATGTATTTGAAAACAGTGTTTCATTTTGAAAATACTATTTCTTTCACACAGCAGTTAAGCTCTCCTCTTACCAAATCAACAATAAGAAATTGAAAACAAAAGTGGGTTCACACAATTCTTTTATATCCATAAAGGAATTATAAAAAGAAAATGTCAATACTCTGAGTTACCAGATTCTTCCAAGAAGGACAAATGCAGAAAAAAAAAAAAGTGAAAAAATTCAAACTTTCAGTGTAGTTCCCACGTGCAGTCATATTGGCACAATATCCAGTATCTGTGTCATCAAGTAGGCATCCTGAGGTAGCCCCTGGGGCGGTGGGTCAACAATAAACTGTTTCTACAAAGGATGCTTTATTGAGTTTGTTTCTGCTTATTAAGAAAAAAGTTTGAATTATGACCTCTAAACAAGGATGTAGCTCTTTATTATGCCATGAACTACAAACTTGTGTTTTGTGCTTCTTAAAATCTCTGTGGTGACGAACCAGTTTTTTATAATTCCGATTTGCCACAAACCAATATATTGATAAAATGCAGAAGTGAAAAAAATTTTAAATAATGTGTTTGAATATTATTGCCATGTCAAATTTTTCTAGAATTTTCTCCACACTCCCACTTAGTTTCTGCATTTACCTTCCCATGGACTAGTAACCATTCATTAGTGAAGCCAGCTCCAGTCCATGGGCAATACTTTGAGGACCAGCGCTAGAGAGGTCTACTTTTTCTTTTAGATTTGAGAGAAGAGTCCTACATTTTTCTCAAATGAATTTCTCCAAATACTTTTTTGTCTGCCTCCTCAGAAGAAGCTGTTTGCTATTCCTCCTATTTTGGTGTTCTCTAGTCTCCCCCAGCAATTCAAGGCCATAAAACTGGCTATGTCCAGCCTACACAGTTAAGCTGACTAACTTGTTTGGGAGATTCCTACTGCATCATATTGCTAACATTTTTGAGACATAAGATATAGCCGGTTGTAAAACCTTAATCTGTGCCTCAGAGGAATTCCTAAAGTTCTAGAAACATGAAGTTTTTGATATATTTTTCATAAGCACTGATATTGGATATAAAGTTTTCTATCTTGATGTAGAACCAGTCTTTAGATGAAGAACATTTTTTTTTTCACCTTGGTTATATCCCAGAGGCCTGGCTGAACACTCAACGGCTATCAATCGCAATATGTTCGTTTTACTCCTGTACTTTCTTTGGACTCCAAACCTTTCATTTCCCCCATATTGTTAAGAATACTCCATCATCAAATAATCATATCAGAGAATAACAAAATGAGCACAGATAAATTAAATACAGTGGAGTCTTGAACAACAGGGGTTTGAACTGTGCGGGCCCATGTGGACGAGAATCTTTTTCAATAGATTCTGCAGTACCACACAATCCAGGTGAGCTGAATCCTCAGATGTGGAGAGCCAATTCTAAGTTACACGTGGCTTTTCAACTGCAGGGAGGGTCCCTGCCCCTGGCCCCCCACCTTGTTCAAGGGTCACTTATAATGTTAAAAAAAAAAAATTCCATTTCAGACCTCAGTCCTAATATCATCTCCTATTAAAATTTTGGACCTGCATTGTAAGTGGACAACAATTCTGGACACTGACTTCTGCTTTCTCCCTGTCATTCCCTCTGGAGAATTTCTAACATATTCTAGAACAACTGGAAGCAATGAAGAAGGCAACGGAGTAGTAGGATTTTAACCCAGAAAGCTGTGGAGGAATAAAATCCAGAAAAGAAACCAAAGCCCCATGCTGGAGGCTGCCTGGCAACACAGCAGACCGAAACAGGAGCTCCCACTCAAGATGTTTACAGCACTCACCAGTTTATGATGGCAGTGGGAAAGTGCATCCAGAATTTCGTCCACAATTCGATCAGACAGGAAGGAGGCCACTGTCAACTTCACTTCACTATGTAAACATCAAAAGGGAAAGAGTAGCATTTTCATTTGTACAAGAGGAAAAAAAAAAAGCACCCACCGTAGATTCTATGTTGATAAAGGTCAACTGTGACTTTGTTTCTGTCTTTGAAAATGGAATACAGAAATGTGCAAACAGGGCTGAGGATTTCCAAAAAACCTCTTAAACACTGCCATAAACACACAGGTAATAGACTTTCTTTACCCATTTCAACCTGCCTCTGCAATTTCAAAACTCAAGATTTAGTGGTAAAAATGAAACACATCTGGATAAAGACAAACTTAATGGGAACCATATGTACCATGTGGTGAGGAACAATTCATCCATTGACATAGAGGAAAACAAACCTGGGCTGGAGTAAATTAAGAAAGTCTAGCCTGGTTGTGAAATCTTGGTTATTCCTTCAACATGCATATCCCCCACCTTTTAAAAAACTTTTTACCAATCAGATGGTGTCATACTGAACCACTTCTGCTTTGACTAGCCATCAGACTTTGAATAATTACAGTCACTGTTCTCTTGCCTTTTATGAACACAAGTTATGAAAGTGTTCAGCTTTAGTACCCCTTGCTTGACCTTAAAAAGATGCCCAGACAACAAGAAGTACCTTGTAGGGTTCACTAAAAAATGACTCAGCCACTAAGGTTTCAGTCAAAGGGCCGCTTTTTGGTTAGCATTTTAGCTCTTTGCTGTTTCCAAGAACTCAACTTCCATGTGTGTCTTCAGTCTAAATAACTCTACCTAAATGCACACATGCACAAATGTGCATAAATACACGACATATTTAAAGGTAAACATGCTGGTGAGACGTATCCCCACCTTCCAACCCTGTCTCCGAAGTTCAGTTTACTTTTAAGTCAACAATTTTAACAATTTGAGAGCGGAGAAAGGAGTTATCAAAATAAGATTTTTGAATCCTATAGCTAAAGTTGAAAGTATCTTTGTGTAACGGGGAAAACCTTTCTAACCCAAAGGCAGTCATTTGGAGATCTCTCTGCTCAGAAGATTTCCAGTGGCAAGACAGAAGGGAAGCATTAACCCTGATGCCTACAGTAAAAGCTTTCTTGGGCTAAAGATAAAGACTGTTTCTTTAATTCTTGCCTCTGAAGCTATTTGGTTTATCTAATACTTTATTTCTCCCCAGAGGCGTCCGCTGATAAGACTCCCCTGTGTCTCTTATTAAAATTACAGTTAACCATGTCCCATCCCAAACCTCCAGCGAGGCCTGGGAATCCGATGTTAATAAGCACTTCCTCTAATTCTTTTAGGTGTGTTTGGGGGTTCAGCTTCCTCATAAAACTATACAGTCAGTGCTTTGTTTCTCTTCCGCATTCTACACCCCACCTCTGAGGGGGACAGGGGTAGTTAATCTATTTCAAATTATAGCACCAAAAAAAAAAAAAAATCTTAAAAATGCAATTATTTTCTAATGTCTCAAGACTGGTCTATCATTTTGTTACTGGATGCTTTCCTTCCTTACTGATTGAACTTCTAATTTGCAAATTTTTTAAAGGAAAAGATTCTACTTAGCCTGCATCTATATATATTTTCATTCTCTCGGTGCTCAGTACAATGCATTCTAAAACGCCAGGTATGGAGTTAGCAGATATATAATTTGTTAGTGCTTTATAAAGGTGAAAGATAAGCTTCAGAAGCAAGAAAAAAAAGGAGGGGTGGAATTACACACATGTGCCCCCCCCAAAAAAAACACTCTTAAAAAGAGCAGATAACTATGTGCCTCAGTACCACAGGCATATATCTGGTCGTCTTATCTTGGAAATGTATTAGACCGATGCATTCATGCACAGCTTTATTTACATACCGTGGCTGCCCATTAGACAAGCCTCCACACGTTAGATTCGAATAAAACCAACAGTTACACTCTTCACAGCTGCCTCAACTGCATTCACAGCCACTGCAGCTCCTCGGTTTATGCGCTTTAGAAACCCACCTAATTTTGTTAAGGATATCAATTCCAGACTGCTCCAACAGGACATTTTTAACAAAGGTACGCGGGATGGAAATCTTTTCAGTGCTAGCATGAATCAAGTCTTGTCGAATGTGGGCTTTTTTCATCACGTTGGGACAAAGATTCTCAGCAGCATCAACCATGGACTCGAGCAATGCCTGCAATGCAGCACAAGCAGAGAGAGAAAGATGAGACACAGTGGGAGAGGCGCCACCATAAAACCCAAAGGTGGTTACAGATGCCGCCGAGCTCTCGGAGAACAGGGACACAATAGAGTCCCCACGGTGCGACCCAGGATTCTGAGCTGCCCTGGGGTGACTTGTGACTGCCGAGTTATTATGGATCCAAGTCATCACTTTAAATCAGACAACTGACAGGTCCACCCCAGCTTCACGCTGGCATCCGAAGCGTTACGGCATGCTCGCTGTACTGAACGCAGAGGCATTCGTGGTAAAATTTAGAAAGACAATTTACCATGCCAGAGTGTCCTCCTGGTGTCAGCAAAGAAAGTGACAGATAGCCCCAGAAAATATATCAGATTTGAACTCTTGTGCCATTTCACAAATCACAGAAACCTCAAATCACGGTGAACCATTCAATAGCTCTATCAAAAGAGCATTGCAAGCTAACCACAGTAACTACTGCCAGTTTTCTTCTTTCAGAAGAAGAGCTTTAATTTTAGGTAAAATTATCATTGTTGTAAGAATACTTTAAAAAACATGAATAATGAGAGACAAAAATATTTACAGAGCATTTTATAAACATGAATAAAAACAGTCAAACACACTTATAAGCACTTCGGAGCTTTAAAAATGTTTCTGCACATTTTCTCCTTCCAACATCTGTGAGGATGAGTAGAGCAGCTCTTCATGGGATCATTATTTTATAGTTGACGAATGGGAGCTAAGGGAAATTAAACAATTTGCCTGAGATGGATGATACAGCCAGTAAGTGCGGAAAGGACTTTCACATTAGCGTCAGACCTAAATTTGAATCCTAGCTGAGTGATGCTGGGCTAAGTTACTCATCTCTCAATTTTATTTTCCTCATCTATAAAATGGCAAATAAAAAAGTTCTTGCCTCATAGCATTATTGAAGATTAAATGATATATGTAAAGTGTTCAGTATTGAGTCCAGCATACAATAAAAGCTCAGTATATCAGAGATAAAGTTACCAGCTTTTGAAAGCCAGGCTTGATCCCGTTACTATTCCAGTATGAATAGGATTAATGGAGCATCATTATGGAAAGACTAGTACACTGGGCTCTCTGCTCACATATTCACATGCAAAGCACAATCCCACTGTAAAACCTCTCATTACGCTGCAGGATGAGCAGTAGAGCAGCAGGATGTTTATAACGATCTCGTGAAAAACAGGCAAGGAGAGGTGGGAGGCAGCCACTTGAGAAGTGTCCAAAAGCCACTCATATCTTGACGGTGTTCTGTCCCTATTAGAACTCTGACTAATCACTGATTTTGTACATTGTTCCAAGAAAGCTGCAAGCAATGCCAGATGAGTCAGTTTAAGACAAATCATTTTCCTCTTTGGCATTAAAATAAACACATTCCGTTCCAGATGGAGTAGCAGCCCAGCACTGCTGAGAAGAACGACCTCAGGTAGCAATATGCTTTTTGAATTCCGTCATGTTCATCAACATATCCGTGACTTTCTGAAAGGGCTCCCTGAATGACGGAGTTGATTCAGTTAGAATGAACTCCAGGACTAAAAGGAGGAGACCTGGCTTCCAATGTAGACCCTGACATGAAATTTCCGTGGAATGTTAAGTAAGTGAGTAGCATTAAGTGAATAACCTCTGCTGGTCTCTGCATTCCCCATATCCCCAGGGCATAGCATAGTTTCTGGAACAATCTCTAGGAAACATATAAATAGTACTACAAGCTCAGGGACTTACTGAGTGTGGGAACTGAACAGTCAGTCCATCCTTCCTCTACTGACCTTCAATGCTACCTCACTGAAGGTGGCATTACTAAAATTTGCATATATGCAGGGCTCCATTTCTGGGATCTCTCTCTCTCTGTCACATTGGTTTGTCTACCTCTGCATACCGTCCAAGTTATAAGTCTTCATATGTGGTAGAGCAAGACAGCCAGCCTTCTCGTCCTTCCTAAGTGGCTGACCTATCCTTGAATACTGCTTTCCCATATTTAGAATTAGCTTTGTCTAGTTCTGTTAAAAACCTGTTGGAATTTTTATTAAAATGTATCCAGTAATAGATCAGTTTGGAAAAAACTGAGAACCAAAGAGTGAGACTGGCTCTTCTACCTATAAACATGACACATATTTGACTTTGTTTTAGATTTTCTTTAATGTCATTCAAATTTTATAGTTTTTTTTTATTGAAGTGTTATAAATCTTTTTTTTTTCAATTTATTCCTATTTATTTTGGTCTTTTTAAAGTAATATGACTTTTTCCTCCTCTGGCTCCTTTTAAGATCTTTTCTTCTTCTTCTTCTGTATTTTCCACTTCTCATTATGATGGTTCAAGACAGGATTTGCTTCTATCTTTCCTGCATGGGTTTTGTTGGACTTTTTGAATCAGAAAATTCTGGTCTTTCATCAATCCCTGAAATTCTCAGCCACCATCTCTTCAACTGTTACCTGCTCCTGTTCTCTCTTTTCTTTCCTTCTGGAAATCTAATTTAGGCTTATGTTAATTTTTCTCACTCTACCAAATGTTTCTTAACTCTTCTTACATATCTCCATTTTGTTAGTCTATGTGTATTACCTTCAGACAATGTGAATTGAGCAGGCCCTGGATTTGAAATGGGATAATCAGATTTCATTTTGCATGTATCTCCCCAAGGAGAGTTATGAGTGTCTGTTTCTTAACTGTAAAAATAACTAATGGTACTTAGAAAACCTCTACAATATTTGTAAAATAAATTAGGTTAATATCCTTACATGGCAGCTACACTCACATTTTCTTGAGCAAATGACTAGCTGTAATTCATTACAAACAAATACAACTTCCACACTCAAGTGCTCTGAGATCTTTCTTTTGCTTTGGAAAATATAAAGTATGGAAAAATAAGAAAACTCAGGGAACTTTGCAAGCAGACTGAGTTAATATTTGCCAAAATGCCACTTCAGGCCACATTTCCTAACAAGCCTGATATTTACCAGTGAAGAATTTCACAGGTGAAGCCCTGAGGGAAATGAAGACTTTTCAAGGCCAAAACAAGCACTCTAAAATTTAAGTGCAGAAGGGAAAAACCAAAGTTTCCTTATGTTAAAACATTCAGATGCTACTTACTCATCTATGATTACTCCAGGAATAAAAGTTAGAATCAAAAAAGGGAAAACAGTAGGGGAGATGTCATTTTAAAACACCCCCAAAGAGGCCAGTCCAGAGAAAATATCACATCTTTTCAAAGAAGGAATTTCTCCAAACTTTCTGCTTTCTTCTCCTCCGGGAAGTTTGCTAAGAAGGCTGGCTCTTCTGGCCACTTCTTTTGCTTTTCTGAGCCAGTTATTTTTTGAAAGAAAGCTCAAAGAGCCATTTGAACTTATTCTCATCCGATATTCAAAATATGTACTGCTGGCCATGATACAGGATGATAAAATATTAAGGAATATAATCCTCCCAATCATCATGAGACCAAGATGATCCTGCACAAGGAGGCTCAGTCCCCCCAAAATTAGGTGACTTGCTTGGAGCAAACTGTTAGCAGGTAGCAAACACAGGACACAAATCCAGGACTGCTAGTCCCCCCTCTTTTTTTTAATTCACTATCATAAAAACTTATTTTTACAAATTAATCTCTCCACCACTTTAGCCTCTACTAATAAAACATGTTAATTTTAGGGAATTTGGGAAATAGAGAAAGGACTATTTTAACCAGAGAAATTTAATACTAGTAGTGAAATAAATAAAGACCACAGTAGCTTAATAAGAAACTGAATATTGACTGTAGTAAAAATATTTTTGTTCCTACATAGTTTTAAGAAAATCAGGGTGCTGGAGGGCTATATAAATAGACAAATGAGGATTTTTTTTTTTAAATCATAAAATGATGTTCACTTGTCACGTAACCTGGAAGGAAAGGGAAAAGAAGTGACTGCCTGTCATCTGTTGAAAGTATCAAAAGCCAAATGTGAACCCAGTTAAAGGGAAATTAATAAGTAACATTTAATTTAGAAGTTGTGATTGAGGATTTGCTGTGATTTATGCCAGATGTCCCCAAAGGGAAAGGAACTTGCAACTCAAAAGGATCAGAGTAAAGAAAACTAAGTGAGTTGGAGACAGAAAAAGTAGGGCATTTGGGATCCAAGATAGTGAGAATGAGAGAAAAGCAGGCCATGACGCTTGGAAATAAGGAAGCTGTGATGAATGGAGAACACTGGTGACAATGACAAGGGGCCAGAAAGGTCAGACTCAAAAAATGTGGGGAATGTCTATTTACAGAAAAGTATTTTGGGTCCTAAATATATTTACATTATTTCAGGCTTTTAAAAAGTCAAATGCCTATTACTACAGACCTCTGCCTTCTACTTCCGCCCGGTAACGGGCAACAGCCATTTCCAACCACCTGGTGCGCTGGGAAGGAAACAGACCAGAGGTATGAAGGCTGTGTAACTTGTGGTTTAGACCAGTTGAAACAAGTATCCATAGGAAGCTGTCTGACAGAGAAGTCCTGCTGCAATGTTTCATGCTGATTTAAATGCCAGCTCGTTCTTAGTATATAAGGAGGTCTTACAAATAGTTTAAAGGGAAAAATTAGACCATAGATACAAATGTGTAATTTACAAAAGAAGAAATACAAATGGATAATAAAATTACTTGATGCATCACTGGTTATTAAAGAAATCCAAAAGACAAAAGGAGGTTTTTTTTTTTTTTTAACCCATTACACTGACAAATATTACAAGGTGAATATACTTCATATTGGTGAGGGTGTGGCAAAACAAGCAATTGGGTACACTACTGGAGAACAGTGTGCAAACATGTGTGAAAGTATAAAACTCATGTACCCTTTGACCTAGGAATGGATCAGTTACAGGCATTTACTTTAAAAGAATTGATCAGAAATTAGAATATAAATTATGCTGGCTGTGAGATAATAGAAAATATATTTTGGTCTCTGCCCTTGGTTCCTGGCACAGAGCTCCTGAAACCCTTGTAATTCCCTAAGTGATAAGAACACTAGGAGCATCTTTTGTTCTAATATTTGTTCTCTGACACTAGTTCCTGACCCAGGGCTCCTGAACCCTTGTAATGTCCTGGGTGATAGGAGTGTATTTTGTAATATTGAGGTAACGCTTGGTGGGCTCCTGGATGAGGGCTGGCCCCTGGAAAGACCAAGCCATAGTTAGAAGTTTGGAATTTTTGGCCCCACCCCCTACTCTCCTGAGGAGGGCTAAAAATGGAGTTAATGACTGATCATGCGCACATGATGAAGCCTCCATAAAGTCCTAAAAGTATGGGTTCAGAGAGCTTCTGGGTTGGTGAACACATGGAGGTGCTAGGAGAGTGGTGCACCCTAAGAGAGCACAGAAGCCCCGAGACCCTTCCCATACACCTTGCCCTGAGCATTTCTTCCATCTGGCTGTTCATCTGTATCTTTTATCAGATCCTTTCATAAACTGATAAACATAAATAAGGTTCTCCCTGAGTTCTGGGAGCCACTCTAGGAAGTTATTTGAATCTGAACCACAAATTTATCCCTGACTGGTCAGAAGCACACGTGACAACCTGGACTCCCAGTTGGCATCTGAAGTGCTGTGGGGGCCATCTTGTGGGACTGAGCCCTTCCCCTGTGGGATGTGACACTACCTCCAGGTAGACAGTGTCTGAACTGAGTTATATGGTAGGACACCCAGCTGAGTGGGGGAAAATCCCCTCACATCTGATCACCAGAAGTGTCAGAAGTGAGGCGTTCTATGTGAAAGTAAGAGAGAGACGCATAGGAAGACTGAGCTTTCCAACACGCTGATACGTCTATACAATGAAATACTATGTAGCCATTAAAATGACAATTACTCACTGATCTAGAATTGAATTCATGACATTGTACCAAATATAAAAGAGCTATGAATAGCATGATCACATATATGTAAAATTGTGAGTGTAGAAAAGAATGTCTGGAAATTCGCTAAATACTAAGAATGATGCTATCTCTGGGATTCCAAGTAATTTTTACTTTCATCTTTTTATACTCGTTAATATTGTTTAAATGTTTTATAATGAGAAAATTTCACTTTTTAAAGTCAGAAGTAAATAAGCAACAAAGATGACTTCATTTTAAATGTGTAAGAAAGCATCCTTTTTATATATTCCACTCTTCATGGAAGATAAAGCAAGTGCTTTCAGGTAACAAGTGATCTGGCTGAACTCTATGCCGACCAACCAGTTTTTTCTCTACCCCTTTGTCTTTGCTCAGAATGTATTCAAAATACCCATGGTTAAATACAATAAAAATGACACACAAGAGTCTCTCCTTATTATATGCACAGGAAGACAGGGGTTTAAACTCCTAAATAATCCACAACATTCTCTCTCTGATTAATTTATAAACAATAATTAGCATGTTGCAAAGTTATTACTGAGTTGAACAAAAAAATCCCTCTGAGTTGTAGCTACTGTGTTCTCAGGAAAGAAAAAAAAAAAAAAGACCAAATACAGAAATGTAGACAAGGGTTTTTTTAAGGTATCCTTGAACAGGCAGTTGGAAATGATGAAAACTTTCTGAGAGTGAAATTTCTCTGGTGTAGCTGTCTTTTGAAGTTACCTTAAGAAAGAGCTGGTCTTAAGGTTACTCTAGTCACCTATATTTCAGAGATATTTTTTCAGCCTGTGAGCCTATAGCCAAGACTCTGCTATTTTGGGTGTCCTGTAACTTCATCCTAAATTCCTTTCCAAATCTTTCAACTAGCTCTTTACAAGGACTGTTGTCCATTTCCCTAGTGGCAAACTCCCCTTACAAGCAGAGTCTCGGCACTGTCAGCAGGGCTCCTACCATCTTTTCCGTTCTCTAGATCAAATATAATAACACAAGATACTTTTTCGTGAAGCAGACTTCTCTTTCTAAGCAGAAACCAATCATTCCCTTATCAGTGGCAACCTGTCCTATGTTAAACACATTTAGAGATTTACCATAAAAACTGAAATTGAATTTGATAGGTTTTACCTGATCTCATTAGGCAAAAAGTTATTCCAAAACTTATAAATGAAGCTGGAAAAGACACGGTACTCAATTTTTACTACCTGTGTATGTGTGTGTGTAGGTCTGCGAACAAATACACACACACACACACACATCTATAAAATATAGGTAGCTGTGCTATGAAATGCTATCATGTATAGTTAAGTCATAACAACTTTATTTTCCAAAATAACAAACCACAAACCTTTAGTTGTTCATCTACAACTCTTGTCACTTCTCCAGCCATTGATTCCAGGGTTTCCTGAATTGGACTGGATAACAAGCCAGTGGCTCCCACCCAAGATGCACCACCAACATGGTATAAATTTGGTAACAACTGTAAGAAAAAAAAAAGTAACCTCTCCATAATAAATAACAATTTAAATGACCAACAAGTCATTGCACAGTTAGTAAAAAGGGAGAGAAATATTACGGATAATGTAAGATGCTCTTAACCAAAGACCCTTTATACAGATTAATAAACTGAGGACCAGCCTTGAAACCATAGGAGCAGTACATTACCCCCTCTTTGTGCCTTAATGTCTTCATCTGGGGTAAGAGACTAGGTTCCTCCTACTCATATGATTCAATAATTGTGTGATTCCAATAGGAGAGCCTGAACCAGATCCCAGGTTTTCTGACTCCCAGGTAGTCCTTTCTCTAAGTCACACTTTGGGGACCAAATTCTCGTGTGAGAAAAGATTCCTTTCAGAGATAACAAAGGGTAGTTTCATGCTGTCAACTTGGAAGTAGAATAATTTTAAATAAGTTGTCATTCACTGAAACCACAACTACCTCTCAGTCACTCAGGACCTGATTACACTTCTTGTCAATCACACTGACCCTCTGCCTTTTTAGTCTATACAGAGGATGCAGAACCCTCGGATATGGAGGGCCACCTGTGCTATACCATTTTATGTATAAGGGACTTGAGCATCCTCAGACTTTGGTATCCGCAGAGGGTCCTGGAACCAATCCCCTGCAGATTCCGAGGGACAATGGTATTTTGATTATTGGTAATTAGCATGGGTACAGAAAGGAGGCAAAGATTAACTCAGTTCACTTTGCCACTTGTAAGTAACCTTGAAATTGGGTTAAAAAGGTAAAGAAAGAACTAGTTTCTAAAACTGAAGTTCAAAAATTCTTTTTATTACGTAAGACTCTCATGTAGGCTGAAATGAAACTCACCGTTTTAGAGTTCTTAGCATCACGCATGAGCCTTTCTGCTGACTTTAAATCTTCCTGGACAGCATCTCCCCCACAGGTTCGTAAGGAGTTGAGATGATCTTGCACTTTCACACATATTCTGTCAATCATCTGGTCCACACCGTAAAAATGACAGCAAGCATCGAGTCAGCACAGCCAGTATCAGACAGAAGGAAACACGGAGTGAATGGGCAAGAAAACTTCTCCTAACTGGAATCTTCAAGAGGGCAACTTACAGCCAATTACTGATTTATCTATTCCTATAAGAAGCCTTCAGCAACGTCAACTCCAGACAAACACTTAAGGGATTTCAGTCCCCTTTCCTGCCTTTAGAAGTGCAGCATGTAGAACAAAAGTGAATACTTTTTATGATTCCGAATCTCATAGCTACTCAGTGACATTTTGCTTGATAGTAACTCTTCTTCATTAATTTTTATTGAGTAACCTCTATGTGTTAGACATACTGCCAGGTACTGAGGACCCAGAAAAAGGAGATGTTCAATTCCGAGACAGTTGAGATGATGACAAAATGATGCCCGTGGCCAGTTGGTCTCAATATTATGAAAATCAGAACATCCCTGGAAATTAATATTTTTTAATTGGTTCAATTATATCAGGTAATTTTTCACCAAAAAAAAAAAAAAAGCACAAGCTGAGGTTTTATTACATTAGCAGAGGTAATAATAAAGTTAATAACTTCTAGTTTCTAGTCCATTAAGGTCCCTCCCCCAGGTTAATTACATCTGAATCACTTTCAGTCGTTCCATGGATTTAAGGGCAGATCATGATTGTAGACAAGAACTATTACAGAAGTGTGGTAAGGTTATGCTGTTTTATAGTTACAGGTATAGAGAGAAGTATGAACAAAGCTAAGATGTCTGAAGAAAAAGATAACCACAATATGGTTTAAAAAATTCTCCAATATTTTGATCAGAGCTGAATGTTATCTATTCTGAAAAAAATTAATTCCCCCAGAGACCCTACAAATCTAGCACCCCACCATCCCCATTTGACAATTCATTTGGCAGAGGTGACAATCCAGCAATGTTCTTTTTAATTTAAATTCATACTTCTAGAGGGGAGGGTATAGCTCAGTGGTCGGACGTATGCCTAGCATGCACAGGGTCCTGGGTTCAATCCCAAGCACCTCCATTAAAATAAATAAACCTAATTACCCTCCCCCAAAATGTCACACTTGTCTATTTATTTGATAACAACTATAGGAAGCCAAAAATCAGCTCTCCTTCCCCCCATAAATTCCACAGTAATAGAAACTTTACTACACTGTTCAGCTGACTTAAGTTCTGATTACAGAGCCCATCACCGGCTCTCTTGCCTTTCCCTTCTATAAAATCCGGTTCACAACATCTATCCCATCATCTTCTCTAATATATTATGAAGACAATCCAGTAAAATACCACTCTCTTGACAAAGGGTCAGTAATGCTAATGTTAATGTCTGTTAAGAACAGCTCTTGTGACTGTCAAACGTATTGAGGCAACATAAGGGAGCTATCAGGAGCTCCCCATAGGTAAGAGAAGTTCCATGAATAATGCTTCTCGTGTAATAATTACCCCTCTGACTAAAATTTAAGGTTGTAGGCAGGGAACCATCTTTTCATTATTTTTTTAGTTTTTTTTAAATGTCTTTTTTTTTTTTTTTTTTAAATAATGGAAGTACTGGGGACTGAACCCAGGACCTCAGGCATGTTACACATGTGCTCTACCACTGAGCTATACCCACCTCCAGGGATCACATCTTAACCTTCTGCATTTACACAATGCCCTGCAGAGAACTAACTATATGTTTTTTTAAATCTTCTTAATTGATATAAATTCCAACTCTTCTAACTACTGTATGGATCGGGCCTTCCCGAAGCCAAAATAGTTATCAATTATTCATATCTCACCAAGAATGAATACCTAATTTCAAGAGGCAAAATAAAACACATACTAAGAAAGGAACTGATATACACTGGAGGCCACAAAAGACTAATTTGAGAGGCATGTGGATGTAGCACTATAAAACTGATCGCCTTCAATAATCATGGGAGACCAAAGAGCTCTTGAGTTGGGTGGTATTAAGCACTCACCTAGGAGAGAGGGTCTAAATGAACTCAACAAAATGGTCTTTAAGTGCAACTTCTAAAATCACATCCAAAAGGAACATAAAAATTTAGTCCTCCAATTCAAATAAGCCGTAAAGTCTCACAAGCCCCACAGATTCTTCTGAACACACACTTGAGGAGATCTGGCACAGCCCAACAGGGCACGTTCAGACGCTTTACAACTCAAGAGCTCAAGGCCCGGTAAAGTTAAACTATTTCAGATGAAACAGAATGATTACACGGAGCATACACTGAAAATTTTGAAAACAGGAAATCAAGGAGCTTGGCTTTCAATTCATAATCAATTCCCTAAGGTACACAAATGTGAAAAAAATATAAAGGAGATTGCAGTTGGAACGACTGTCATCTCTTGGGTTATCCCATCAAAGACCTCAAGGTAGATGACTGTACTTAGACTATTTTATTTTATCTGTGAGCAGGGGACTCCCTATTTCAAACTCCCCACTTTACCCTGACCCCTAGTGTTCCATTTCTCTAAAGCAACCCAGGAAAGCTGGTAACTGCCATAGTTTGAGAGGCTCACTTCCGTCCAAGGAAATGTACTGTCATCCTTGGACCTGGTCTTCTTTGAGTCCTAATCGGTCTTCCCATGTCCTTCTACAGGTCCCATGTCTTCGCCTGAGAACACCTTGCATAGTCACAAGCTCTCTTCCACAAGACACCCTCCCTATTGTGAACAGAGCTATCTTTTCTTCCCTAATTAATTTTTCCTTCAGGTTTAACACTGCCGGTTCCTTTTACCGTTCTGTGGTCCCTAATTCCCACCTGCCCCCTTCCACCCCAGGTCACTTCTCTGAATTCTCTTCTGTCTAGAACCCTCATGAAACATGTCCCTCTCAACAAAATAGACTGTAACACAGGAGGGTGGACTGGCTAGCTCAACAGGGCTATCACCTTTTTTACTGTAGAAAGTATACTTTCATTAATGTGGTGTAAGTCAAACTGGCTTCTTTGGCAACACCACCACTCATATCACACTTGTGGTGAATACTTAGGCTTCTCCGAATTACTGGGAAATAGAATCCAGGTGCAGGACTTAGAACCATTAGCAATAAATGCCATCTTTGGTTATTTGCAACTTGTTACAAATGTTCTCAGTTTCAGCAAATCGCTTACTCGTGGAAAATTTTATCTTCCTCCATGGCTATTTCTTTATTCAATTCAAGAGAAATATACTCAACATCTAGCACTGAATGAGATACAGTCCTGAATAAGATACACCCTTTACCACCAAGCAAGATGAAAAACCTAGAAGTGGAAAGAAATATCCACAATTAACAATAAATGAAGTTTATAAAATGTAATACAAAGACAAGCACATTTTGTTCACTGCCGAACATCCATTTCCGACAATAGTGCCTGCCATATCACAGACCATTACAAGTGTTTATTCAGTGAATAAATGAATGATAGAAAGTTCTAAAGGATTTCAGTCAAGGGAAGGATCACATGTAGCTAGAGGCTTAAGGTAGCTTTAGCCTGGGTCCTGAAAGATCTCTGCAAATTAAGAAAGAAAGAAACTGTAAGCAAAAGAAAAAACATTAGCAAAGGCATTTGCAGACACCTGTGATTCTATTTCCTGATTAGGAACAGAGGCATTTTACTGTGGGAAGACAGACCGGAATGCTAAGCTAAGGCAAGAGAGTGTAAGACTCAGGCACAGGCTAAGGAGTTGCAACTCCACACCCAAGGCACAGAGCATCTGTTGCCCCAGATCCTCCCACAATTGTGAGGATCTGAAAATCCCTTACCCTGTAACACTCCCAGGGCCTTGGCTTCCCTGATATAAGGGAAATGGGCTGTTAAAAGCACACGGAGACACAAAAGATGGATAAGCTAGTTCCTGCAGTGCTTATAAAAGACGGCTTAGGAGAGAGTTAATAAAAAGCCTTAGCAAGAGGACAGGCAGTAGAAACAGAAAGAAAAGAACAGCTACAAAAGACACTCTGAAGGTCACTGGGCAAGGCACAGCGACCTTGGATGAAGAAAGCAAATGAGGCATCCAAGATGACTTCAAGAGTTCTATCCTCAGTGAACTTAGATAATGTCACTAAGTGAAATGTCAAAATCGGTTGTTCCAAGGTTTGAGTTTGGTCTCAGTGACCCGGCTATCTCAGAAGGCCATCTGGATGGAGATGCTGAACAAGCAGTTGGAAAAAAGGGATTTTCCTGGAAAGAAGTAGAGACTGAGGAGAAGGATCCACAGACAAGAGAGTTAATGTGGTAGCAGTAGATTAGCTAGCACGAGGTACAAAACTTTGAAAAATGATTGCATTTGGAAGATGAAAGGGGAAAGAGTTGTGTAGAAAGGAGACACAGGGCAGAAGAAAAATATTCAGAACAGCACACTGTCCAATAAACCAAGAGGTGCATCTTACAAAAGATGAGACGGTCAATCGTGATAATAAAAATATAGCAACAAATAACGTTTACTAGTGAGGAGCCAAGTACTTTGCACACATTATTTCATTTCATCGTCACAGCACGTTCTGAGTCATCATCCCCACTTAGCAAGCCTCAACGAGGTTAGTAAGTGACTAACATCAGTTCCCACCGAGAGGGACTTGGCAGAGCCTGTACTTAAATCCGGGTCATCTGACTTGAGAGCCCAAGTTCCTAATCACTACATCCACTACCTCCTTTCATCATGATGAAGATGAAGAGGGAGAAAAGGCCTCTGACTTGGTGACCAGGTCCATTGAGAGACATTTCAGCAGAGACAGGAGGGACAGAGGGCACATTCTGAAAGGTGACAAAGAAGTCATGAAAGCAAGTATAAAAATCTGCACATGAAAGGAAGGAAAGAGTGTGCTGAGTAAACAGCTGTAGGCAATAGAAGTATCTTTTTTTAAGGGTGAGAAAACTTAGCAGAGGTTGGCAAACTATAGGTGATTCTGAGCTGTTTTTATAAATAAAGATTTATTGGAACAGCCACACTCATTCATGGAGCTATTGTCTATGGCTGCTTTTGCTCTGTAACAGCACAGTTGAGTGGTTGCAACAGAGACCAAATGGGCTGTAAAGCCTATTTACTATCTGGTTTTATAGAAAAAGTCTGCTGACTCTAGATTAAGAGGCTTTATAAGATGGGAAAGGAGAGATCAGAAGCAGAGGTGAAGTGTGTTGAGTCTTGTGAAGGTTTTCCCTAGACAAAGACAAGAGGCAAAAGCAAATACATAAACCATTATGAGGCTTCAGTGTTTCATTAAAACATATTTTAATCCCTTCAGTGTCACCGGGAAATGATGACTGGCTATGCGACTGGCAGGAGCACTAGTCACAGAGGGTCTATTCTTTCTGTATTCAGATTTCTGGAGACTTCAATAAGAAGTTTCACTAAGAAGGCGATAAATCTCTCCTAAGGCAACTGAAACAATCAAAGTCTGAAAACTGCTAATCATCATGTCCTAAGAAATCCCCAAACAGAAAAGGTGGCAATATATCTACTACATAATGACTCAAATAATTCAGAATGATGTCACCCATGCAGAATTAAACATCTATATATGCCTCCTGTGTATAATTGCCTCTCGATTGAGAAGACGAAACTAACTTTTAAGAATTAGCATTAAAGGTTGTGGCAGTAATTTTTTGGATGAGCAAAACCCCTGCAGATGAGGAAAAAAGTTGGAAGGATGCTGTATAATACAGGAAGAAAAGCCTATATTATGGTAGCTCATAAGGGAACCCAAGGCAAAGGTTCATTGTAAATTTTAGCATTCTCATTGCTTTTGATGTTAAATGCTAAAACCAGGAAATAACAGTGAACTATAAAGTACTAAAAGCTAGTATTAATCCCTTGCAGGAAAAAAAAATTACATTTTTATGGCACTGGTAAAGTCAAAATAATGTTTTCTTTCTCGAAACTCCCTGTTACTTCACTAATATCCACAATTACTGTTTTTCTTTTTCTCAATACATATCACTTTACTCTTTCTTACACAAATAAAACATGCTTACTGTAAAGCATTCAAATACTTTAATTCAAATACAATACTGTGAAATCTAAGAGAGTAATACTCGCCTAATCACAGTACCTGAGATAACCAATATTTTGGTGAACACCCTTTCACAAATCTCTACGCATATCTATGCAGTCATTCATATAATTTTACCTACTTGGAAGATTATACATAATGCATTTATTATGGACACCTTTCTTTCATTCTCTTTTAAGAAGAAGGAACAACAAAAAATTAAAATGACATTCTATCCCAAAGCAGCAGAATACACATTCTTTCCAAGTGCACTTGGAACATTCTCCAGGACAGATCACGTGCTAGGCCAACAAAGCAATTCTCAATATATTTAAGAAGACTGAAATCATATCAAGCATCTTTTCTGACCACAACAGTATGAGACTAGAAGTCAGCTACAAGCAAAAACTGCAAAAAACACAAACACATAAAGGCTAAACAATATGCTACTACATAACCAATGGATCACTGAAGAAATCAAAGAGGAAAGTAAAAATTACCTGGAGACAAATGAAAATGGAAACCCTTCTTATCTACATTGATATTAAAATTTTAAACCCACTAAAATGCCAGGTACAGAATTACAATTACGGGATCCATAGAGAAAGAAACGTAATCTTATCTCTTTTAATTCTGCAGCTCCAAACAGACTGTCCCAAGCGGCAATTTTTTAAAGCTTTCTTTCCGCTTTTATGACTTCTATGGTTTCATTTCTGCTACAGTTTCTTATTGATACCTCATATTGTACACTTTATTTTCCTTTGTTATGCTGGAAAATTTCCTCAAAAAAAACTTTTTGCATATGGAATATGGGGGGGTAAAATTTCTGAGTCCATGTCCAAACATGGCTTTATTCTGCACTCATGTCTGTTTGATAAAATGGCTAGATATAGAATTCTTATTCCAAAACAAATCCCCCTAAACCTCATTTGCCTCTAGTAATTGAGATGGATGCTGAGAACTGGTTCTAGTTCCCTGGTAGGATAGCCTGTTTATTCTCTCTGGAGCTCTTTGATTTTTTCCCTTTATTCTCAGTGTTCTGACCAGGTGTGGGCCTTCACCCATTCATTCAGATAAATTTCAGTGGGTTGTATCAACCCCAAGATTCATAAGGAAAGCTTTTCTATTATTTTCTCTCTTTTTAACTTTTTTCTATTGTCTCTCTTTAAATTTTGAAGTTCCTATTAGAAGGCTATTGGTCATTTTTAATCTATTCACTATTTTGACTTGCTTTTCTCTCATATTTTTTACCTGTCTTTTTACTGCATTTTTTCTCTTTTCTCCCAGAGAAACAGCTTAATTTGTACCCTATCAGTTAATTTAATTCTATATTTCAGTTTCCATATTTTCAATTGCTAAGTACTGCTTCTTATTCTCTGAGTATTCCTTTTCATAGCAGCCAATTCCTATTTTATGGACATACTATTCTCTCAAGTCCCACTGAACTTACTAATTAAAATATATATATATTTTAAAGTTCTCTGCTGTACTCTGAAGCATCTGAGCTCAGTTGTTTGGTTTATCTTGTTCTTTTCTTTGACATCCTACAGGATTTCCTCAAATACCTTATGATCCTTGGTTTTGGTTAACACTTTCGGAGAAAAAAATTCCCTAATTTTTTATTCTAAAGGTGGGCAGAGAGAAGAAGAATGAAGTAAAAGAGAAAAACACTTTAGTTGCTCTTCAGCACAAGTGTTAATTAACATTCAACAGCTTGCTGATTATTCAGAAGACTCTGGGAATTTATTTCGTACTCACAGAAGTGAGAGGGAATACAAGAAAAGGAACAGAATTCTCCAAAGTAGCAAGTTTGATTACCCTCAGATTTTATCATCCATAATCAAGAGTTCCTAATAGTTGTATAGAAATCTAAGATACACCTTACAGACAGTCTTACAAGGCACAAAATCATCGACAATGAAAAGTGCATATTTAGCATTAGAATTCACCTACATTTTCCTTCCTCTACATCCGCCTCCAAACTCTGCTTACATTTGCTGTTATCTTCAGAAATGGGTTCTTAACTGTCCCATCAGGAATGACTCAAACGATAGAAATCCTTTGTGCCTGGCTCTTAAAAGGGTCAGTTCAGCATGAGTCTACGGAGACCGGGGCCCCCTTACCTGCTGGGTGGTGCTGGTGACAATGCCCTGCTGTAGGCGGTAGGCCTGCTCTTGAAGGTATTTTCTCGTCTCATGATTCCGGAGCAGATAGTTTTCTATCTGGAAATTAAGCACATGTGTCTCTCAAGAACACATTTCAACTCAGCAGAGAGTTAAGTTAGAAGTCAAACAGCCAGCTGCTGAACTGAAGACCCAAGCATCTGATTTACACGTCCTGCCAGGGCGCTGACCCCGCAAAACGAGTAATGGGGGAACTGGCTATCGCTGAGCTGCAACATGGGCGTTTCTAGTTAGAAATTTAACTTGCAGGTAACGGGAGTCATTTTTATGTGACTCAGTAATCGACAAAGATCAGTAAGCGCTTAACTGCCTGTAGAGTTAGAGACCCCATTTAGTGATTTCTCATTGCTTTCCTGCGTCTTTCTCTCTCATGAATTTTTAACCAACAAACAGTTCAGAAGCTAAATAAATATCCCTGTGGTGCATGGATGGTACTTTCTGAACCTCTCAGCCTTATGCCAGTGGTAGAATCCAGCAGCACTTGGAAAATTCTTTATTTGAAAGGAAAAAATGGAGAAAATAGGTACAAAATTGGAAGAACGCAGGCTGGTTCAACCCAAAGCCATACACCAGTTTCCTTAGCCCATCAGGTTTACATATGTTCTCAAAAACAGGAATGATTTTAGCAAAATTACCACAAATGAGAAAATGCTTTCTACAGAAAATGAGACATCTTGAACTTGCTTGACAATCTGTATTTTTCTACACAGACAATGTTTTATGAAAAATTCAAATGTACAAACGATAACTAAATTGAAATAAAGTATTTAAGAACAATATGCAATGGATTTATGTTGAACAAAAAAAAATGGAAGATTAACAATTGGGAAATGATGGATACCTATTAAGGTGTTTTTTTAAAGAATAATTTGAGATAATTAACTATGCTATCTTTTTTTTTTTCCAGAAGTTGTTTTTATTTGTTTTAATAATACAACTTAACTTAACCATTTGACTTCTAATTTGTCACTATAGGTCCCTGGTTAAGAACTTCTAATAACTGTGAGGCTTTTAGTATTATTACATTTTCATTTTAATTTTGCATATGTTAAAATGACTACAACTTAATATCAATTAGGAACAATTAAAATACAGACTATAATTACTATTACCCCTGGAAACTATAAAGCAGAACAAAATGTATCATTCTATTAAACATAAATCAAGAAATTATAAAAATGAAAAGATCCTTGAAATGAAGCATCATTAAAGTGACACATTAATACCAAGACATTATATTACATTAATTTTCTCTTGCTGCTTCCCAAGAAGTCATCTCTTTCCAAGGTGACATTACCATCAAGATAAAATGTTTTTGCTAAAAAAAGATTTCTGCCTAAAATATGACAGGCACACATTGCCACCCAGCTCTGGGTGCTATTGTTTTGTTACTTGTTCTTTTATATTTGGCCTCATTAAGCACTGGCTGTGGGCCAGCTCTGAATGAAGCCTGTTTAATCAGAAGGCTCAGCTCACACATAGGCACTGCACTCAAGGCTGGCCCACGCATTTCCAGACCTTCCCCAGATACACCAATGGTGTCTCACCAACTGAGCCTGAAGGGAATATTTTAGGGAAAAAAAAAAATTCAAAGTTCATTTCTAAAAGCTAGTGGAAGGGAAAGGAAGAAAAACAATGCTTAAGTGTCTTTAATAACAGCCATGTAGACATCACCACAAACTATTTGCATCTTTAATTAACAGGGTAAACTTTTTTCCATGCACCATTAAAAACCAAGACAGAGAGCCCATATCCTAGAGGTTGGGGATGGGGGCCTGACTCAGGCAGGTCATTATCACACTTGCCACACTGGGCAGCAGTGATCTGGAGACAGTCAGTCAGACATCTTCAGTCTTACTGCTGAAAACAGCCACAGCACAAGAGGCAAAAAATAAACAAAAACAAATAACTCCCCCCCCCCGGTATTGTAATAAAGGAATCTTATATTTTAAAAAAAAAAAAAACCATAAAGATTGAGTATAGAGTCACAGTATTGTTCTTTAGTAGAGTAAAATTAAAGAGCCATATTTCTTCCAGAGTTGTTAAAATGAAAACTTGAATATGTAAGAGCATAGTAAGTATTATAGGAAAAAAAAAAACTCCAATAAGTATGAGCTTTAAAGTCACCAATTTTCATTTTTAAATACCCACAAATTTTGTAATTAAATTTGCAGACTCTGCATATGTGCTTTGTTTCTTCTTTGATCCTCCCCTCTTTTCTCGCCTTCTCTGGTTTTAAGTACTATATATGATTGCATTTTTGTCTCCTTTCTTAGAATATTAATTATACTTCCTTCTAAATATTTAGTGGTTGACCTACTGTTTGCAATACACATTTACAATTAATCCAACTCCTCTTTCAAATAACACTACAATTGCCCCTTGAACAACACGGATTTGAACTGCACAGGACCACTTATAAACAGATATTTTTCAATAGTAAATGCTACAGTACTTCACAGTCCATGATTGGATGAATCCATAGATGCAGAGAAGGAGGGCCAACTCTGCGTTATACTGGGATTAACCCTCATGCTGTGCAAGAGTCAATTAGACACCATTTCACAAGTAACGCAGGTAGCAGATTAGAGAGTATTGCCAATTTCTCCCTTTCATTCCTTGTACCACTGCTATCTTAGAAATTCTTTATTCCTTCTTTATTTTTGAAGGAAAACTTTTCTAAATACAGAATTCTAGGCTGTTGGGTTTTTTCCTTCAACACTTTAAATAGTTCACTCCACTTTCTTCTTGCTTGCATGATTTCTGACTCAAAGTCTGACATGATTCTTAACTCTTATTTCCCAATATGTAAGGTGTATTTTTCTCTGGCTTCTTTCAACATTTTCTCTTTGTCTTTGGTTTTCTGCAATTTGAATATGATATACTTTTATGTAATTTTTTAAAAAATTTATTCTGCTTGGTGTTTTCTGAGATCCCTGATCTGTCATTAATTTTAGAAAAATTCTCAGTCATTATGACTTTAGATATTTCTTCTGTTACTTTCTCTTTCTTTTCCTTCTGGTATCCCCATTACATGAACATTCAATCTTTTGTAACCATCCCACAATTCTGGGATACTCTGTTCTGTTTTTCCTCTTTGCATTTCAGTTTGGCAAGTTTCTACTGACATAGTTCAAAGCTCAATGATTCTTTCCTCAGCTGTGTCCAGTCCACTGATGAGCTCATAAAAGGCATTTTTTTCATCTCTCACAGCATTTCTGATCTCTAGCACTTCCTTTCTATTTTTTTCCTAAGAGTTTCTATCTCTCTGCTTTTATTACCTATCTGTGCTTACACATGCTTTACTTTCTCCATGAGAACCCTTAATATATTGAACACAGTTATTCTGATAATTCCAAAATCTGGATAATAGCTGAGTCTGGTTCTGACACTTGCTTTGTCTCTTCACACTGTGGTTTTTTCTTGTCTTTTAACACCCCTTGTAATTTTTTGTTGAAAGCCAGATATGATGTATCTAGTAATAGGAACTGAGGTAATCAGTCTTTATATGCGAGGTTTTTATGCTAATCTGGCTAGAGGCTGGGTTGTGTTGAATGTCTGCTTTAACTGTATGTGCCAGATGCTTTAATTTCTTCTATTGACCTTGTTTTTGTCTCCCCTGATGTTCTTGGGTTCTCTAGAAGCTCCTTCTAAAAGAGAGTATCTTACAGCTTTGCTCATTTGTAAATCACTATTATTACACGTGGTGTGTGATGTAAATACAATAGGGTCAGAAGTGTTTCTTGGCCTTTTTTTTTTTTCTCTCTCCCCTCCCTTATATGAAAAAGGAAGGCTGGAGGGGGCTGCAGTGGCCTGTCTTCCACTAGGTCAGAGAAGGCTCTAGAATATTCCCCTGGATAGTAAGCCTCTGTTATGAAAAAATGGTTACTTTTTCCCTTCCCTCTGTCAGAAATATGAGTGAATTATCCCCCAGTCTGTACTGTGATAATTTGTTGGGGCTCTTGCAACTAAAACCCATGTCAGGGCCTCCCTAAAACTTAGCCCCTAGGAGTTTTTAACTCTTTAACTAGTCCACATTAAGCCTCCAGCAATTCGTCAATTTTAAGCACTTTTAAAGCATTCTTGAGTCACTGGCTCCACTAGCCTCTGTTCCTGATAAGCTCATCTCAGTTTTGATTCACTGTGATTCTCTGTATTACCATCTCTCTAGTTTCCAGGGAGACAGTCTACCTTGTAACCTCAATTCTCTGGCAGATATAAGAAAAGTCACTGATTTTCTGTTTGTTAAGCAATTTTTCTTTTTTTTAACTTTTAAAAAAATTTAAGGTTTTTTTTCGGGGGGGGGATTAGGTTTATTTATTTATTTATTATTGTTTTTTTTTAATGGAGATACTGGAAATTGAACCAAGGACCTCATACATGCTAATCATGCACTCTATCACTGAGCTATACCCTCTCCCTGAGCAATTTTTCTTGTTGTGAGGATTGGAATGAGGACTTCCCAACTATTTACATGTCTAATCTGAACCCAGAAACCCGGTTTCTGTAGAATATGTCTTTTGCTATAAGCTGACTAATAACCTTGAGGAAAGTATAAAGGTAACTAACATTTGTATATTGCTTTTTGGTCTACAAACTGCATTTCACATATACTACCTCATTTGATCCTCATGGCTACTTTAGGCAACTTAGCCACTCTGTCCTTCAGTTTTCTTATGCGTAAAATGAAGATATAATAGAACCTATCTCATGGGCTTATTTTAAAGATTACTGTTGTTAATTTATGTAAGTCATTCAAAATACTGTCAGGCTCCAGGTAAGAACTATATGCTAACTGTCAGCTAAACACTGTTACTGTGTAGCTGTATTTTTTATGTAGATGAAGAAACTAAAGTTCAGAAAAATTAAGTAACCTACTGAACTTACAAAGCTGGTAAGAGTTTAATTTAGTCAGGTCTTCTGAATCCAAATCTGAGATGGTTTCTTCTGCTACACCACAAATTTCCCTCCCCATCTCACTCCTTGTATTCACTGAATGTCTAAAGAACATCCAAGCACGCACTGCAGGCACTGCACTAGCTTCTGAGAAAAAAAAAAAAAGATGAAAAATACAAGCTCTGCCTCCAAAGAGCTCACAGTCACTGGAAGAAAGAATGATGGAGGCAGGTGACTGAAAACAATGTCACAAGACCAGTGACAGCGCCACAGGAAATTCTGAGAAGACCACCGCCCTAGTAGGGGAAAGGGACTCTGAGAAGTCTTCCTGGATCCGCTGACCCTTGATTCAGTCTCAACAGACAAGCACCGTGGTGGGGAGTATCACCTGGCTTAGAGAAGTGCTGCTCAAACTCTCCCATCACCAGGAGAGCTTGGAAAAACAGACACTGAGTCCCACCAATTCTGCATTTTGAACAAGTTCCCAGAGTTAGAGCAAAACAAAGAATAAGGGTTGGTAAGTGATGACATTGGCAATGAATGGGAGGCAGACAAATAGAAATTCCTGGACAGAATTTCATGCCAAGTTAAGGAGATCTGGCTTTATCCTAAAAGCCACTGGAGAGGAATGGATTGAAGGTTTCAGTCTGATCAAATTTACCATGATGTAAGATGGCTAACTCTGACTGCAACATGGAAAACAGACAAGGGGATCCTAGTGAGGGATGATGAGGTTTGAATAAAGGCATCTGTAACAGGAATAGAGGGAAGAAGAGCTAATGAAGAGATTTATGCTCTACAATCAGTAAACTTGGTGACTGACTGCCTTTGGAAGATATGGAGGGGGGAGAGGAAAAAAAAAAAACAAGCTTAGGAGACTGGACAAAGATTGGTACCACCAGATGAAAGAACAAAGAGGGAAGAAAGATTTCAAAGATTCTCTAAATAATGCCATAATAAAGGTGGAGTAGGCTCCTTCAGATGGGAAATATTTGAGCATATCTAACAGTGGAAAGAAAGGTCATCATAACCACAAACAGAGAAGGAGAGAAGGACGAAGATACGGGAAAGTGAGGGAATGACGCACAGAGGGAATTCCAGCACAGGGCAGAGACGGGGGGATGGAGGCGGAGGGGTTGTCAAAGGCACTGCGGATGGCTGGACTTTGAAGGAGAAGCTATCCCTCATCCTCTGGGGTTGCCAGAAAGGAGGTGAGAACGAGTATGGATTTAGACACATTTATAGACAAAGATGATAAAGCGAGATCTCACTAATACCCTAAACTTCTTGATGAAGAAAGAAAGGAAGGCTCTAGCTGTGGAGAATGAAGGGGATGAACGTCGTGCTGATTACATTCAGTTCCACACAATCTCCAAAGGACCAACAGGAAGTTATCTATGCTTAGGCTCTGGTGTGTTGATGCTGTAAGAGTGTTATTTTACTCCACTTCAATTTCATGACAGGTTTTAGTCTTTCTTATTTTATTCCACCCCAAGTCATGCATTATGCCCGTCGTGATCGTAAGAACACAAGCTGATGTGAAAAAACCTTTGTAAAATACAAAGCCCTGTTCATACGTTCAGAACTATTATTAACATAATTCAAATACGAATTTATTACAATTAAGCTACTGATTCTTCAATACCTTCTGCAGAGCCTCTTCTGTTTTTTCAGGGTTTGTTTTTAAGGCTTGAGAAGCATCATACATAGGAATTGGCATAAATCTCAACGTGTAGTTCCTAGAAAAAAAGAGAAAATAGTATGTTTATTTAAAAATAACTTCCTATTACCTTAATTCAGCACTCTTTTTTAAAATCCCAAAACAGAGTTGTCCAAGTATCTTAGAAAATTCTAAACCACCGACCATCTCAGGCCCCTCGATTGCAGATCAGTAACCTCTCATATCCATGTGTGTGACCTCATCAATTCACACTGTCTACGAAGCTGACACACCTTTAAGGAAGCCGGTTTTGTTGTTCTGCTTTCAGTTTTAGATTACAGCAAGGACAGTATTTTCAAATTGGGACTAGAGAGACAGACAAGAGACAAAGGCTAGGAAAAAAAAGTCCAGCATCAACTTGCGACTTGGACTTCTCTTATTGCTAGTTAGTCACCCACAAAACTGAGGGTACCTTGATCACCACAGTGACAACGTATCATAAACCCAGGATGCTAGAGAAAAAATCGAGAATAAAACCCAAACATCTGCTCGCAAAGTAAAGGACATTAGCATCCATAGAAACAGTCTGTTCGGGCTCTGGGCTCCTATAAATAAACCGAGTCCAAGGCCACTGACTGTCTTTAGAAAAGCTTCCTGCCTCAGTCACCACCCTGACCTCGGCAGGTCCTTGCAGTTTGCACCCAAAATCAGCCTGGGTCCCCTGGGCTCTGGACGCCAAGCAAAGCAGCTGTGAGACACCGTGTCTATGTATTACCTCGCTGCTATGGACCAGCTGATTAGACAGAGAAGGCAAGGGTGAGTCATTTTGGGGTGAGGAAGGCAGAACCCTGCATCCACACACTGGCCTTGGAGCCTGACCACGCTACAAACTGCTAAATGTCCAGAAGACTGCTCACACCCACTCCCCTACCACAAGCCCAAGCACTGGAGATGCTTCTCTCCTATACCAAAAGCGTCTGTTTCTACATGACACTCAAGATGAATAACCTTTCGGGCCACGTTGGTGGCAATGGGTGCCCTAGAATCACACGATCAGCTGGCTTGTCTTTGGTCTCTAAATAAACAGCCCTTGCAATGTGATTCTTACGGGTATTTAGATGACTTCTACCGGAAGAATAAATTAACAACTAATTCCTAAAATAGGCACTAGTAATAAAGAAACAATAAAGAAAATAAACAGTCATCTTAATAATAGCAGTAATCTGGATGGATACATAATGGGAAAAATGTTCTTCCTCCAGTCCGACTTACAGGGAGGCTTAAAGTAAAATCAACAGCCAAGAAAAGGCTGTTATCTCCATAATTTTAACTTTTACTTTAGCTTTGTTTCAGCAAAATTGGTTTTGCTTGACTTAAGAGGAGCCAGCCAACTGAAACTAAGAGACAACGTGTCTTTTTTTGCAGCCCTGAAGATTTTCTTTTCTCTCATCCCATTTTCATCCTGATTCAGACCAGCCCAGGTTATTTAAACCAAATGTGGTTTCAAACCATTGGCCTCTTGGAGCACAGTGTACATAATGGACTGTAATCCAGGGAGCCCTACTGTCAGCCTGGAGATGCGGGGTACTGGGTGTGCATCCTCTGGGCTTCTCACAAGGACCTATCTGGGCTGGCAGTCCAGAACATCATCAGGGCGGCAGCTGTGCTGTTAGCACCCAAAGGCAGCTATGTGTAAGTAAATGTTTCCATTATAAAGGTTTTGTGGTACAATAGGAGTTAAGTGTAGGTGGTTCTGCAAACACAACAGGCTCCCAAGAAGGACAGTCGTGGTAGCTGGATGGGGTAAGCTGCCTTCTCCATGTTGTGATGGCCTGTGGTGGCCACTTTGACCTCTCAGCTAAAGCAGAATCACAGGATTTAGAACTGGAAGGCACTCAGAGATCATTTACTGTGACTGTCTCACTTTATAAAGGAAAAATTCATCAAAAAGGTGAAATGCTTTTCTCAAGGTCATAAGCTGACTGATGACAGAGCTGGAAGCTGAATGCAGGCATCCAGGCCTAGGGTTTTATCCAGGGCGTCACAATGGGCATGAGTGCCACTGAACAGGCCATGCAAGGGGGGAAATCTGGGAAAACGCAAAATAATGAGCACGGCCTCCCCTTCCCCAGGGGACCACCTTCTATGGTACTGGCCCCTTATTTCCCTCCTACATTTTGTAACCTCTCATTTTTAATGCTATAAATCTGCTTTGATCATTTTTGCCATTAGAATATAATATGAGGACGAAGAGCACAGAAAGAACCAGATTTCTAGCATTTTTTCCAGCCACATATGTATTCGTATTTCCTCATTTGGTTTTCTGGGAAAGTAAATTTGGCAATAAGTAATGATTGCCAACTTTAGTCACAAAGGTAATAAGAAAGCCTTTTATAGAAATGAGACCAGTGAGCTCTGGCCTTACCATTTCATCAATTTTATTTTTATTTCCTGGACCTCAGCTTCCTTCTCACCCCTGGATTCAGAGTTGTCATCATGGGCAAAAAAAAGCAAGACCCAGTGGATGCACAGTTAAAACCACAAGGAGGAGGAAGCAGGCAAGGCAACCAGTGTGTACCCCCTGCCGCCCCCCTATCCCCCACCACAATCTTCGGCAGAACAAACATCTCCACCCTTGTTTTACAGACGAAGAAACTCACACCAGAAGAAAGGCAGTGTCTTCCCAGGTCCTGTGGCTGGTGATCAGTAGACTAACTCAGACCCAGATCTTCTGATTCCCAATCATTACTTCTATTATTCCATAGGTAGTACAAACACCAATGGCTCTTTCCAATTTTCCTAGAAAGATGTCCCAAGTAAAACTTACTTTTCCATAGCAACAGCTATATCTTGAAAGCCTTGAGCCGTAATGTTGTTCTTGTCCCATATAACAGTCCTGTTCAAAAACCAAATCACATAAATGATCAGACACTTAAGAATGGAGGAAATCATTCTCCCGTTGCACATAAATCTCTTACAGGCAACACTCTCTAGATATATTTGTACAATGAGCAATGGATAATGTTCAGCTTTGTTTCAAACAAGGGAAAAATGAGCATTCCACCCAACATTATATTCCAAACCCATTTACTACTCAAGTAGGATGAAAATACACACTTAAATGCAAAAGCGCACACATTAAGTTACCATTAAGTTACCAAATGCTTTACTAGCCAGAGAGCTCTAAAACCTGACTTCCCTGATATTCTCATAACATACTCTCCAAAGAGCATTCTAGCATTCATGTCTCAGGCTGAAGCTATTTATAAAAGATACTAAACAGTCTCATGTCCAACATAAAGAATTTCAGGTACTGAGACTTTTCTCCATTCGAAACATCTAGAAGTAACCTGGTATTTTCTTTTGTTTCATCACTGCCCTGACGTGGTGTGACCAGCCAGCCCAACCACTTTGTTCACACTGCCGGCAAAACCTCAGTTACTATAAGGAGGTTGTTGATGTTTTAAACACCAAATCTATTTTGGAAGAAAAGTATTACTTTACTTTCAGAACGGGAACACTTCAGAAGTATTTTTGGACACATCAATTCACCTGACACGTGAAATGGCTTTTATTTGTCTGAATGCTCCCAGACTCCCGACCTCTGACTGCTTTCCCTTCCTAACCTCAAAGACGTTCTTTACGTACATATTGGCAATTTCAAAGAAATTACTCCAGGTTTTGGCCTTTGCCTTCATTTTAGACAGAAGGTTCAGGCTCTGCCTTACACTGGAGAGCCAGGGAAACAACAAGAGCCCTGGAGGAGGAATGTGAATTAACTCTTCCTTCACCAGACTGCTGGACTAGGGAGCAACCAGATCTCTCTAAATGATGGATGGTAACGTGGTTACCAGGTAACTAGTCCCTTAGAGAAGCGGCTACCACACAGCTCATCCTTAAGGAAAGCCATGCTTGGGAAGCACTATGGATGAAAACCACTAACCAGAACAGTCAGCATCCAGTATGAACCTACCTTTGACCCAGAGGACTTCCTGGATCCCTTGGGCTTTAAGTCTTTATACTGGCAGGAGTGGGAAGGGAAGATAAGACACTGGGCTCGCAACCAAGTACAGGGAAGCCCCTTGTGTTATTCCTCCAGTCTTCCCAGCTCTGCTCATTTGGCACTGCCAACAAACCCCTCCTCTGCTTCTCACTGCCTTCCTTGAACATTGGTGGGTGGTCATCACTGCTGTAAAATGAGAAACCTCAATGGTTCTCAAGTGTACCTCACAGTGGAAATCTTTAAGACAGCAGTTTGAAGGAATGATGTGTCTAAATTTGGCAATACCCTCCCCTCCTTTTTTGATAGAAGACTTGAAACTGACGCCTCTTCTCCCCAGCTGGCCACCTGGGAAACTCAGCCTCACTCTGGCGCAGCTGGCTCCCTGAGGCTTGCTGGTCAGCCTCTGCCTCACCAGCCTACCTGAGCTTGGTGTTGATCTGCAGTGCCTTGGCCAGCATCTTCGCTCCCATGTCCCCCATTCCATTCCCACTGATGTCCACTTTGGTCAGGGAGGTGTTGCTTCCCAGGGCATTGATGATGATGGTGACCTCAGTCTTGAGTTTCGAGTCGGCCAGGGACAGGGACTGCAGAGGCTATAGAGAGAACACCAGGCAGCACTCACACAGCCTCATCAGAGCTGCCACCACTCCCGCTGACCCGCGCCATGGAGAATCATTAGGGGAGGTACCCACTGCACAAACACAAAGGGTCTCATTTTGAAACTTCAGGCTAAAAGACATTGATGAATGGGGCCTGAAGGTTCTGGCATAAAATGAACTTTTGGAGTCAAACAAGAAGAGCCTGTGTTTTAATGCTGAATACCAGCCACCTCTCTCCTAAGGGAAGCTGTAGAAAGATATGTAGTGTGGGAAATGCAGCTCTTTTGAAGTAGAGGATGGGAAGAAAGAAAGAAAAATACTACACAAAAATGTCTGTGCTTCAGTTTAGGTACACGATCCCTTTTCACCCATTTTATTTCTACGTAAGGTAACGTGACATCTTAAAATCCTAGTAGAGGATAAATGCAAAATAAAAACCAGCCAAGATCAATCATAGCTGACATTCATTGAACACTTACTAGGATTAACCACTATTTAAGCTTTTTACTCAGTTAATCCTCCCAGTAACCCAATACTTAGGTATTAGTAAACGAGGCACTATTACCCTTGTTTCTCAAATGAGAAATAGAAAGGTTAAGTCACTCAACCAAGGTCACACAGAAAAGTAGCTAAACAGGAACCAGTCTGGTTGCCAATTTTGTGTGTTTAATTCCTACACAACATTGCCCCTATTAGCTCATCCTACATCTTTCTGATCTTCATTCTTAGCTTTGCTTTATGAGAACCAATCAGAAGACCTACTTAAAATTAAAAAAAAAAAAGTCAAATATGTGTGACCTTTTCATTACCATATGCTGTATGGTGAATCCAAGCCAACCCACTCACTGCCCATTTAGGGTAGAGACTGAAAGCCACTCAGCCTGGAGACAGGTTTTGTTTGGTCTGCACAGTATGTGACCCTCCCTCACTCCCCCCAAAATATAGGGCTCCCTCCTTACACCCAGCTCACATCTACTTGTTCCTGTCACTTTCCCAGCCTTTGGGGTATTTCAGTTTGTAATCCATGATTTCAGCCATCACTGAACTGATGAGGTGGTGAGAATTCCAGGACTTGAACCAACGTTGCTCTAAAAGTCAGAACTAAGACTTCCTTGGGCAATTTGGATGTCTTCCGGGTTGCGTGAGGCACCCTCTGTTGGCCCAGCCATGCTAAACCTTTCTATGTGCATATTCCATAAGCAGTTCTGACTTTACAGGGAAGTGGATGCAGGAAGCAGTTTCTAGAATCATCTATGACAGGTTCCATGGTAACCCGTGGAACTGGGATTCTCGGAATGTGCTGGGTGGACTGTCTGACCCACACACAAATCCTGGGCTGGATCCACATCCACTCAACCACTGAACATTAACTTCCAACAGAAAACCTGCTCAAGGCACATCTGCCAAAAGGCTCAGGAGGCGGGAAGAGGGTGTTGCTGGTTTCAAGACTCAGACAGCCACAAAGTGGCATTATGCATTTGGTTATAATTTTCCCAAGCGACTATACTTACTGTTTATTGTCAGAATTTGACCATGTTTTCTAAACTTAATACATCTATGATAAAATCAAAAGGTAATATAGTATAGTAATTAGTAGCAAAAATTTTTAAGTTAAATGGCATATTAAGTGCTAGGGCAATTGAGAACTCAGCCCAAAAGCCTGCACATGCTTAGACTCAGGCGGGTTTAGGGAGATGACTTCAATTTTCTTAAGATTCTACATTCAAGTAAATGGAAAAAAACTTAACTAAAAATGCTTCAGACTCGGGAAACTCAATGTTTTAAATAAAAACATATGCACTGTTGCTTTAATAAAAAAGCTGTAATTGCATCTCCCATCATTTCAGTAAGCTCTATTCAGCTACTACAAAAATGATATATTACGGTTTCTTCCTAATACTGGAAAACTGCCAAGTCTCCAAGCTGGTGAGCACCAATTCCAGTACTATATTCAAACTCTAATACACCCCAGTTAACACTTAAAAATAATAGGCAGAGTCATTAACGCGAACAGAACAGCTTGAGTTGCATGCACATTTATAAGGTCATCCCTTCGTGATTTACTGCCCTTCCAGGTAACATACCTATTTGAAATCTTACTATTTCTGTTCATAGCTGAACATGCTTAATCTGACAAGCTGTCTCCTTGCTACAGACACTCCCAGGACAACCACATTCTGTTCTACTGGTCAGAGCATGGGTTTGTATGTAATACTTCAAAACAAGAATGCCTGCCATCTTGGCCCCTCAGTGTTACCATCCCTTGATTCTGGGAGCAGCTGCCTGACAACCACTGTCTAGAGTTTGAAGGCAACACTGGAGCCTGTGCATCTAGGTTTTCCAACTGAACCTAACGAGCACTACCGGGCAAATGAAGTATTCCACGGGCTGTCTAAAAACAAGCTCTACAAACACAAGGTCAGAATATAAAAAGCAAAAACCTTTAAAAAAAAAAAAAATGAGCCCCACGGTGCCAGTTATTGGTGGAATTTTTATAGTGACGAGACTCAACTCCTAATCATTTTAAATTGTTTTGCACATTACTGATTCAGAAATAGGGGGAAAAATAGAAGGTAATTGCTTTTTGAAAAAGCCACCTACTTTTCTATGACATGAACATAAAAGGGTATTCACCATACGTTATTAGTGGCACACTTCTCAAATTTATAACTTGACAGAATTCACATTTACACAGCAAACTTTACCACCTGCAAATATGTTTTTAGGTGTGTTTAAAATATGAAGATTATCTTTAAGTAGGACACTTTGAAAATTATAGAAACAGAGTTTGAAGAACACTGTGTAATAATAAGCAAAACATGAAATTAAGAAATATTTTTTTCATAAAATATAAATTTTCCTAAAATATGTGCTCAGAATCAAGTATTTGAGGATGGCTATTAAATAGGATTCGACAATATTGGCTTCCCCAGTCTTTTCAAACTGGACAGATACTGGGAAAATCAAAATCTCTAATAAAGCAGGATGGTGTAAAATCAAATTAAATCTGTCACACAAACTGCATAAATTCTGAAACATGTAAACTGTATTCTAATTATGCCTCTAACTTTAATAACCCAGTATAAGAGTAACAAAATATGGGGTTTATTAGCAAGTGAAGACAAAGAGAGGTGCTTGGATTCATTAAATAATAATGAGTTTCATTTCTAGCCCACAGGTTCGAAATTATATCCACACAATGAAGAGGCAGGACAACAGAATTTTCTCCTGCCCCCCCTCCAGATCAGAGCCCCAGAAAGCAGTACGGGCAAGAGCAAGCAAGGAAAAGTACCATCTCCATCTCTCCTGGAACCGTGGCTTTCCAGGAAAATTTAGTTTACCATTATAGTAGAATCTGCTATTATTACCCCATATGAATTCAAGAGGGAAAATGATTACCTTTTTAAAATGTGACATTATCTCACATGAATAAATGTGACACATCTCACATAATTCAGAGTGATAGGAAATCACTCGTGACCTACCAAACTAGCTATCAGGAAACACGAATATGAATCTTCAGTATACAAACTGATTTGGATTTTAGGAACCATAAAAGCTCTTAAGTAGCCGAATAGGATTAAGATAGGAAAGGGATAGAATCTTAAAAGGCATCAGTAAAGTTTAGGATTAACATATATATAAAACTGCATATAAAATAGATAAACAAGGACCTACTGTATAGCACAGGGAACTATACTCAATTTCTTGTAATAAGCTATAATGGAAAAGAATCTGAAAATACATGTGCATACATATGTATGTATATGTATAACTGAATCACTTTGCTGTACATCCGAAACTAACATTGTGAATCAACTATACTTCAATAAAAAATAAAACTTAAAAAAAATCAGTAAGATATAAGATGTGATACACTAGGTTTCAATGAAAGGAATAAATGGTAGAGTGCTTCTTGCTTTGACCATAAAATGTCTTTTTTTTTCTAATGCACTCCTAGGGGCAGCAAAATAGGATACTATTTGAAATTAAATTAAATGAACCAAGTCTTAGCCAGGAGCAACTAAAGTGGGGGGAAATGTAAGAAGGATTATTAGAGCTCTAGACACAATTTAAGATGAGGGACAACTTTCTGACAACTCTTGTAATTCTGCATAATTACCAGACAAAATTCAAATTAGCAATATGCTGTTTCTCAGCATGATATAAGGTTATAAAGTCAACTAGGTAGTAAAAATTCATGCTTGCAGACTAGTGTATTAGCTGAAGCTAGAAGTAGTAAGGTTTATTAAAAGATGGGCTTAGGAGTCAATGCATACTTCTTTTCATATATTAGTTACAATCTTTCTTTAATGAACTGAATGAAGTAAAGAGTAAGTAAATTTTAAATACATTCTACAACTGTACTAAGGCATAAATATTCACTGCATTTAAAAATAGTAACAATAATAGAAAATGTATGTGAGATAAAATTATCTAATAACCTTTAATGAAAAGAATATGAAAACAAATAAATGTATATATATATATGCATGACTGGGACATTATGCTGTACACCAGAAATTGACACCTTGTAATGGACTATACTTTAATTAAAAATAAATAAATAAATAAATAAATAAGCCTATTAGCAACAGCCTAGTAGACATAATTAGTAAGAAAGGCAACAAACAAAAGATCTCAGGGAAAAGTATTAAAACTGATACTCACTGATTCTTCATCTTGAATCATCTGCACTAAGTTGTCCAACACAGGTGTCAGATTTCTAAAGAGATTTTAAAGATGTGGACAGTGGAATCAAATCAAAAGCTTTCAGGAGGCTGGTTATTTTCATCATTGTCATATAAAGAAAAATTCAAAACTCTTACTTGGATTTCATATTATTAAAATTTTTGCCTAATGCCAGGTGTTGTATTGATCTGTTTTTACTGAGCCACACTATTAAGGTAGACAGGTCAGATTCTAAACCTGGAAACAATCAGAGTAAATGGAGAATCAAAACACATGTAGATAAACAAATTCTCAGCTGGAACGCAATTAAACAAAGGCACAATGCAGTTGGATGATTTTCCGTACTGTCCTGAGAGCCCTGGGATTCTAATCGTTTCTTTTCCAAAGGTACTTTTTGTTCTCTGTTCATGTCCTATTATTTCACAGGGAGAAATTCATTCTCTACAAAGACTTAACCAAATCTCTTACGCAATCAGTGGCTACATAAAGTCAGCAAGGAACAGCGAGGCATAATAGCAAAAATTTTCATCTCTCCCCATCACTTTGTAAGAGAAGATGCCGACGTCCTGTTCACTAGGAGGTAACTGCAGTTAAGGTTCCCTGTCTAAATTTAACAGGTTCATACTCACCTGCTACTATCATCAGCAGAAATGAAGCTAGTGAAACATGCTTCTGAATAAATAAACAAGGCCTCAGTTTTATTACTAGCAAGAATGCAAAAGGCTGGACTCAGATCTTTATCAATGTATTGGTGGTCTTATTTTTTTTCACTGAATTTGTTCTACTGCACAAACCCTGCATTTTTAGCCATGGGCTCAACTTACTAAGACTCTGGCACAGAATTATTCCATAAATAAACTCTGTTAAGTTAAAAAGTCCTATTAGTCAAGAAGTGAAATAAAAATTTTATGAAGGTGTCATCTAGATGGGGTTAGAAGATTATTTTCCCTTTACTCACTTGATTGAAATAATATTTCTATTTTTTTTTTCTTCTCCAACTTCTGACTTACCATTATCGGAGATGTCTAGGCTGGTGATGTTGTGAATTTCGGCAATGCAGCCTTCTAATACTTGAGCACCTCCAGATCTCAGCTAGAGAAACACAAACCAAACACAGGGTAAAGTGGTCACCTATTGGAGGGATAACCGAAAAATTAAAAACAGAAGATACAGTCTTAGATGTAGTCCCAAAGAAAAAGTGAAAACTTATCAATTCCAAAAAAGCTATCATCAGTGGTAAAGAGCCAGTCACTAGTTATTATGTGGTTTCCCAAATCAGAGAAGACTGCGAATCATTGGAAAAAGATACTCCCATCACCCCACTCCCATCACCACTGGCAAGACAGTCTCCGTCAACCCACAAGAATATTCTTCACTTCTGACTTTTGGAAACCCAATGAATCCCTTTTATACATGAGAAACTGCTACTGGTTTCTTTGATTATTACAGATTTCTGGGTATAACTCTCCATCAAGTAACAGCAAAACAACCAAAAGAGACAATAAAGACTTCACTCTGAACGTCAATCACTGCCAAAAAGGACCCATCCCTAACTGTTCTATAGCAATGGTGTGAGGTCTCACTATTATAAAGCAGGAGTAAACATCTGAAAGTGATTGCAAAATGATTTGTACAAACTCACTGAGCCACTGAAGAGAAATATGTTATGTTAATCTAAGTATTACTATCATGGCTGGCTCATAGCAAAACTAAGGACAAATAATTATTCTCATCTCATTACCTCGTTCATTCTAAAGAGAAAGGCAACCTACAAAACCCAATGCTTTTCATCTTTTCCCATAAAACCAAAAATTCCTACTATGTGTAAAACATTGTGCAAGATACCATTTCCCAAGCTGTGGCTCTTTGTTCAGTAAATTTTACTATATAATGACAGAAAAGAAATGATCATTTACTAGGAACCCAGTACATACCAAGGAATGTGGTACACTATTAAGAAAACTAACATTTCTATGAATTTCTATGCCAAATTTATAATACAAGGTGCTCCTTCCTACTTGTTCAGGTTTAGCTGTGAAAATTTCAAGAATTCTCATTTCACTATTTTAGATGCAATATTTCTATGGTACTCTGGACCAAAACCTGCCAATTTCTTTGGCAGCTTGTATGTTAAGCAGAGTTTTGCACAGATCTTAGGGATCGCTTAATTCACGAGTATTTCAGCTCAGATGTTTAAATTCAGCCTTTTCTATTTTTTAAGGTAACAGCAGGTCACTGTGGGCTCTGAACACAGACAGTGAGACACAGAGGCAGACCTCCCTAGGAGGCTGGTCTACACTCTTCAGGGAAACCAAGACCAATCCACTGTACAGCTGAAGGGCTGCTAACCCTGTGTGTGGAGCCCTGGCCAAGAGGGAGCAAGTCCATTTCATGACACATTATTTTCTCGGGTGCTCTCTAGCTTACCCAAATGCCCCACTGAGCCCATCTTACGCCACCACCTCTAGACTGTCGTCAGCACACCCTACTACCCAAAGTGAGGACCACGGACTGGGGGTAGTCTGTCAAGTTTGTCACTGAATGCAATTAAGTAAGTATAGAAATTGACTATAAATACTTCAGAAACCTTAGTAAGAATAATTTTAGGCTGGGTGCCTCTAATAATAAAAATGGAGGGCTTGTATTTTTTATATCTTTTTAAATCTTTCTAGTAATTCATTTTTATTCCATTTTTGCCAAACTACTGGTTTATGATAGATTGGAAATTAAAAAACTAATGACAACCAGGTTCCTCATGAATAGTTTTGAGAAATACTGCTCCAGGTTGTGAAGAAGTGAATGTATATGTAGGGTCTATCAAAGTGAAAACAAAAAATAATTTAGGCAAACACTTCAAAGAAACATAAATCATTTTCAGAGCATGAAAAAAATTATGCCTGTGAGGAGATAAAAGTTAAGTGCGTAAGCCTTTACAATTTCATTATTTGCTGTCAGTGATGTCTCTGTTGAGAAGTCAAATTTCTACAAGAAAATCTCTACTTCTTCTTATAGTGTACGGTAAAATTATTCCACTTGTGAAAATGGAAAATAAAGGTGAGATTTCAGTGCTCGATTCTGTTTATTTTACAAATACTCCTGACTGACATTTGTAGCATAAACCCATAACACTAACATTTTCCAATACTGAAGAGTATCAATATTTCCTAATATAGTAATTCATGAAGTACTTACACAGTGGCCAAGCTAAGGAAAGCACAAGGAGAAAAAACAAAAAACGTTATCAGCAGCAAGCAGAGTAAGGACAGACGAGCGAAGTCTCACACCACTACATACCATGTAAAAAAGCACTTCACCTAAAATAAATTCCCTACATAAAAATCAAAAACTTAAATAAAAAAACAGCTTATCTTTAGTTACCAAGAACATTCAATTGAATTCACAGGTTATTAGATGCCTAAAATTCCCCCAAAGTGAAAGCTTTCCCAAAACAGTAAGAAGCTTTTCCATTACTGTAAATGAAAATCCTTCTAAATGAGTTTGCATAATTACAGGCTGTGTCTGTATGTATGCATGTAAAACTTGTTTTCAAATAACCCTCATTTGGATCTCACACACTAGCATTATTTAAAAGCAAGATCAAAGAGGAGTAAATGTAACTCAATCACTGAATACTTTTTGAAATGTTAAAAATAAAAGCACATTTCCTTCAAGAGAGAAGTGTCCTCTCACTCAAGGAAGGTAGAACACTTCAGGTGTTACTCATACTTCTAAGTGAATAGTTCTACCTAGTACCCAAATACCCATATTTATCCTCATGGACAAGAAGCAAGGAAAACTAAAATGTAGAAAACTTTGAATAATTCAGTTTCCTTCCCCAAGAACACTTGCCATTTAAAAAGAGGTGGCAAATATTACAGATTTAAATATAAAACAACTCCCCTATTCATCACTTTTTTTAACAGTTAATTTTTTATATTCATTTATTTTTTAATTAATCTTTGGGGGGGTTGAGGTTTTTTAATTTATTTTTAATGGAGGTTCTGGGGCTTGAACCCAGGACATCGTGCATGCTAGGCATGCACTCTACCACTGAGCTATACCCTCCCCCACTCATCACTTTTCTTCTATAGGGGTTCCATTTTTAATAAAAAATAATTTTCTATCCTGGGAAGTTTTCTCACATAAAACTGTGAACACCGGAGGTTTCTCCAAGAACAAAAAATGATTTGAGAAGATCCAGTTCAACATGTCATCTTGCTAGCAAGGTTTGATCCCATAAGGCAATTTAGAACCTAAGAAATACACACACACACACACACACACAAAATTGACCCTTGAACAACTCAGGGGTTGGGGGAGTTAGGAGCATCCAGCCTTCACACAATCAAAAATCCGAGTATAACTTTACAGTTGCCCTTAGTAACCATGGTTCCTTCCCCATGGGATTCAACCAACTACCATGTAGTACCACGTAGGTATTTAGTGAAAAAACTCCATATATGAGTCGACCCATGCAGTTCAAACCCATGATGTACAAGGGTCAACTGTATATACAGTCATTTCCAAGAGAATGGAGTTGGTTGCATTTCTAAATAGCTGCAGGTTATTATATGGCTTTATACATCCATCTTGCACTGCAGCGTTTTCCATTTTGCATTCCATGCCCAGTCTGACAGGACAGGGACAGTGAGGGGTGCAGCAATGACTCACAACGCACACAAGCAAACCCGCCTTCTCCCCTCAAAGCTGGCTCAGTGACTATCAAATCGAGTGGAACTGCCTCACAAGTTACCAGTCCCTTGCTGTGAGATCCTCCTCGTTACAAATTTTAGTATCGGATGCTCTTTTTTTCTACCCATCATCAAAGCACCTTGCAATGAATGTGGAATCGCGTGCAGGAAAGTTTTTCTTTAAAAGAACCAACTCCCACATCCAGACATGCAACGAATCCTCAGCTATAATTAGCCTTTGCATTTTCTCTGAAGTCTCAGAGAAATTCCTCTCTCTCGGAAGGAGATTAAGTTTGAAGAATTCGGTGCCAGCACTTATTTCTTCTTCTCTTGAAGGATGACTAGGAAGTAATAAGATCTAAACCCAGGCCAGAATGCATATACTTTGCTCCTTTCAGGCAGAGGGATTCAGGGGGAGAACACTCATGAACACCAACATCACTACCACTATACAAAACAGTCTCCTAATGCTTCCAGAACTAACCTTGAGGGCAGTGGAACACACACACTTCTTTGAACATCTGCACAGATACCAAGTCCTTATGCTTTGAGAGGGAATTAGGATCACCCATAGGCCATTCAGAGGCAAGTCTGGCCACAGAGGGGCAACACTGCTCTGTATCCAAAATCAGGTGTCCCTATAAATTGATGAGACTAAGTCTTCTTGAAAGATCTAAAATAGCTTTGAAGGTAAACTTTTTTAAAATAATGTTCAGTAAAGGTAGAATAATTTAAGGCTTCTAAATAAAAATTTTTCAAAAAGCCATACTGACCCATGCTGTGATTTCTGACATTGACAATAAGCCTCCTCTGTGGTAACCCCGTTCCTCCCCAGATAACAGTTCATGTACCCCAGGTTTAGCATCATGTCAAATACTAGCCCTGCAAACTGTCAGTCCGCCCTCCGCAGAATTTCAATCCTCAGTTGGTTTAATCTGTGGATGGGAAACCCGCAGATACGGAAGGACAGCTGGATTCACTGAACTCTGCCATCTAATATGAGGGACCTGAGCACCTGCAGATTTTGATGCCTATGGCAGCTGCTGGAACCAGTTCCCGGTGGATACAGTATAAGCCCCATTCCATGGGTGACAAAGCCTGGAAGAAGGGAAACCACCTGACAAGCCAAGTGGCTGAGCCAGGTTCCAAAGGGGGCCTTTTGGATTCCAAAGTGTCTGCCCTTCGCTATGACACTCTTTTGCCTCCCTTGACTACTTTGAGTCATTTTCTAATTTTTTGCAAAGAAAAAAAGATTACTCCTTTTTGGTACTAGAAGACCAAGGGAAAGAAAATGAAACGTTATCACAATTAATATGAAACAGGTTAAGTGTTTTCTCTAAGCACAGAAGTTATCTGTAAATAAGGTTAAATTTCAGTCCTGACTAGGTGAGCCCTCACAGATCAAAAGATTACAGCCCCAAATTTCGGATTTAAGTTTCTAAATAATAATGATGTTTGTGTTGTAGGAAAGCAACTCCATAATTTATAAATATTTGCACGATGCTTTTTTTTTTTTTTCATAGCATGGAGTGTAAATCTCTTTCATTCAAATTGATGAATGTGAAATGCCTCCTTCAGGGCAATACAGAAATAGCCCCCAAATGCGACAAAGATAACTCACCAGGAAAGGTAAACATGAACAGTAAAGAAACCAGTAAATGGTAAAAAAACAAAATAATTTGCTTAAAGTTATTCTAAGTTTCCTGTCTAGACAATTTTAATTCCCACTTCAAGGTTACTTTCTCTCTCCTCCCAATAAACTTAGAAGATGGTCCTTTACTTTCTATGACACCCACATAAACCTGATTTTAAAGTTAATCAGTGGAGAGTAGCTATTTTATAATAAAGTAAGTGATCTATTTATAAATATGAAAAAAGATTTCAGGGTATTTCACCTCCATTCTTTGCTTCCATGATTTGGGTAGACTGTTGTATTTTGAGGCATCTGTAGGGGGCACTGAACACATACAGTACCCACATCCCACTCCCCAGTATTACACCTCAGTTAGACATTTAACTCCTTTCAGATCTGTCAGCCCCTTATCTTGAGTAAGTCAACCCCAAGGAAATGACTTCCCAAGATGATAATGCCATCAGAGTGAAGTTTCATTCCCCACCACCATAAGTGGGGGCATCTATCTGACCATCAAAGAAGGTTAAGTGATGAGTTCGTCCACGGTTTTGACTGGCCTGCTAAGAGCAGAGAAGACTGTGTCTACTGTGGCTGAATAGAGAATGAACAGAAAAAAATACACACATGTATAATTTTAAACTTCCAAGTTAGTGAAAGCTTTTTTTCCAAGAGTATTATATAAACTCTGAAGTACTGATTTAAAGAGTTGTAGTTAATACTCAAGTTGCCAAGCATTCTACACAGATAATATTGTAACTCTAAGGACCTTTATAGGAGAGAGGTTTACTGTATCATGGAGACAAGCAAAGTGAAACCTAGTTAAATCTGGACATCCAGCTTTAAGAGGAAAAAATGTAACAAGACTCTTTAATTTAGAAAAATGATTTTGTGTTTCATTAATTTTCGTGAGCAGCACGTATAATGTGTGACTTTATAAACGTGGTCACCAGGATTGTGATTCAAGCTGTAAGATGGTGGAAGAATGTGGTTTTTTAAGATGGTAGTTTTAAGGGTTCCCCATCTCAGTGGCATCATTTTATAATTCATAAAGGAAAGGCTAAAATGAAGCTGGAATTATCATCACAATAGTGGCCAATCCCACCATCAGATCTGGATTCCTGCCTTAATAAGAAAAAGTTATAAAGGAAGAAGTCTAGCAGCCATTTGTGGAATCATAAAATTGCCAACAGTCTGCCATTTTTGACTTATAAAAATGTCAGTTTTATATGGCTCACTAAATATAACTATTTTTGAAAGTTATTCCCCACAGGCTCACAAAAGAGTTTAAAGAACAAGTTGTATAATAATCTAACGGTGTTCTTCGGACATATGGTGCCTGTCAACTTATTTCAGAAGAAAATGTCTATTCACATAATATTCTAATAACTACCAGTGTTAACAATAATCAGGAGAGCATGCTTTTATTATGACTCTGCCCTTAGTGAGCTGGATTATTTCAACTTCTTTAGACCTCCATAGGAATCAGATGATCATGGTCCATTCTAGTTTTGATCACAGAATTAAATGAATGAATGTTCCACTGTTAGCAATCATGATCTTTAATCAGGATAGGAAAACATATTGGTCACAGCTAATTCAGTAATTTGACCTAATAGAGCAATCAAGTTTATACCAACTTGCTTTTTTTGATAGAATAACTCTTTCCATCTCCATTCTTCTTACTCCCTCCCTCATAAAAAAGTTTTTATTATTGGCATGCCCTTAACTAAAGTGCTAGTAAACAGACAGCTAATTCATATTACCAGAACTGGTATCTATTTTACAGTCTGACTTTATAAATAAAAGAGCACAGATTAACACATGAGAATTTCACAATGCCAGATTAGGTTTTTAGGGGTTTTCTCTCCCTGCCCCCAAACAAAAACACTAATGATACACACACAGTTGGTGTTCACCTCGACTCAAAATTAATTTTAAAATCCTACAGTAATAATCCAAATTGGATGGTTTCAGACTCGCCAGTTTCTGGAATTTGTAGACAGGTAAAGCATTACTCTTCAATACTTAGTGTTGGCTTGGTTCTTGGCATTTTGTTAGCAGCTATGGGAAACACAAAGCAAAGTAAGACACAAATACTACCCTCCAGAAAGTCATGACCTACCTGGGAAAGCATACAGGAGCCAATTTAATAACTGTGCAAGAAGGCACTATGTTCTTCAGTGTCCAAGTGCATGTCACCATCATTAAGTATTAGACAATTTGGAAAAAAACACCACCACAAAGGGCTGAAGCAGTCAAGGAAGAAATTCAACAGATACATAAGCAAGACACTTGAACAACCTTTGTAGGTACCAGACACTCTAAGCAGCAAATTTCAAAGAAGAGCTCTTTTAAACCTCAAAACAACCCACTGGGAGAGGCACTAACATTGCCTCCATTTTGCAAATGCAGAAATTGAGATGCAGTGAAATCAACTAACTCATCCAGGACTGGACAGCTAGTCATGGCCAAACTCAGATCGAACACTAGAAGTCTGATGCAGGTATGGAGGAGACTAGACTTGAACTAGATCCTCAAAGAGAGGGAGGCCTTGGGGAAGAAGAGGGACGTGGCAAGAGTGTTTTGGGAAGAGAACAGTGGGGATAAAGGCCCAGGAGTAGGAATAAAGAGACTTCCACCCCCAGTCCTGAGAAAAGACACCAAGTTCGACATGTTGGGTAAAGTCAGGCTCTGAACAGGCTGGATAGTTGATACCCGGGTATCTTCTTACTAATCTCCACACAAACTTAAAGTTTCAAGACAGTGAAACAGTTCAGGTACCCTCTAAAATGCAGAAGACTTTAGTCTCAGTTCTTCTCTACGTGTTCTTTGATAGAAAGTGTTTAGAGTTGACATAATTTAGAGAAACATTTTGATTTTCCTTTTTTAAATCAAAGTGTTAAAAAGTAAAATTAATGACGAGCCAGACATTCCCTTTCCCACTCTCCAAATCCAAGCTAGGTTACACACATCTGTCCCCTGCAAGGAAAGCTGTACGGTACGCTTTTCCTGACCGTAAAGCTAGTTGAAACTTTTTAAATCTCAAAGCTTCATCATAAAATACTTAAGCTACTGGCACGAAGAAGGAGGGGAAAGGGTCATTAAAAACACATCTGAGTGCTTTCTGAATGGTGTTCCATGGTTGCTTTTAGATAAAACTTGCAAAATACAGAAGATCAGAAACGTCTACAACGCAGGTTTTTCTGCTTCATTTATACCCTCTAGAATCACACGTTCACACTTTTTCCAGGAAAAAGGCAAAGCAATTTTCAGGCTATTATCTATCACAGTCCAAAGGTGTTCTTACCTCACAGCCGCTGAGATCAAGAGAGACCCCCTTCAAGTTATGATTACAAGCCAGGCCCAATAACAGCGCTCTGAGGGGAGGAAACACACATGCATTAGATAAAAATTTCACACGTTGCACTGAAAATTTCTAAGTACACCGGATAAAGCCCAGACAAAGAGGGACGCCTTTTCTAAATCATAGGTCAAGAACCATCTCACTTCTTAACATGCCAACTGCATTTCTGCCAACCAACAGTGGTGACAAAAATGACATGGCAACATTCTTCTGTTTGGCACAGAGCAGGTCCATCACAGATGTAAAACCTGACAGGATTGCTATTCCTATGCAAATAAGCCAACAGGGTCCCTAACTGCACACTGAAATTAAACTGTGTTCATTACAGTTAAATTCCCACCTGCATCTGCTTGAGAACACCTTTAATAATGTTTAGAACATTATTAGGCAATTGTTATTTGAGTAGCAAAGTAAAGCTAGTTTTCTCTACTGAATATGTAACTGAGGAAGGCAGGCTCCAGAAGATTCCAGGATGGGAAATTATATCTAGACGAGTTTATTACAGGACTGACAGCAGTGGGATGGGTGAGGGTGTAACAACACGGGAGATGAGACTCAAGTCTGGAGTTTAAGGGCAGGATCCCGCCTGTCTATCCAATTACTGGCTGGTCCCAGGATCAACCCCATCACTGCTCTGCAAAGGAATTTTCTTATCTGCATATCGAGGAGACTGGGCTACTCAGACGGATCTCATCTCTAAGAATATGAATCAATTTCACTTTCACAAGTCAGTTCTATGAAGTTCAACATCACTGAAGAGGCTTGAAACAAAAATTTCACAGGTGTACCCACATCCATTACATTCCACCAAAAGGACCAAAGACCCTCAACTAGGTGCTGTGAGGAGAGCATGAGAGGATTTGTGCAAATAACCGTAATACAAGGCAGACAATCGTAAATACAAGAGAGCGGAAGGAAGACACCTGTCACCTGGGGGTGGGATGACTTGTTCTCAACATTCCCAGGAAAAGCACCTCTGCCCGGCATTCTCCAAAAACCTCCCAGGGTAAGGGGGAGGTGGGAAGGTAGGGGATTATTTCATGCCAAAGTCTCGGAGATTCTCCTCTTCCAGTGAGTCTCTGGCCTCATCCACGGAGAGAGAACTCCTGAGCTGGGCAGAGCACAAGAGCGTGGCTGCTTCTACTACAAACCGCACCCCTGTCAGCAAGGAGGCTGCAGGGAAGGGCGTTTCTCTTCCTTCCTTTAATCCAGTTCCAAAGGTTGGGCATATCTCACCTGTGTGCATGGCTCTGTTCAATTACCTATTAAAGCGTTGCTCTTCCCCTTAAAAAAGTGCCTTTTCACCCTTTCTTTCTTGGGGGCAGTACTGAGCCACTGAAAGCTCTTGGTACTGAGAACCAAAAGGCCAGTCCCCCGGTCCCTAACTCTCTTACTGACCACGGAGTGGGGGTGGGCTTAAGCACTTCATCTTTTCTCTCTGGGTCTCTAGCTCTCATCTAAAAAATGACAGTTAGGACAGTACCAAAGAAGTCCCTTGATTTGTAAGTTTTAAGTTTCTAGGATTTAGCCACAGATTTTAACATTGTATTTTTATAATACTTAGACAGAGGAAAAATTCTTTTTACTTTTCTGATGTGTAGATTAAGGCCAAGGAAATAAATAGGCATCCTTTCAGATACCTAACTGTAGAAGGTCAGTGATTAAGAGGTAATGACTCATGAGACAAGGAAATAGAAATAACCCACAGGAACTGCCCCTAGTAAAACAAAACAAAACAGAACAACAAAGCATCGAAGGCACAGGAGGGAAACTTTATCACAAGGTGTGTTGTTTCTTTTAAACTACTGTAAACTGCCTTGGCAATCTGACCCTCAATCATTAGGGCCAAACTGCTTAAGAAAAGAATTTGCATTTCATTTCCCCAGCTCTGGATATGCAATGCTAGTTTTAATTTTGGAGTAGCACACCCCTCCATTTTAAAAGCTTTATTTAAAATACTTGGCCAGGGCTATGGGGTCTGGGAGAAGGGGACGACGTGGCAGGGAGGGAGGCGGGCACAGGGAAGAGGAGGTGAAAGAGTAAGAATGAGCAGTAAATGCGGGCTCGCGCCTCACTCTGAGTGACGCTGGAGCAGGCAGCATCCTTGGGACACGCAAGAACAACACTGTTCCGGAAATTTTAGGAAACACTAAGGAACAGTGTCACCATGTTCATTAAAACCCCTGGAACTACTTTAAAATAGATGGAAAAGAGCCTCCAAGGAAAAACACAACTCTGAAATAACCAATTCTGTTCTTTGTGTTGCTTTTGAAGAACCCAAATTAAGTGGGGGACTTCTGTAAACTACTTAGTGTTACTCTCAAAAGAAGTTGCATTTCGTTGGCTTATTCTCTTACAGCTACTGATCTCAACTCTTTAAAAATGAGGGTCTCCCTCTGGCCCTCTGGGTGCATTGGGATGTGACATGGGTTTAGGAACAGGGCTGAGCCGGTGTCCCCTGCTGACAGAGGTGGAGGCTGCAGTGCACCTCCCAGAGTCCCCGCAGCCATCAGTCCCATTTTGGAACTGTCTCAGCTGAAGAAAAGTGCCTCGTCCAAGGTCACATCAGCTTTCAGGGGCAGCCTGTATCCAAGGACTGGTCAACACAGGGGTACAAAGGCCCAGCCTCCCGCCCCCAACTCAGGACAGCTCTGTGAAGGGCCACTCCAGCTACCAAGCTCCCATTGGGTCCACTGACCCCTTCACCGTAACGGCCCCAGTTCAACTTCCCCTCTGTCCTATCCTGCTGTCCTCCCGCCTCCCACTCCGGAGGCAGGATTCCAAGAGCCTTTCCTCATAAGTGTCCCACGTGCTAAGCTCCGTCTCTGAGTTGGTTTCCCAGAAAATCCAACCTGCGACAGGGACTTTTGACAAATTACTTATCTTTGAGCTTCCATTTCCTCAGCCATAAAATAGGGACAATGATACCTCCCCGCTGCTGTTGTCAACACTGCGGGTGACGGTTTGTGCATTAGCACCCGGTTCTGCATCTCACTCAGGGCAGCGCTTTCCAGTCCCATCCAGCCCTCACCCCCTCACAGGTAAACCCAAGCACCTCTGTTTGTTATATCTTTTCACATTACGGAATCACATTAAATGCACATATGGAACACTGTTTACAGAATCTTCAGCCACAAAGCTTTTTCCCTCACATTAAAATTTTTACTGAGTAACCACAGACCTGAAGAGACTATATGCATACCTCTTCTTACTACACTTCCCAGATACTGCTTTTTTTTTTTTTAACAAATTGAAGGTTTGTGGCCTTCCTGGATTGAGCAAGTCTGTTGTTTTTTTTTTTGAGTCTAGTCAGTTTACAATGTTGTGTCAATTTCTGGTGTACAGCACGATGCTTCAGTCATACATGAACATATATGTATCAACGAGCAAGTCTTTTGATGCCATTTTTTCAACAGCATTTGCTCACTTCATGTCTCCAAGTCATATGTGGGTAATTCTCACAATATTTCAAACCCTCCACCAGCAAAAAACATCATGACTTGCTGAAGGCTCAGCTGATGGTTAACTTTTTTTTTTTAGCAATAAAGTGTTTTTCATTTAAGATATATACATTTTTCTGGACATAATGCTATTGCACACTTAATAAACTACAGTATAGTGTATACCTAACTTTTATATGCACCGGGAAACCAAAAATTTTGTGTGACTTGCTTTATTACAATATTCACTTTATTGTAGTGGTCTGGAACCAAACTGGGAAACTCTGAGGGCTGCCTGTACTGATTTAACATTACTGAACAGTCACATAAATAACAACAGGTCACAAGATTTAACACCAACAAAATAACTTCTAAGTATACATATTTACAAGTCTGTATCTATAATAAAGTACAGTAAATCCAACGTTGTGGTGAGCATTACTCTATAAAATCAACTGCACTAAATGAATGAGGAACTACACTGTATTTTACAGGAATCCACAGTATTCAAAGTCTTAGAATACCACGTACCTATCGCTAAAACTACTTTGAATATTCTAATCTACCGCTGATACACTATGAGGGCAAAGATCAAGTCTGGTTTTGCTTTCCCACTGCACTCCTGGTATCCAGCCCATTGTAAATGCTCAATGAGTACCAGCTGAATGAATGAATAAGTAAATGAGTGTGGTTAAATTATAACGGATCCCCTTCAGAATACTGATTCTGATAGCTTTATTAATATCCATACAAACTATGTGCAGCTGTTACATTTAGAGATCTCTAATATACAGATTCAATGTTGTTGTTTTTTAAAAGGCTTGTTGTAACATCAAGTTTTTTTGTTTGTTCGTTTTTAGCACTTAGCTGAATCCATATTCTTAAAGGTATCGATGGTTTTAGTGATATGGTACTTCGTGGAATACTGTAATCAAGAATGTCACACCTCTCAAAAAGAAAAAAGAAAAGGCAATTTACAAATTAGATGATTAATTCTCCAGTAAAACGAATAGCAGACATTGATTTTAACATTTCATACAAATTACAAGGGAAAAATTAAAGCTGATTTACATTTAATGTCAGCTGGGGAAAGAGAAATCTGCATACATTTGAACATATCTGACAATGTACATATTGATAACTACTTGAAAATGAGTTCTTTTGACTCAGAGAGAATTAGATTCTATAGCCCTTTTGATTACCTCTGACAATGGTGAACAGAAATTCCAGGATAACAAATTATTCTAAGTTCAACTTTGTGGGGGAAGGCATAGCTCAGTGGTAGAGCATGTGCTTAGCATGCATGAGGTCCTGGGTTCATCCCCTAGTATAATCAATCAATCAATAAACCTAATCCCCTCCCAAAATTTTTTTTTAATTTAAAAAAATTAAAAGCTCAACCTCACCACTACACCTACACTGGGGATCTTAACCTGCAACATAAGTTGGCTGCCAAGTAAAAATACCAAACAGATAGATATCTAGGTAATTTAGAAACCAAAGCATCGAAAAAAATGGTTCTATTGCACACACGTGTGTACAGAGTTTGATTAACACTGCTAGTAGAAATATTTAGAACTAATAGACTTTAAAACACACACACAAGTTCATACCCAAAAAGAACTAAACAGAGGTCAATAGAAAGGCAATGGTACCTGGGAGCACAACTTTTATAGATCAATGAGCACTGCCAAGGTCACGAACCAAGAAAGATTTTTTTTTCATAGAAGATGCAATAATATCAATAGTGCACAATGTACTCAAAAAGAATCTGATTTCTTTTTGTGCCCCAAAGTAAAAAGGCATTTTCATCTGCCTTGTCTGTTTTAGAATTGTATGCCTCTTCCCCTTCCCCAAAGCACATTCATAATAACAAACTGAACTTTAAAAGCACTGGAGAAAACGAATTAATCACTCACTTTAAGGGCTCGGGAGACAGTTTTGTGCCTGAAAGGTTGATGTGCATCAGAGCCAGAGAACTACTAAAAAACTGCTTGAAAGATGGGGGTACTTCTTTTCCTTTCCTGAAAAATAAAAACAGGAGAGTCATCCTGGCAGTTAAACCTCCATCTCAGCATCCCACTTCCAAACTGGCAAAATCATTCATTGCTTATTCAGACACTGTGAAATAATCCATCAATCGGTTATATCTTCAGCAGAAATTTACAGGTAAAAAGAAGATGTCTGAGTTAAATAAATAAATTCAATATACTTGAAGGAATGATGTAAGAGAAGTTAAGAAATCTCATTAAGTCCTTTAAACATTTTATTCCTATTCTTGTAGTCAAGAAATTTGCTTTCTACCTCCTGATCTTTAGGAAACTCCATGTGCAGATTTTTAAGAAATAAGAAATTAAAGACAATATACCTTTCTTACCAATTTAAAGAGCCATCCCGCTGGGTGGCATTGGATTGCTGAAGGTGGCCTTCTGCACTGGGCAATATTTCTAGATGTAGCATGTCTCAGATGCAACAAGATTGTGACCTGCTGTCAAGTCTGACTGGTATGAAATCTGGATGACAAATATCCTGTTCGGCTCTTGTATCCAAAGCACACATCTAATTATTTCAGGCCAAATATTAGAATGCAGACAAAACTTCAAAAGGAAATGGCTATAACCTCCAAATATGTCCTTTGCTACTGCAGTGGGAAGTAAGTGGATCAAATCACACAACTCTACAAGAAGGCAGAGTCAGCACCACTCTATGGGGGTTTAAGGAAAACAAGATTCCAGGGTCAAAATTAGAATATGAATGCTTTGTTTGTTTTGTTCTAACTGGCAGAACTGTTGGGAGGACTGAGTAATTAAAGTACTTAGCCTGATGTATAGTAAACACTCATTTAATACAGTTATTCATATTCTGTGGAGGGAGCCACAGAATCTCAGGGCAGAGGCTAACCAAGCCGTCTAGCCCACCCACAGAATATTCAACAATATTTTACGTACAGAGGTCTAGGCAACCTGTCAGTATTTTTAAAATGAGACAACTTCAGCCTATTTGAGAAGAAACAGCTCAGCAACCAGAATCTCTATTTGAGAGGATGAAAAACAAATTTAAGAGGAAAGAGAATTCTGGTAGAATATATATTAGATGTTTCAAACAACCCTGGTTCCATATAGTAGAATGATATCTGCTTGTATCCGCCTGTTCATTTTCTGATGAGCAAATGTGGTTAAATTATTCTTTGAATATAGTTTTCTTCCTGCTACTTTGTCTTGGTGCCCAGCGTTCCAATGTTCCCCGGTAATTCACCGCCCCTTTCCGAGGGAGGGTGATACTTCATCTCACCAACAGCAGGCCTGGCCACACAAGTCCATTTAGCCAACAGGCTGTGAGTAGAAACGATGTTCGTGACTTTCAGAGAGAAGTCTGACCTACCAGCATGTGCGCTACCCTGATTCGTTCTCCTCTGCTATGCGACTGTCAACATTCTAGAGATTGCTCTGCCTCCCAGAGTGAAGTTGATGTGGCCAGCCCATAAACGACATGTCACAAAATCTTGTTGCTAGAAGCTATGGAGAGGGTGGTGAGTTGGAGGGATCATTTGTTACTGGAACAACCTGACCTCTCCTAACTGCTACACTTAGAAATGATCTGTGAACAAAAGTATGAATAGCCTGGCTAACAATCCACAGCTCAGTGTAAATGTAGCAGTTTTGACTTAATTACCAAGGGCTTTCTATGATTATATCTAGGTAAGGTCCTGGGTATTGAACAATTTAATCACAATCTTTCATTTGGAAGACAAGGCAATTTGTTAGCACAATTCTGCTCCATAAGTTTAATAGCTCAACTGAAGATCAGTCATAACAGAATTCACAGTATTACGAACTCAAAAGAGCTAATGAGATAAAAATCCACATAGTCTATGATATCATTTCTAACCCAGTTCCTTAGTCAATTCCAGCTCCACCAAAGCATGGCTTCATAAGCTACCTTCCAGTACATGAACTGACTGGTGGTCAACTTAATACCCTCTAAGGCCTTCAAAATAAAGTATCTTAGAAAACACTCAATTTCTCCCACCACTGTATCTCCTACATTAGGCACTCTCCGGTCATATCCTATTGAGGTATCTGTAGCATATTTTTGCTACTGTAAAGATTTACATCACTGTTGAAGTAATGGATCACGAGTACTTTAAAATATAGAATAACTCATTTATGAGGCATAATTGTAGAATAAAGCTGCTGAAATCTGAGTTTTCCAAACAAGTGACTCTTACTCTCTGAATATGTAAAGCTTTTAAAAAGTTAACCAATTAAAAAAAGGAGATGTTTATAGTATTAAACAATCCTCCATGTTATTAAAGAGCATATAATGACTAAAACATCGTTTACGACTTGCAGTAATAATTACGAATGCTAAGGGTTGAGCATTAGATGGTCCCAGAACTCCACACTTACACAACCCACGTCCTTCTCATAATTCTTCTGCATTCTCCCATTCTAAGTTGCTGCATGTGTGTGAATACTTGTTGCTTCTAATCTACTGCCTGACTTCACAACAATTCTAAGTCAGGAAGGGAGGAGTGAGGTACTTAGGCTGGTCCTCCACTTCCACAAATTAAAACGCATCAGCTTTGGGATGACTGCTACTCTGTTTCCCGGAGACAGTTGATACTTACTTCAAAGGACTTTACTGAGAAACACCTATAGACCCCTCTAGAAGGGTTTTAAAGATATTAAGAGAATGCCTGTCCACGTAGGAGGAATAGCACATTACTATATAATTCATACAGGTAGGCTGGAGTTACTGATGTGAACAATGACCTGCAATGAAAAAAGATATAACAAAAACTTGAACTTTCAAGACCTAATATTCATAGATAACGGTTTAACACCATCTCCTTCTTTCATGCACAACGTTCACCCTTTATCGCCCTGTTTTCATCTCACTACAAATTTCTCTGAGAGAAAGATACTCCGAGACGAGAGCCAGAATGGATGCATACCGGTGAGAAAAGACAGTTCTGGAGAGATTGAGCACAGCTAAGTACTGAAGGCATCCACGGAGGAGGGCTCGACAGACCTGAGAAAGAAACGAGGCACTCTTATTTTCAAATATTTCTAGGACTAAGGGAAAATTTTATGGGAGAGAAAGTCCCTTGTTTGCCATCTAAATAGCTGTTCCGAGACCACCCCCCAAAGCAATACAAAAAAAATATTACCATGTCCAGGGAACATTCTGTATTAGATAAATCCAGGTGAGCAATGGCATTTGGCTGGGCCAAAAAACTGTACATGGACTTGAAATAAAAAACAAAAACCAAACATATTAGGATCCAGAAACACACATGCACACACGCGCCTGTGTGTGCACACGATGCAGTTAATATTTTAAAATAAAGTTGCCTATATCCTCCCAGGATCATTCTCTGCTCTTCCCAAGGGGATTAGCAGAATTTCCTGTCATTCCATTCCCTTCCCTGAGAGCAAAACTCCAAAGATTATTTTAAATTTTGTTTAAGTTAAAAAGAGGCCAAATGGAGTCTTGGCTATTAGATCCCCTTTTTGTTAACATATGACTTGGTTTTCCTGATTAGCTCCATTTTCATTATACAGTTTTGGGACAGTGCTAATTAATTTTAACTGCTAAGACTGAAATCCTACCTGAATTGCAGTCACCCTATCAAAATGCCAATCACTTCTGAAACTGCTCAAGGAGCCACTAATATGAATTTGAACCACAGGATGGTGGTCTCAGGCTATATTCTCTTCAGTGCAACAAAATCATTTTTCAAGCCTACTTTCAAAATCTAACAAGAAAGGCAATACTACTAGGGTTTGGTTTTGTTCAGGTTCTTTTTTTGGGGGGGGTGTTAATTAGGTTTATTTTATTTATTTACTTATGTATTTTTTTAATGGAGGTACTAGGGGTTGACCCAGGACCTCATGCATGCTAAACACACACTCTACCACTGAGCTATACCCTCCCCACTCCTAGATTTTTTTACATCTCACTTATAGTAAGACACTTGTTTCCAGGGGTTCTCAATGCCTCAACTACCCCTCATGCCCCTGCAAGCTATCAAAACAATAAAATTAATAACTCTGTTGTTCTTAAATTGTCCTGTGTGAGTAGCAGCTGCCAGCATCCACCAGTAACAAACCAAGTCCAAGCTCCTGGCACAGGGCAAATAGCTAAATTCTGCTCTGCTTCACTGGATGCCATGAGATACTTGCAAAAACAAACCAGCTTACGCTGAGATGTTCTAGTCCTTAGCAAAGACACCTAAGTGTAGCAGCTTTGCTATAGATGTTTGAGAAAGCTCCTCTTCAGCCAGGAATTCAAAAGAGTTAAAGATGAGTCTGGAAACACTTCAGAATAACTAGACACACAGAACGTACTATATTCTGAAAAGTTCTGATTCAGAAAAATAATTTTGTTCTCACTTAATGAAAATCGGATTCTGTCTTTGCCTGGCACTGTGATTTTATTCTGGCCACCAGCAGGGGGAGCTCTAATCACCCTTGGGCGGTGACCAGACCCTACAGCCAACACTTCTCCAGCGGGCCCTGCTAGGCTTCTCTCCCAAAAGGCACGGGGCTGAGTACACCCCTCCCTGCACCTGCTGAAGGACTCCTGGAACCTCAGCCTGTCCGGGGCTGGAAGCCTGGCCTCATCATTCCCCTTCCCCCTTCCCCAGGGACAAGCTGGGACAAGACTCCTGGCCGGCTACTTTGCTGTCTTGGGTACCTTTAAGGCCCCTCTTTCAGTGGCCTTATAATTAAATCTTCAGGCTCTTATATCCTTCTCCCTATTCTGTCACTGTAACGTTTTGGTGGTTTCCCATCAGACTCCTTGTTTCATATTGGGAAGGAGCAGATTTATGAGTCATCAGTGAAGATGACAGCCACCATTGGACAACGCATTGAAAAAGTCATGGCACAGCAGGAAGCAAGTATCATGTAAACGAGTTCAAGTGTAAGGGCTGTGGCAACATTCCCTGTCTTACAAGGGAAGTAAAACCAGAAGAGAAATGAGAATAAATTTCAGTGAGTTTTTCAGTCCCATGAAGCAACAGAATGTAAATGACAGTCTTTTGAAGGAATTCATGTGCTGTAGGCCCTGCTGTAAGGGAGTATTTCTTCTAAATTCTACCCTGATGACCAGAGGGGACCATTCATCCCATGTGGTGATGAGATCATACCTAACTCACTCTATCAGTAAGCCAAACATTTTTATTACTGATTCAGCTGCATGAAGAATCTTGTTATAATTGAAGGGAGACTGTTTGCCTTCACCCTCAAACCTTCAAGACTGGCCCCAGCTGATTCCTAACCCTCCCCTCTCTCTATTGTATTCATGGAATATGGGGCTAAAGTGAATCCCAATATCCCCTTTCAATCACAAGCTACTTAAAAAAAAAAAAAAAAAAGCCACCAGTCTTCCTACAATACTATTCCATGAAGAAATAATTCACTTTATGTTTCCAATCTGTCTTATCAGGCAAAGTTAACAGGTGCAATACTGTTTTGAAATGAAAACAAAATACTCCTTCAGAAAAAGTATTGTCAAAAAGAATTTAAACTTGAACAACCTTAAGTGAGGAAAAAAAATCTATGTGACAGACTACATTTAATGAAGGAAGTCTCTAAAATACTTCATCATCTCATAAGTCAACGATTTTAAGGGGTCATGATGAGGGAGGTGTGGGAAAGTACGTCACAAAGTCCTGTTTAGAAATTAATCCAGGCTGATTAAGTCCAGCTTCTTTGAAGAAGGCAGTAAGGAAAAGAAAACCTACCGAGAGGTCATCTCCGCGAAGGATGTTCCCTGAGAGGTCCAGATGGGTAAGGGTGGTGGCGGTCAACGGGTTGGCACTGAGTGACTGAAAAAGGCTGTTCACCCCTGCAACATCGAGAACATCCAGGCTCAACTGCTACTCCAGGGAACAAAATCAGGTTTGTGAGTTTCTATGAATGGTCCAGCTACCCCACCAAATTGCAGGACTGAAGTTAACCGTAAGCACCATCCCCAAAAGGTCTTCTGACATCTGCTCAGGAAGAACAGGTGAGTCACAGACACAACCAACTCACTGAGTAGGAGAAAGAAATGGAATCAACTTCATTTTGCTCCACTTCTAAGGATGCAGCCAGAAAGGATTCCACTTTGAAGTCTTAGAATGATGCAAGCAATTGAACTGATCATTTTTATCCTCCTCTTAATCCTGCCAGGTGATTCTTGACTCAGTGTACAGTATTTAAATGACACAGATGTAAATTCAGATACTTAAGTCTATTGAAAGTACCTGGAAGTTAATATAGGAATGTGCTCCTCTACTTACTGTATTACAGTCCAAGCCAGAATTTAGACTGAAATGGATTTTTACAAAGAGTGAAATAGATAAACAAGACTATATTGTATAGCAGAGGGAAATATACACAAGATCTTGTAGCTTACAGAGGAAAAAAATGTGACAATGAACATATGTATGTTCATGTATAACTGAAAAATTGTGCTCTACACTGGAATTTGACACATTGTAAAATGACTGTAACTCAATAATAAAAATGTTTTAAAAAAAACAAAGAGTGAGAAAATCATCTGTGCACAATGGAAGAAGCAATCAAAGGGAAAATAATTAACACTCTAGGCACTTTTTGTATACATAACACAAAGGGCTCAAGTTCAAGTCAACTGAAACAAACTGATAATATCACCTCAAAAAACAACAAATAAACACATGAGGAGGGTGAGATTGTTCTGTGAAAAGAGAGGTATGCTCTTCAGGACCCTGTTAGTCTGGACCCCGTGGTGGGTAGATTTTCATCAGGCCACTTCAGAATGGAAGCCCAGAGGAGGCTGGCCCCTCACTGGTACACACAACATCACTTATGGTTATTCTTAAGATGACAGAGATATGGGATTTTGCAAAGCTCTTCATGTCCATGGCTCTAAATTGTGTATTTTGGAAATACGGCTGTTTTAAATTGGGTATACTTTTATAAATCATTTTGTTTTTGTTTTTCAGTAAAATTCTTCTTGAAAATCCCAACCTATCTTAACCATCCTAAAGGGAAACAGGGTTTTTTTTTTTTTTTTGTCCCCACTTGGACAGAGCCTTGGGCAGGATAAGGGATGAGGGTCAGGCCAGAACCGGTCACGGCAGCAGGACCCAAGAAGGCACTGCAGGAAAAAAGAAAACAGCTGAGGGTTTGAGGTTTGAGTTCTCTGCTGCGAGTTCAGAGTGTTTCAGGAGTGATACTGAAGGGGTTATTATCTCATCCTCCTCCTTCAGAGTTACAAAGAACCAACTCCAGTGTGTGTCTGATGAAGGTTCCTGAGCTATTTCTTGAGGGTGAGTGTGCATTTGGGTTTGTAGAGAGAAGAATCAGAGGCAGAGAGGGGAAAATATTTTCCTTAAGTACAAGGAAAAATTTTTTGGCTATCAACTTAACATTTATTAAATTGCTCATACCACGTTTACAAAATGCTGGGGCTGGGGAGGTATATATAAGTAAGACCCATTCTTTGCCCTCAAAAAGTTCAAAGACCATCAGGAAAGAAACTAAATACACTCCAGGATGAAAAGCGAATGTTATACAAGGAATATTTATTCAATGCAACAAATCTTTATTTAAAGCCCACTGTATATTAGGTATGAGCTCTGAGACTTACCTAGATACTATCTTACCCTCTAAAAGCCAGTCCAGGGGGAGACACAGAGAGCTGAACAATCACAGCCTAGGGAGTTCAGTACTTGTATCAAAGAGGTAGGAAACAAGAGCTTGGCAATGAAGGAGGTGGAGAGTGGATTAACGACGTTAGATAAAAGGAACTTGCAATGGCCCACAGAAAAGGTCAATTTCTGGAGGTAACATCTATGATTGTTTAAATGACCAGTTTCCTTCAGTTTGTCCTGTTATTGGCTGTATCCATGTATTTTTGTAATGCAATAATTGAGTCCAAGACATATGGCAAACACCAGACTCTCATCAAGAAAATCTTTTGTAAAATTATTTCTTTAGTGAGGTATAACAAAACTCAATAAATAAATTCCAAAATTAGAAGGTGAATTTAGTCTTGATAGCAAAACGCTCCATGGTAAGTGTGGGCACTTGGCAGTTAGCCAACACGTGAAGAGAACTGGGAGGGAAGCATGTTATGCACTCAGCTTCATGCTACTGAAACAGAATGAAGGATTTCCTCCCCCATCTCTTGAGCCCTTATCCACACGAGGTCTGTGTTAATAAGCACACGAATAGCAGGAAATTACAAAAATACAGGATGGAAAAAAATCAGGGCTCTTACAACCAAAACTACACACAGATTTTCATGCTAGTCTTGATTCTGGCTGTCTAGTGATTTTGACCGTTCTTCATATTTATTATTGGAGTGTTTACAGCTGGAAAAAGGTGGTACCAGATGGCCCTGCACTGACATAATCTGGCAACCAGCAGGACATTTACTAGAAATCCAGAAAACTATCACTTAGCTAACATCTGAGGAAGAGAAAGGGTATTTGGAGACAGTGTGGATGTCATGGAGAGATAAAAAAAATCTGTGTTGAATTATGGAGCCATGGATATAAATGTTTTCATAGAACTAAAATATAAATGTTAGTCAAATTCAGCAAAAGCTTAAAACTGCAATTTAATCTGAGTTATTCTGAATCTGCAAACCTTTCAGATCCTTTGTGACAGTTTGCAAGAATACTAGAATCCTTTAAGAAATCAATTTAAAAAAAAAAAAAAGCAACATTTCAAGATATACATCTTAGAAAGGGCAACTTAAAATTCTTCGGGTCACATGTTATAAAACAATATTAATTCTCAAACACATTTTATTGCAGAGAACAGATAAAAGTGTTGATCTTTATTTGTGAAGGGTGTAGGGAATGCAGGCTGTCCTTACTCAGGAGGAAGCTGAGGAACCCAGCTTTGTCTGGGGAACCTCCCCACTCTCATCACACGAGGAGGGACAGGGACATCAGTGAATGGGGGGGTGCTGAGGTACCTCAAAACCCAAATTTGCCCTCAGGAGGATCAATGATCATCATATCCCTCTATTTGTTTTATAGTAATGAACAAATAAATTTAAATAAATAATCTTTTTTTTAAACTCTACCTTAAAAAAGACTTAGACCTGTGAAACACATGATAAATGACCAAAATTTTAATGTGTGGAGAATTCATATGAATAAAGAAAATAAACTAGCACTGTAAATAGAAGAGTAAGAAAGGAGGGGACCTAGCAGTTTCCTCCAAAAGAAATACAAGTGACCAAGGAACAAGATAGGAAAAGCTGCCTAAGCAGTAACTGAAGAAACTAAAATTAAAGTATCAGAACCCTTGTTGCTGTGCTTGAAAAACAATTTAAAAAGAGAATATGATCCACTGATGGTGAGAGTGTAAAGACAATTGTACAAAATATGTGGAGAACAACTCGACAATAAATATCAGAAAAAGCTTTTAAAAAAATTGTGCCAACTCTGATCTAGCAATTCTACTCACAGGAATTTCTCCTAAGAAGAAACTAACACATGACTGATAATTAGACACAGAAGTCACGTTAGCATTCTTTGCACTACTGAAGAATTTTAAATGATCCAAATGTACAACAGATCATTTAAATAAATTAGGGAATATTTGCATATGCTGGACTATCACAAAGCCATTGAAAGTGATCATGTTTTTACTGACACAAAAGATCACAATTATTACAGGGGTTGGGGGGAAGCTTACGCGATAGTAAGCACACTGTAATTGCACATATACATTATGTAAATAAACTATGTGCAGGCAGAAAACAGTATGGAAGGATGAGTACCAAACTGTCAACAGTGACAGCCTTGTGATGGTTTGGTACTAGCATTGCAAGTAATTTTTGCTTTCTTAATTATATTTTTCAGTGTCTTCTAAATCTTTACCATTAATATGTAATACACTGATAATCTACAGAAAATGGTTTTTGTAAAACCAACGTGCTGAAATAGAACAGCAAAAACATAAAGGAACCACACTTAGCTTTAAGATCTATAGATGACTGCAGGCATCAGGGCAGAAAACACTGCCTCCTGGGGAAATCTTTCCCTTTGGAAAGTTACGTTTATGACTTAATCTTAAACGTGTGGTACAAATGTGTGCAAATAAAACCACAGGATGTATGGAACTAACCCCAATTTCAGACCACTCTTAGTATAACTGTATGGCCAAAAGAAAGTATGACTGGATGGATATAAAATCATTTTTGGACCGCTTTGCTTCATCTACTCATCCATGACACATTCAGTGAGAATTTGCAATGCGCCAGGTGCCAGGGACGCTGCAATGAATGAGGCAAAGCCCTCAGCAGCCAGAAACTCCCAGGCTAGGACACAACTGAAACACACTAAAATACAGGAATTTACCAAGTGCTGTGAAACCCTGAGAAAGGAGCACCAAGTTCTACTGTGCTGGGTGTGGTGAGAGAGGTTTTCTGAGGTTTCAAAAGCACATAAAAACATTACAGAAGAAGCAGCAAGGTGGGGAGGGGGAGCAGCGGGGAGAAGAAAAGGAAGATGGTGATGGGGGGGAGGGGTAGCATGCCCCTTTGTGCCAAAAACTACACTGTATGCATATTAACCCATTTAATCCCACCACCTCCGATGAAGTAGATACCTATATTTCCATATTACAAAGTAATTGAGGAACCAAGAAACTGTAGCAGCATATTCATAGTAAGTGAAAAAGTTAGTATGGATTCAAGTCTGGGCAATCTGCTGGAGAACTGACAATCACTACACATACTGCCCTCAAAAGACAGTGATATATTTAAGGAGTGGCAAATTATCCAATTGAAGAAACTTTCATTAAACACCCACAATGGTCCAGGCACTGTGCCAGGTGCTGGAGACATGGAGATGAGAAACACAAGCAGCAAAGAGAGCCCCCTTGCAGTAGGGAAGACACAATATTTACACAATAGTGTTAGATGTGATCTAGAAGTAACACAAAGGAAAGAGTAATTGATTCTGTTGAGGCCTCAGGAATAGGATGACATCTCAGAAGAGATGATCACAGATGAAGTTTTTATAAAATAAACTGAAGCTCTCCAAGAATATTTGGAGATTTGTGAGATAATAGAAAATATATATTGGTCTCTGCCCCCATGCCCATTCCCAGCACAGAGCTTCTAAAACCCTTGTGATTTTCTAGGTGATAAGAGCACTAGAAGCATCTCTTGTTCTAATATTTGTCTTTGACCCTGACCCTGACCCTGACACAGGTGTCCTAAAACTCCAATAAATTCCTAAGTGATAAGAGCATTAGGAGTATCTTTCGTGCTAGCGAGGCAACTCTGGGTGGGCTCCTGGATGTGGGCTGGTCACCAGAAAGAACAAGCCATGATGAGAAGCTTGGAATTTTCAGCCCCACCCCACAACACTTCTTCAGAAAGGGGAGAGGGCCTGAAATGCAGTTAATAATTGACCATGCCTAAGTGACAAAGCCTCCATAAACATCCCAACAGCATGGATTCTGGACAGCTTCTGGGTTAATTAACACATTCCAACCAGGAAGGTTACGCACCCCAACTCCACAGGAACAGAAGCTCCTGTGCTCGGGACCCTCCCAGACCCCACCCTATGTATCTCTTCATCTGGCTGTTCACCTGCATCCTTTATCATATCCTTCAATAAACTAGCAAATGTAAGGAAGTGTTTCCCTGAGTTCTGTGAACCACTCTAGCAAATTAATCCAACCCAAGGAGCGGGTCTTTGGAACCTCTGATAACCTTGATTTGCGACTGTCTGAAGAGGTCGAGGGTGGCGGGGGCACAGCAGTCTCGTGGGACTGAGCCCTTAACCTGTAGGATTTGATATCATCTCCAGGTAGATACTGAGTTGAACTGTAGGACACCCAGCTAGTGTCGCAGGGAACTGCTTGGTGTGTGGTGGTGGGTAGAGGGTGGGGTGGAGGGCCTTCCACTTATCTGGTGATTGGAAGTGTCAGGACTGGAATGTTTTGTGTGAATAATGAAGGAGACACACAGGAAAGGGAAACACAGAAGGAAGGGAGAAACTGAGGTCTTCCCTACACAAGATGAAAAAAACTTCAAGCAGAATACGAAGCATGCACAAAGGCACAAGGTATGAAGGGATATTTCAAATATTATTACGGAGGTATTGATGTGGCAAAATAATAACAGAACTGGATAGATGAGAGGAGGGTGAGTGGAGGCAGGAAAGCACCTGGGCAAGGAAAGGCAATTTTCAGGACAGGAAATAGAGGGGGTAGAGCTACAGAGGTGACTGTGACAGGGCAGTCAGGCCCAGCCATTTTCTGCACAGCAGAGAGTCTATCTGACGGGGGGGGGGTGGGGGGAGGGGGGGCATGCAGGGGGGAGGGGGGCCAGGCACAAGGAAGAGGGGACTGCTGATGTTCTTCCAAGGATGAACCAAGAGAAACACAAACAGTGGTGATCCTTTTTAACATATAGAAGTATTAAACCGCTATGCTGCGCACCTGGAACTAACACAGTGTTGTATGTCAATTATACTTCAAAACAAACAAACAAAAGAACATTGCTAAATAAAAAACAAAACAACAAACACTACCAGCTGCCTCTAGGAATGTGAGCCAGGAGGCAGGAGGCAGCCAGGTGAGTATTCACTGACTCAGAGTTTAAAAAGCTGGAGACTGCAATGTATGCGTCAAAATTATTCTCTACTCTGAAAGCATTTCACTGCAAAACAGCAGAATTCCAAGTATGTAATTTCCTTGTCTTAAAACTGTCAGAGTACTACAATACATAAACAGTGGACCCCTGAACAACACAGGAACTATCTGTATATAACTTATTGTCAGCTCTCTACAGCCACGATTCCTCCACTTCTGGGGATTCAACCAACCATGGATCGTGTGTACTATACAGTATTTACTACGGAAAAATATCCACATGTAAGTGGACCAAGGAAGTTCAAACCACAGTGTTCAAGAGTCAACTGTATTTTTAAATGCACATACATAACTGAGTAATAATTCTAACCATTTCAGGGAGCACGCTGCAGCAGAAATATTACAGACATAAAGTTAAGTAAATAAGACATACTGTACCTTTAGGTGACAATGAGGTTTTAGATAAATTTAAATATTTTAACCCCTTTGGGAGTTTGGCAAACTGAATACTTAAAGATGACACACCTGAGAAAGAAAGAAAAAAAAATGATTATTAGAATTTTCAAGTTCCTGGGATTGTATTTGTGTCACAATGCCTGAAAATTAACTTAAGTATGATTCAAATTTAAGTGATCACTTTTTCTTCCTAATATTAGACCTTGTTTTCTAATCATCTAGCCATCATGCTTCCTTTTCTTTGTTTCACCACTACTCTCCTTTCCTATAGGGTAGAAAAGCATAACAAGTATCAAAACTTTACCATTAGAGATGTTTTTCTTTGGACCAAGTGTTATCCTCTCCTCATAGTCCTTTTTCAAATGCAAATACTCTTGGGAAGAATGATATAATTCTGCCTCCCTCTTCTTTTTAACCTGTCTTAATGAGTTGATCACTTTTCTGGGTGAGCAGATGCATGCTATTTAATTATTGCCAAGAAAAACAATGTGATATTAACTATTCAGGTAACAGCTTCCCTTTAGCATATGTATTCCAATATTTAATTGGCTTATGGCTAACAACCTCAGACAAAGCATCAGGCTTGTTCCAATTTCTTAAAGGTAGGTTTCATAACATAAAATAACTCCCAACGAATTTACAGTATTAAAAATCGGTCTCTAAATTTAATGGCCAGAGTGGGGCACCATGAATATCAGCTTATTCATCCAAAGACTGCAATGAATGTAGACTCCTTTCTGGTAGGAAATAAGTAATACATGAATGTATGCTCTTCCTATAGGTCCTTCAACCAACCTCCTGCTGCACCTAAGTTATCACCCCCCAGGGGCATGTTTTGGGGAAGAATCCTAAAACAGTTTTAACCATATGGTCCCACAGACTGAGTCTCAAACCACAGGCACCAATAAGTTTGTAAAAATTCATTATAAGGTAAAAACTTGGGATCTACGGACTTTTCTGAATGTACATTATTCGTCAATGGAAAAAATTACTTCAAAAAATTAGGTATGGAAGATAAAAGAGGAAAAAAACCTCTAACTGTGGGTATTGCAGTGACTTTTTAGATACAACACCAAAGGCACAGTCCATGAAAGAAATCATCGGTAAGCTGGGCTTCATTAAAACTGAAAAGTTCTGCTCTGCAAAAGACAATGTTGAAAGACAGGACAAGCCACAGACTGAGAGGAAATCTTTGCAAAAGGCACATCTGATAAAGGACTGTTATTCAAAATATACAAAGAACTCTTAAAACTCAACAGTAAGAAAATGAACAAGCTAGTTTTAAAATAAGCCAAGACCTTAACAGACATCTCACCGAAGATAGACAGATGGCTAATAAGCATATGAAAAGTTGCTCCACATCACTGTCATCAGTTAAAACAACAATAAGATACTACTAGACGCCTATTAGGATGGCGAAAACCTGGAACACTGACAATACCAAATGCTGGCCAAGATGTGGGGCAAGAGGAATTCTCATTCATAGCTGGGGAGAATGCAAAATGGTATGGCCACCTTGGAAGACAGTTTGGTGGTTCCTTACAAAACTAACCATATCATTACTGTGTGAGCCAGCAATCACATCCCTTGGCATTTCCCCAAAGAAGTTGATAACTACATGAAATTCTGGAAAAGGCAAAACTATAGAGACAGTAGAAAGATCAGTGACTGACAGGGGTTGGGTGTCGGGTGGGGGCATGAGGAGGAGGATAAATTGGTACAGAATTTCTCGGGCAGTGAAAATACTCTGTATAAAGCTATAGTGATGGGTGCATGTTATCACACATTTGTCTCATCCCACGGGTTGTACAACACCAAGAGTGAACCCTAGTGAAAACTGTGGACTTCCTTGATGATATGTATCATGGTAGGGTCATCAATTGTAACAAATGTATCACTCTGGTGATGGATACTGATAATAGGGGAGGCTCCCCATTTGTAGGGACAGGGATTATATGGGAAATCTCTGTATCTTCTCAATTTTGCTGTGAACCTAAAACTAACCTAAAAAAAATTAAGTCTCTTTTAAAAAATTAGGTACGTAAGAGGGAAGGCTCTCAGAGTCTTACTTTAATTATGAGTAGAAGAGTTATCATTGCCTACTCTTAACCGATTCTTTCATGTCTTTTTTCACTTAGCAAAGTATATGCTACTACAATGTTTAAAAAAAAATTGCGTATCTCCAAATCATGCTAAAAATATCACTAGATCAAAGTTAAAACCTACCACTAAACTTCAAACTTATTGCACTCAGGTTGACTTGAGTTGTTCTGCTTTGTTCTTTGAGAAGATGGTAATTTTTAAACTGTCAATATTTTCTTTTGTGTCAGACACACCTGTAACATCATGTAAAACTATAAATGCCTATACTTAAATGCAAGGCCAGAAAGGAACAATTTTTTTATGCTACTGGTGACACCCATCCATCTGTTCATTCCTTGATCATAAACTTTCTTTTTAAAAGGAAGGTAGATGAAAATCCAAAAGGATTTTTCTCTAGAAATAGAACTATCAAACCCTAAGTAGTGAAAGTAATAAAAAGTGAACTCCTAAATTAGAATAAAGGTGAAGACAGTCAGGTTTGATAATTCACCAAAAGGAAAAAGCAGGACTAAAGGTAAACAGGATTAAAGGTAAAAAGAACCAAAGACACAGATACAAGATTGTCCGGTTCAAGTATTTTTTATCTAATTCTACACTAAGTTCCTAGCTTCTTTCTTTCTTGACAAAAATATTTTGTTTCAGTTTCCTAGGCAGCCACAAGTCATAAATACATGATAGTTCTTTTTAAAGAGACACCCTTGTTAAGTGCTAATGGAATGAAAGGCCTAACTGGAGTTTGTACTGTTCATTTTTTTTGAAAATGAAAAAACTAAATTGATTTCTGATAAAACAGATTATGACACAAAGGGCCCTCCACTCCGGGAGACGTCAGAAATGGGATCTTGGCAACATGAATAAACTGAGGGCGGCTGGCAGCCAAAATCTTAGGAAAAAACAAAACAAAACAAAACACTTAACCTGCCCTGTACTTTCTGAAGCTAGTTACTCAATAGTGTCATGGAAGAAACTGATCATCAAGAAAACATTTGCTCACAAAGAAAGGACCGAGGAGACTTTTCAACTTTTGGCCAAAAGTATTCGATTCTGCCCCAAAAATAAAACAAAACTTAGCCTTTAGAGCTGTGACTCAAAACAAAATTTATCACCCAAAGCTTTCATTTGGAGACTTAACTAGATGAATAACCCTTCCTGTGATTTATTTTTGTTTTAGTATGTGTCAAATTTAGAAGAAAATAATGGTCTCATTTTTATTTCTCCTCTCAAAATGAAACTATTACAGCTCCTTCTGCTTTGAAATATTTATGACTAATAAAAAAAGTAATTATAAAATGTTTAGTATTATAATTGACCATCTGATGTTATTCATTTACAAAGACAGGAAATTAAATTTGATGCTTCAGATTTAACCCATTAATCATGCATGTACTTAAAGCCCTATGACAGAAACATATAAAACTCTAACACTTTGATATTCTAGAAACAGTATGATTCACATGGTAGGAAAAAACGGTTTAAGATAAGTACTCATTAATTGAAAGTGTAATACTAGTAATTTAATAAAATCCAGTCTATGGAGTTCTAGCAAGATGATACAGGGAAACAAAAAGCCTCCTTCTTGTCTGTTAGAAAGCACATAGATTTGAACATTGTAGATGTTAGAACACAGGTGAAAGTAAAACCTTTAGATTTCTACTAATTCCTATGGAGAGGTCAGAAACACTAAAAAAACTAAATTAATAAAATACAATAGAATATTTCCATTTCAAAAATCAGGCTGAGAGAAAGAGATTCAAGAACTAGGAATACAGAAAATAAAAGACCAGTGGAAAAAAACAAGGTCAACATGCTTAATTTTTGAAAGCCCTAAAATTCCAATCTATGCAGTTTTTTTAAAAAATTGTTTTCCCTTGTATAACCACAAAAGTATCAATTAAATATGAAATCATAACTCTCAAGAAAAGTACTTTCTCGTTGGTAGCTGTCATGCAGAAACCTGGCATCTGGCATCTTTAAATATCAAAGTGATTATTTAAGATTTATTGATGTGCTATGGAATAAGCCAACGTTTTCCAGATCGCATACTCAAAATTATTTCCTTCCACTTCCAAAGGAAATCTAGACAGCCAAATCAGAAAATCCGAACCATAGTAGAAGAGACTGATCAATTGATTACTCGGGGAATCCTCGACAGGAGTCTGAACAATTAGTGTTAGGTATGACTCTGCAAGCTTTTCCAAATGATGTAAACACTGTTTCCTCATTTATAAAAGGGAAATAATAACATTTGCACTATTTAACTTCACAAGACTATTGTATGAATAAAATAAGGTGGTAAAAGTTGACATTTTTTAGTGCACAGTATGTGATAGGCTATTCTTATAGCTTTTGTGTGTTATCTCATTCAATCCTTGGAATGCCGTTATGTGGTAGGTGCTATTATTATTTTAAAGATGAGGAGTCTGAGGTTTAGAGAAGTTAGGTAACTTGTCCAAGGAAACTCAGCTAGAAAGTGGCGAAGCCCAGATTGGAGCCCATGTATTCTGACTCCAGAACCCACAGGTACACACTGAGATGTGGAAGATCTATATAGCACCCCAAAATGTAAGCTGCAATTCCAGAATCTACTCTTCTTGTCTTATTTAGAAGATCATATCTAAGTCACCACCAGGTGGGTGGGAAAAAAATATTTGGATGCTTCAGGTCAACATTTCCCCCAAAAAAACACTCCCAAGACAGGATTCTAAATCATCTTTAAACAAAATAATCAAATTTAGGACAAAGCGAAGGGAAGAAATAAGGACAGACATTCCTGACAAGGCTAAGATCCTAAAATTTAGGGTAACTGAGAAGGGTAACTAAGAAGAAGAGAACATGGAGTTTGTAACATTTAGGGAAGGAAAGCGTGTGAAATGAGCGGAGAGAGAAGAGCTGTATTCCCCGAAAACACTCAACTTGGATCCAAAAATTCATCAGATCCAAAGGATTAGTCATGAGGCAATGACTGAAACACCCTGGTTCAGATACTAGGTCAGTCCAGAGGACTAGTTAATAAAGTTCAGCTAGAGAAGGACATTCAATCTTTTTCTACCGTGACCCACTTAAAGAAATAGATGAGACAGCGTGATGTAGGAAACTCATACCAAAATAAACACACACACACATATTAGGAAACTAAAACCCAAGCTTTCCTGAACACGTCACTCTATTTTCTATTCTGTACTATTTCTTCTTTTTTTAAAAGAAATGCGTCTTCTGAACTATTAAACTGATTTCATGGGCAGCTAATGGGTCTTTTCATATGATGTGGAAACACACTGGGTCAGAAGGCCAAGAGCGAGCTGGGGAACAGGCCTGGCCCTGCAGACAGGACAAGAGCTTGGTGTGTGGTCTGGTCACTGCCTTGGTGGCTCTTTCAGAGAGAGAGAGCAGGGCATCTCTCATTTGAAGCACTACTCACACACGCTACACCCCTGCTTCCTAAATCACACTTCAACCTCCTCCCACACATGCCCCGTGACACTGCCTGTCCTTTGCACATGAACATGACAAGGTGACGGCGCTGTAAGTATCAGGGACTTGTTGCATCATTTGTACCACAAAGCAAGGAGATAAACTCTCTCTCTGAGAGTTTCCAAAAAAGTCCCTGGGAGGATGGTTCAGGTGCAAAATCCAATTCCACTTGGTGTTTAAGTTCCTCAGAATTCTGGCCTGCCAAACTGCCTGGTGTTTCTTTGAGTTTCCTTGTAAATAATCTTCCCTGGCTCTGTCTCTTTTCTAGACTACACAATTCAGTTACAAAACTCATCCCCCGTGCTTTTGATTGTTTTCAGTGGAAAAGCTCAGAAACCAAAGTCATGAGAATGTTTCCCTATTTTGAAATTCCTATCAGTATTTTACACTCAGTTGGATTTCTTGTGGGATTTCCATCCAGGAGCAGAAAGGCTATCAATCATCTTCAGACAGTTCACCTGGATGGAGAAAACCTATAAAGAATTTGTGTTTGGGAGGTTCAGTCCCAAGAGTGGAGAAAGGTGGGAAACAAGGGTGCTAGCAGCTGTCCAAGAATGCTGGGGAACACAGCAACAGAGGCACCTAGAAGGGGCAGAAACACGGAAAGTCCTAGCTTGAGAAAGTATTTGCAGGAGTGTCAAAACTTGAGCGTATGTGTATGTATGACTGAACTATTATGCTGCACACCAGAAATTGACACAACATTGTAAACTGACTATATTTCAATTAAAAAAAAAAAGACTCAATTTAAAAAAAGCAAAAACAAAAACTTGAGTGTATGTGAGCAGAAAACACCCTGGAGAGGAAAGCATCCTTGGAATGATTCATGGTTCTGACACCTGTGAGTGGGCTGCAGGTAGGTCAAAAGATCACCTACAAAATTAGGTCACCAAGGTAGGAATGTGGACGGAAAAAGCAGGGAAACGTCAGCTCTGAACACTCTTTTCTGACTCCACACAAAAGAAGTCTCTAAACTGTGCCGTGGTTTTCAACTGCAATGAAAAAAACCACCAAAGGGAATTAGAGTAAATGAAAGCAGACTCAAAATTCAAAGAAAATATTTACTGATTATGTATAAGGTCTTAGATGCGGTGTCTTAGGAGGTGAGCGAGAATGAGGGACAAGGAGTAGGGATGAGAATTACACTGGGGGAGAAACGCCCTCATCTGACTACAGCACAGCAGAATGAAGTGTGTGCTGTCACAGAAGTTTTCACTGAGGGCAAGGGTCCAACAGGTAACACTAACTTGAGCAGCAGGCTGTCCGGTAGGGCTGCACCCCAGAGGAACTTGACAGAAAAGGAGATGAAGGGCCTGAGATACATCCTTCCCACACAATCTCCCAAACCCAAACACTAGGAGAGGTCTTTAGGGTCTGGTTACTCTCACTGAACATGATGTTTTTGAGGTTCAGCCATGCCACGCAGTATCAGTGCTTCATTCGTTGTCTCGTACTGCTGGGTAGGGCTCCACTGTACAGATACACCACACTTTGTTTATCCCCTCACCAGCAATGGGCATTGGGGTTTTTTCCACTTTGGGGCTATCAGGCAGAGCACAGCTATCAACAGTCATTTCACAAGTCTTTGTGTGGACAGATGTTTCATTTCTCTTGGGCAATACCTAGGAGTGGTATTGCTGGGCCATACAGCAAATTTGTGTTCAACTTTTTAAGCAACTATCTAACCAGAATCCAAAGAGGCTGCACCATTTTATACCCCCTCTAGTAATGCATGAGTTCCCGTTTCGCACATCCGCTCCAAGACTTACTTTGGTTATAGCCAAACTACTGGCTGTGAAGTGGTATCTCAATGTAGCTGGAATTTGCATTTCCCTGATGACTAAGGAGTGTCCCTTCCCAGTCTACTGCACTCTGGATTTCACGTCCTTAGGTAGCTGCATTTAACAACTACTGATTTCGTCCTGTCAGTAGATAAATATGTCTGAGTCCCTTCCGTCTTAAAAACAAAAGCAAAACAGCCTTCCTGTCTATAAAAGATGATCTACACAGTTTCCATTCTGTTATATTCACCTCTTTGTAGCATTTGACCAAGGGAGAGAACACTTGTTTTTCCTAAAGAAGATACTAAACCCCAGAGAAGCTTCTATTCCAGGGAGATGTCCCCATCATTTTCAGCTTTGCCTTCTATATCTAGAAGAGTGTCTTTCATGTGATCTAGTGCTCCAATTCAGTCTCAACCTTCCCTTAGATTAACTACTTCAAATGCTGTGAAAGTTCAGCTTCAAATGTTTGCTTGGATACCACACAGGTATCTTTTTCAATAAAGAACAATGTCAATATCAGGAACAAAAAAGCAGAACTGAGTGTCTCTATCAGTATCTTCAGTTTACTTTAATAATTAATCCTCATCAAATATGTAACATCGCAAGATGAAAGGCCCTTATTCAACAGAGCTGGAAAACATCTGCAACAGATAATGAAAATAAAGTGTTCCCTCTAGAGATAAAGCTATTTCTTCTTAAACCTCGCCCATCAGTGTTCTCCTACTGAGAATTCAAATTCTCAAGTTTCACTCCCTAAACCTGACTCGTCCCTCTACTCATGCAAATGCTTCAATGAAACCATCTTTCACCTCATCAAGAAATCTAGTCCTTCAACTTCTCTCTGTTCTCACATTGAAGTCTTGTTAAATACTAAAAGACATTTGTGATAGGGAGAATTGTAAGACGGTCCCCAAGATTCCTGCCCCACCCTGGTAACACATCCTATAAAATTTCCTCAAGTGTGTGGGGCAGACCAATGAATATGATGGGATATCATGGATGTGATTAGGTTACTAATCAGTTGACCCTGAGTTGATCAAAAGGGAGACTGTCCTGGGTGGGTCTGACCCAAACAGGTGAGCTGTCTAAAAGGAGGGGTCCACATGGCAAGGACCTGAACACAGCCTCCAGGTGCTGGGAGTGGTCCCAGCCTGGCAGGGAATAAGAAAATGGTGACCTAGTCCTACAGTCTCAGGAAATTAATTCTGCCAACAACCAATGTGCTTGAGGAAGACCCCACATCACAAATAAGATCAAAGTCCAGCTGACAACTTGATTTCAGCCTCAGAAGGCTGAGGAGGGAATCCAGCTAACCTGTAGCCAGACTACTGGCCCAAAGAAACTGTGTGATAATAGATCCATGTCATCTTAAGCTGCCACATTTGTGGTGATTTGTTACGTGGCAAAAGAAAACCAATACAACTGTTTAAAAATAATATCCTCCTATCCATTTGTATCACTTCAAAAATAGTTTATCAGATAATAAAATTTTAGCATGAGTATTTTCACCAAAGGGTGGAAAGACTCAGAAGCCAACAAGAGCATCAGCAGCACTTATAGCATAATTACAACAAAGCCTTTTACTATTCTTCAGGCATGGCTAAATTAAAACGCCCTAATCCTCTCATAATTCCAACATCAATGGTCACATAAATGCTCCGGTACCTCGATCCTCCAGTGGGTTGCCAGCAAGGTTAATCGTGTGGAGTCCTGAGTTGGGATTATGTGCCAGAGCACTGGCCAGTTTTTGTGCAAAATCTCTGCAAGTCAACAAAACAATAAGATTAAATAACATAAAAATGTAAAACTGCTCGAATCAAACACTTAACACTAGAATAGCTAGGGTGAAATCTAAAAAGAGAGACATGTTCTTTACAATAATAATCTACATATTACATATTTGTTAAGAACCAATCTATTTACACTAGCACATATCCTCATTAGAGAATCTGTAAAGCCACAGCTAGAATATGGCTCATCTTGATTAGTCAAAGCCTCATTCAAAAGAAAATATATAGCTGCCCCTTTAAAGACACATTGCAGAATGCTATTAATGGTATTATCTAGCCCCTCCGTAACTTAAAAAACAAATTCTGAACTGAATCTGCTTTTCATGAAAAAGGCAATAGGTTTTTCCCTCTGTCAGTTCTAATCCCATGCAATACTCATGAATGCAAAACTGATTGCCCTAATCATCGAATTTAAAGGCTACGGTTGCTAGCACCATATTTTAACAAAAATCAAAATCACTATCTTAGGTATGTGGGACTTCACGCACCAAGTGCCATGATTACGAAACTGGCAACCCTCCTTGCTTAGTAACAGAACAGTCTTTACCCCAGCGGGTTCAAAGCTGCATGCTCCTAGTGAGGCTAAGGTATTGATTACTGATCCACTGGATGAAGACTATTTACATGTGAATTTGAAAAAAAAAAAAAAAAAAAAAAAAAAAAGGAGAGAAATGGCTAAAACAGATCAAAGCAAAGCAGTACAATCATAATTAAATGTGTTACTACTATGACTTCCATTAATGATACTAATTAAACCTAACACATAGTATCTATAATATGAAAAATATTTTTCAAAGCACACACGTGTTAATTCATTTATCCTTACAACTGTAAAGAAAGCACTCTTATTCTCTCCAGTTTAAAGAAGAGACTGAGGCACAGAAAACTGAAACAACGTGCCCAGAGCCATGAGGCATCTGACTCAAGGGTCCGTGCTCTTAACCACCATACTATATACCCTCAAAAATATCATCAGAGACAATTGTCAATGATGTTATAAAATCCCTGACCTTATGACAATGATGAGGATCACAGGGATTTTTTTTGAGAAGGGAAAACACTATATGTAAGTGGCCCAATTGTTTTTTTCAAAACTACATATTAATTTCAGAGGAAATGACAAAAAGTTTTAAAATTCATATATTCAAGAAAATACTCACGTTCTAAGCCCAGCGTTTTCCAACACCAATTCTTCCAGTCGATTGGACCTACTCACCACCCTCAAGATTTGTTCACAGACATCAGTGGACTGTAACAGAAAATATGCAGTGACCATGTTGTAAGCCTAAAAACAACCTCACTTCATTGTTATAAATCTATGCAGAAGCAAAGCTGTAGTTTAAAAAAAATCACTCAGTCAGTCAACAAACTATGACTCAACATCTACTACTACACACCATCATGATGAAAGTCCTGGGAATACAACACATAAAGGGCAAAGTCCCTGCCTTCAAGAGTGCACCATCCGGCAGGCAATCAGACGAGAAGGAAATATACAATGAGGACAGAAAAACTAAAGGCCACTTTGGTAGTGCTATGGGCCCACAGAGGCGCATCTCACCCCATCCTGGAAAACCAAAAGGAATTCCCAAGAATGTGATATTCAAAATAACTCAAAACTGAGTGGTTGAGATGATGGTGATGACGCTGACAATGGAGATCTCTTTCCTGAGCTCCTGACAAATGCCAGACCCTGCGCTAAGCTCTTCATGTGTATTTCATTATCAAACTGTTAATGAGGTATTATTACTCCCTTTTTATAGTTAAAAAAAATAGATTTAAAGATGTCATGTATTTTGAAAGGGATGCTGAATAACTACCTGATATACATTAAGTATTACAATGTTCCCACCAGTAGTCTCTAAACAAGGGTAAAGTAATAAGAAAGACTTCAATAAATAATGGTCTCTTATGTTAATAAACATCATGTTCACAAAAATTACATAGTTGTAAACTTACATCTGTCAAAATATTTTAAATGCTTAGGATATAATGTTAGATGAAAATGGATAATTAAAATGAAATGTTTAATAAAGATTACAACAATTAAAATGGCTTGTGTATACAGAAGAAATATTGAGGGGACTATGAAAAATGAAGAATTGTGCCCTGATAGAACTGTGCATAATTTTTTCTTTTAAATTTTTTTATTAATGTTTTATATTTAGTTATATCCTGCCTTATTCCAAAACTAATTTAAGGTAGCTCCTGACCTTAAAATTATCCACACATTAGTGATTTTTAAGTGCCATTATTACTTAGGGTCTTTTTAAATCCTTTATGTTAAAAAAAAAAGAAAAGAAAAATCATTTTCTGTGTGTCATAGCATACAATAGTCAAAGCAGTTTCTTTTTTTTAAAGTACCACATAAAAATATTACAGTTCTTTATCAAATCATAAATATCCAACTGGATTAACCATAACTAGAACAGTATAAAATGTAGCAGAAGTTCTCCAGTCACGTAGACTTTAGAAAAACTGGCTTGGAAAACCACAAAGTCCCACAGCATTTAAGGCTCTTGTAATTATTACGTGCTGTTTGATTCCATTGGGTCTATAACGTTGCTATCACAATATTCCTGGATTTCTAATGTGTCCCACATTGATGAGGGGAGAGGAAAATTAATTCCAAGTGACCTGATGCCTATAATTCATATTATGCTGATGGGGGTGATTTTCAAAACGGTGACCCCTTATCAGTATAATTCTTTGCCTTACAATATACAGCCAGGGGAACTGAGCTTATTCTGTGTTGCCATGATAAAAAGTGATTACTCAGACATGTTTTTGTCAAGATTATTCTGATCTCTAGAAACAATCCATGGTATCATTACCTTTCCAGGGCGACCTCAGAGCATCCAGAAAAGTAATTTACCAAAGCCAAGCTATGAAGTAGGACTTTCATTTACCCATTGGGCATAATTACTGTAATAAAAATGTATTTTAAAAATGTATGGGAAGTGTGCCCAACTTTTCTTGAAGATGCCAGTAGGGGAGAGGTGCAACGAGTTATTCATGATCTCATTAATTCTGCTACTTTTTATTAAGTGCCAACTATATGAAAAGCATTATTTGCTACACCAAACACTATATATAGTGATGAATATTTTAAAGACATACACACACAACCTAGATACCAAATAAAACGTCACCACTATCGTCATCTTCCTCAAACGTCAACTGCATGTTTAGCACTCTGCTCAGTGATTTAGGGAAAAATTTTATAACAAATTAATACAATGATTCTCCACGAGCGTGTATTCAAATGTGTGGTATAAAAACTAGACAAATCACTATAAAATAACAAATGAGCTAGCTCAAAATAAAACAAATATGGAAATTTGGAACTAGGAGGAACCACATATATCATCCAGCCCAATCATCATTTTAAAAAGATTTAAAAAGACCCAGTGATGCTCACTGACTTAGCTAAATTATAAAACTGAGTTGAGCAAGACCCTAATTCTATTGCTATTTTATTGAGTACAGAATAGTGGGACAGAAATTTGGTCCTAATTGTATATTTGGCATATTAAAAAAAAAATCCCTCTATCCTTCTATTCAAAGTTGGAATAATGACTGCAAACCGGCTTCAGAAGGTCAGCATAAAACATGTAAGTTATATTTTTCCTGTGGTACCTTAAGCACAGGAGACTTTTATTGAGCTAGGCTTTTTTTTTTAAATTGAATTATAGTTGATTTACAACGTTGTGTTAGTTTCTGGTATACAGTATACTGATTCAGTTATGCATATATATATATCCTTTTCATAGGCCTTTTCAATATAGCTTATTACAAGATATTGAATATAGTTCCCTATGTTATGCAGTATGACCTTATTGTTTATCTATTGTGTATAGTAGTGTGTATCTACAAATTCGGAACTCCCAAAATCTCTTTCCCCCAGTAACCATAAGTTTGTTTTCTACGTCTATGTGTCTGTCTGTTTTGTAAATAAGTTCATTTCTCTCTTTTTCTTTTGTTTTTTTAGATTCCGCATGTAAATGATCTCATATAGTAGTTTTCTTTCTCTCTCTGACTTACTTCACTTAGTATGATAATCTCTAGGTCCATCCATATTGCTGCAAATGGCATTATTTCATTCTTTTTTATGGCTGAGTAGTATTCCACTGTATGTGTAGTGTGTGTGTGTGTGTGTGTATAAATATATATACCACAACTTTTTTTATCCAGTCACTTGTTAATGGACATTTAGGCTGTTTCCATGTTTTGGCTATTACAAATAGTGCTGCTATGAACATTGGGGTGCATGTATCGTTTTGAATGTCTCCTCCAGATAAATGCCCAGGAGTGGGATTGTTGGATCACATGGCAAGTCTATTTTTGGTTTTTTAAGGAATCTCCATACTGTTTTCCTTAGTGACAGCACCAAACTACATGCCCACCAACAGTGTAGAAGAGTTCCCTATTCCCTACATCCTCTCCAGCATTTATTGTTTGTAGATGTTTTAATGATGGCCATTCTGACCAAAGTGAGATGATACCTCATTGTAGTTTTGATTTGCATTTCTCAGATAATTTGAGCTAGGAGCAATGTTAACAGCCCAGAGAATTCATGTAACTCGAGAGGAAGTCACTTCTTTTTACACTTCATGTTTTAAAAAATCCAAAGAAGGTGTAATGCCTTCTTTTCCTTTGTTAGAAGATGTTCTGGGATTGCATAGTGCAGTCCCCATGAAAGGGGAAAGTATCATTTCTTTTTTAACTTTGGGTAAGTAGAAAACATGAAGAATTGCTATTCTTTTTGAAAACTTGCAGAGTGATATCCCCCAAACCATTTTTCATTTTAAAATATCAAATATTAAAAAGATGCACATGTGCATTTTTGTGTCTAAGTCTCAGTTAATAGAAAAGCAGTGAGGACAATCCTCAGAGCTTGTCACTCCACTTCCTGCCGTCCCAGGATACCCAAGAAAGCGTATAGAACTTACGTGCTCTGTCCTGCCAAGACTGAAATAATTAGGCGCATCTTCTCTTCCCTCAACATCTAAGGCAGTTAAAAGGAGATGTTCCCTGGGAGGAATGACAGAATGGCAGCACGAGTGGCCGGGTACTATTGATTGGGGACACCATCCAAAAGTGGCAGCTCTCTTGTGCCCCATTTTGAAAATCATGAGCTTAGATGAATAGCTGAATGAGCCAGGAAAACTGACTTGGTAGCAAAGCATTGTTCTCTCTGATCCCACAATCCCTGGGCTAATCTACTTCTCTTTCCTTGAATGGCTCCACTCTCACATCTGTAATCTCTGGTGGCTCAGTCCTGCAGATAGTCCCCATCCCTGCAAGCAACAAATGAGAAGCTTCTGTTCCCAGGTCTTCCATCATGGCTGTCTGTCTGTTTCACCATCCATACCTCCATCATCCCTGACCTCAGATGCCCTTCCTGCTGAGCTGATACAGTTTCCATAATTCATGCCCCAACATTGTTCATTTCTCAGCCTCTTTGTTAATCTGATTATGATGATGATAACAGTGTCTGACAGCTTGTTAGTCACTGGGTGAGAATTTCTATACAAATTATTTACTCATCTCAATGACCTGCAAATTAGTTATATTGCTATGTCCACTCATTCATTCAACAAACGAATTTGACACCTATTTATTAAACCAACTTTTACTGAGTAGCTATTATGAGCCACATATTCTGATAAGCACTGAAGGGAGATCAATAAGACATGAGCTCCAACTAGCTCACAATAATAGGCTGGCAGGAAGCAGACACCCTGGAAGGTCAAGTCATGTATCTAAGGTCACACAGCCTTGTAATAAGAGTCAGAATCTGAACCCCAGGTTCCTGTTTTCAAGCCCACACTTCTCCTGCACCACATCAGCTCTTAACAAGCCCCAGATGAGTTAAGCCAGTGCTCAAACTGAGAATGCCTTAAGCCACTTACACCCCAGGCAAGTTTAGAGAAACAGCAGCCTGCCCGCCAGCGAATCCTAACCCTTCACTTTCTATAGACGCATGTCTCAAACCAAATCTTACCTCTTCACTATGAAAATTTTAAACTCCTAGTTTCTATGACTTATGAAAAATGCAGGCTTGAAAATAAGAGTCTCCCAGAAAACAACATCTAAATTATCTCTGGTGCTAAAATTAAGAGGCAGGAAGCTAACTCATGGATAAGCATCTGTCCATATGGCTGCTTTGAACTTGCAAAAAAATCCCCAACCCACCATCTTATTTCCCCTAGTAACAGACCAAAACTTGCCCCCCCTCACCAAGCCTTATGAAAACTAACAGATTTCACTTTGATTTCATTTTGCTTACATATAAATCTGCCCAAAAACTCATCTAGAAAATGAACATTAACTATCATAACTCAACCCAACCAACTCTACCTTGGTAATGTTTTCCTAAATGTTCTGGAAGGGAAGCTTTGTGGAGATGGGAGGCAAGATAGAAACATAAAATCTGCTGTCTGCAGCTGTGCAAATGTAACTTCAACTGTTCTGCCAGCAGAATGAGTGTGACTGAAGGCTCCACTAAACGTATCTTTCTGTTTATCATTGAGAATTGCCTGAAGCAGCTGAAAACATGAGGAAGTACTTCTCTGAAGCATCTCACATTACAAACTTTGTAAAATGTTCTGTGGATCTTTTATAGGAAAATATCTCCCCAAGAAATAACATGTATGCAGCTCACCAGTATAACAGAGAAACAAATGGGTTTAAAAAAAAACTATCAGGGTTTTGAAATTCAACAAAGCTAAGCAACAGCTTCAATCACTTACCAGTTTTAGATCCTTTGAGGACAGCTTAGTGAACCACTGATTGTATTCCAGAGCAGCAATGATAGGTATTAGGTCCCTAGAAGCAGAAATAACAAATTACATAAAAATGCCGTTACGATAGCTATACTGGTGCGGTATAGCTATTAAAAATTCATTCAAATTCATGTGTTAATTTCTGTTATTGACAAACACCACATCCAGCTAAATCTCTTTCAACCCCAAGACAGCAATTACATTCTCTAGGACAGATCTTCAGTATGACGTGAGCAGAACTCCTAAAAGCTGAAGCTGAACTACCTCTAGGGATTCTGATTCCTATTTCCAAAGGCAGCGCTGTTTGCTTGGAGAACCTCCTTGCTCTAAGAGAAATCATATGTCTAATTCCATACTAACGAGTCTTGTTTCTTTAGACTGCTCCTTCATAAATTCTTTAATCATCGAGTATGTCATATAGTCTCTAGCTAGAGGAGTTTATATTGCAAGCAACGACAGGGTCTGATCTGATAATGAGTGACGCTGGATGAGATCTCCTGTGCTTATTAGTAAACATCCTACAACCCATTTGGTAGCTTTCTTACGGCTCTTAGTATCGATTACACACATGACCTAGCCCAAGTGTATTTTTGTCTTAATGTTTCATACAGGCTCTTCAGCCATGGAGCGAAGCTATTTGCATCAGAGATCACCACTGTTACACCAGCCTGATCTTGTACAACATGTCCCGAACTCATACCCAAGCCAAACAGCAGATAATTCCCTACCCATCAGACATACCACGCAGTTTCACCATCAGAACTATGTTTCACTGCTGTGTTCAGCTATAAAAATCCAGGGCTCTTTTAATGCCTATAGCATACATCCTCTCCTCTCTAAGTGCCCCCAGGTCATGCCAGTCAGCACAATCCTTGCATCTCTATTTAGCATTTATTTTGTTCTGTCTTGTACTATCGTTTGATGCTTAAACATCTATCCCTTATCACCCCAGGTTGTAAGTTCTTGGAAAACCGTCTCTCTACTTCAGTTTTGTGTCTTCAGTGAGGCAGTATCAGTTTTATCCTCAGGGCAAAAAAAGGAGCAAATCCTCAAATTTTTACCAAAATAGAAATGAAAGGCAGGAGGTGGAAAGAGAGCTGAAAATCACTGCTATTTCAACTTCAAGGTTCCAGGCCCCATGCCAGGCACTTTACCTAGACAAGCTCATTTTCAAATCTCAAAGCCACCCTCGGAGGTATTACTGTTTACATTTTACAGATGAAGAAACTGATGATCAGAGATCTACACGGTAACAGGCCAAAGGGGCAGAAGTACAACCAAAACCCATTCTCTGAAGTGCGGGTCTGCAGTTTCACGCAATTTGCTTTAAAAACATGAAGTGCGTGCCCACAGCTAACAGAGAAAATAACACAAACGCATTAGCCTCAGTCACGCGGTTCCACAAGCCATCCTTCCTACTGAAAATCCTCTTTAAAAAAAAAAACGAAAAAGGTTTTAGATTAAAAAACAAGAACAACTTGTCCCCTAGTTGTTTCATGTCTTCACTCTCTTCATACCTCTCCGCCGACCAAGTGCTCAGAACAAATTCCAGCATCTCTCCCTGGGGTCGGAGGACAGTCGCAGCTTCTCTGAGAGTGAATTCCACCTTATAACAAAGGCGCCCAAAGCCCACGTCATTTGAGAGCCCTCTCCTGTGCTTCACCATTCAGGAACCACGGCAAAGCATTCTTATCTCATCTCATCTCTTGTGGACTTAATGTCAAGCAGTGGCTACACTTCAGAACCTCTTTACTGTGTATTCTGTTCCGTCACTTGATTTGATTTGAAGCACAAGCTGGCTTTTGTCATAATGAGTTCATTTTCAAGAACTTAAGGGCACATCATTAATAAAACCAGGTTTTACATTAATGCAGTGGGAAGGACACCATCATTTCTACCTATGACACGCAAAAACTGTGAAAACAATATTCTGGTACACTAAAATCTAAAACTTAATGACACCAGAAATGTTTGGAGTACAATATTTAAATTTTAAAAATATACAGTATTCCAGGTGCATATTTGTGTGATTAGAGTCAATGACTGTAATTGGTAAAAATGACATATAAAATGCTGGATATAAATGCTGACAAAAATAGACACTGATTTTTTTTTTTAAGGAGAAAAAGAAATGTAGCAAAATGCTATTAGGTGTACCTGGCTTGGGTGGTAGCATTAAAGGTGATACCAACTTTTTTCTAACACAATTCTTGTCCTGTATTTTTAAATTTTTCTATAATGATCCATATTCACAATGTCAAACAGTTATATAATTAAATGTTCTATGGATGGCATAAAGAAAATTTTGGTATAGAAAAAAAAAATTGTCCATGAAGATGATGGAGACTTGTGCATGTTGGCATAGTGTGCCCACCACATCTCTCTAAATTATGTTAATGCCTAGGCTTTTTAATGTTAAAAACTAATTAGAAACAGATAAACATATATCTTAATTCATTCTTAATAAACATTTATTTAGTACCTACTACGTCCTGGGTAGAATTATTAGGCTCAGAGAGAGGTTAAGGGATGAGTAAGGGGAGCTCCTGTTCCCCCTTTATACTCCAGCAGTGGAGAAGGACCCCTACTCAGCCATCTGCAGCGTAATGGGAGACAGGCTGGAAAGGGGGCATGCTCAACGTGCCTGAAGAACGCAGGAGGACATAAGTGCTTCAGCCCGGGGCAAATGGGAAAGGGTACACAAATGGGAAAGAAAGGAAGGGGCCAACCAGGCAAGAAAAAGGGAACAGCCTGTGCAAAGGCATGGGGACTCAAAATGCCCAGCGACTCCATCCATCCATGTAGCCAACAAGTTCCACCCCTTGTGCATCCATCGCTAGGATGAGACAACACTGAACACAGCAAGGTGGTCCCTCCCCTTGTGACATTAACTGCCTAGCACAGCCTAGCAGAAGGCTCAGAAAAGAAAAGCAACTATAATAGAGTGAAATAATCTCTCTCACAGAGTATCATAAAAGAGACGTTAATCACGAGAAGGCAGTCAGGAAAGATTCTTAAAGGAAGTTATTGAGCCTGCTAGATGAGAAAGTGGAATGAGACCCACATTGCCATTCCAGAAGAAATGGTCACCAGAGCAAGGAACAGCTTCGTCCAGGAGCTTTTAGATCTGACACCAAAAGCATGATTTAAAAAAAAAATTGATAAACTGGACTTTATCAAAATCAAAAATTTTTGCTCTGCAAGAGATGCTGTTAAGGGGAAGACAAACACATGCTTGGAGGAAATATCTGCAAGTCCCATTTCTGATGAAGGACTTGGTATCCAAAATGTATAAAGAACTCTCAGAAAGCAATAAGAAACAATTCAATTTTTTAAAATGATATAAATAGATACTTCATCAAAAAAGATACATTGATGGCAAAGAAGTACAAGAAAAGATGCTCAAAATTATATTAGAGAAATGCAACTGAAAGCCAAAATAAGATGCTACTACAAACCTACTGAATTGCTTAAAAAAAACCTGACAATATCAAGTGTTGACAAGGATGCAGAGTTCATTTCTTGAACCAAGTGCTGAACATGGTGGTTACCTATACAACTGTTTGCATTCTGGTACATATCTGCACAATTTTTTCTAAGGAAATAAGAATGGCCCTAGCAGCATTGTTCATAATAGTCATTAAGCCAACCAAAATGTCCAACCAATAGTAGAATGGATAAACCATGGAATGTTCATACTTTAGAATATAAAACAGACGCAAAAATGAATCAACTACAGCTACATACAACAACCTGCAAACCCTCAATTCTCAGGTACTTAAAGCTCCCTGTTCTGTGATTGGGAGATGTTAAGTCTGAGAAGACCAAGTATCCAGGAAGCACTTTGACACATACTTTTGGAAAACTCAAAGTCTGAACTGAATGACATTCAGGATTCCCAGAATTTGTCACTCTGGAAACATCCAAGCCACCATGACAGCCAGAACAAACATGGAGGCCAAGGCTCAGGGAGACCCAGGCCCAGAGATAACAAACAGTATCACAGATCTGATCAAAACTGATTTGGTCTCACTGAACTAGAAAACACACAAGACAGTACATAACTAATTTCCTTTCTGAGAGTTCATTTTCCTGGATGGCTATCTTAGAGCATAATAAGCAAATGTTGGATAAATACTCCATTTGGCTTTCACATTGGTCCTCCCAACTGCTGTGCTGACACCACCCCACCGCAGAGAACTCCCTGGGTTTCCTGACGGGATCTGTGTCACTCAGGACCAGTTCTTTCCCATATTCTCTCTAAGTACTAATGTGATCATATTACATAATGTAGAAAGCTTTCCAAACACCCATGCTCATCATCTTGACTGATTTTCTCATGGTGGTAAGTGGTTAGCAGCTTTCTGCCATCAGCTGATGGCATTTATTGTGTGTCCCACTGTCTTGATTTGACCTCCTAAGAGATTCTTCATTACCATGTGACTTTTCATCTGAAGTTAGCCTTGAAGAGATGAAGCAGTTTAGGGAAGACTTTCTTAAGTCTTGGCAACATGACAACAAAGAATTCTCATGTATGTTTCCGTGTGACTTCTACCATCTCATTAAAGTGAGAGCCAAAATATTTTAAGATGCCACACTTAAGGAAGACCTAGTGTTAATATCCTTTAGGACCACATGGCAGAATCATTTCTTACACTTTGCTGAATAGAGATGAGCTACTTCCTATTTGCCAATTTTTTCCTGATGTAAACTTATTACAAATAGAGTTAGGTTTTTTGTTTTGTTGGTGGTGGTGTTAATTCAGCCACTGGTTGGGGTTTGTAATAAAAGTCAGGATCCTTATTTCTCTTCTCAGTTGATACCTCTGAATAATCCAAACTTTCCCTTAAAACTCAAAAGATCCAAGTTTTTCACTTACAACTTTCCAGAAGAAAACATCAACATAAAACTGGATGAGATGCAAGCAACCCAGAAAAGACCAAACACTAGTCTCTAAGAATCCAAATTTTTCCATAGTGTAGTCATTTTGTAACTCTAATTCTTTTTCTTTCTTTAACAAAACTAGTCACTTTATATAGTTGTTTATTTAAAAGAGGGCAAGTCTTTTGGGATATAAAAACAGCAAGCATTTATTTAAACATTTTTATGTACTAACATGAAGTGTTCTACAAACATTAATCCGTAGTCTTCACAATAACTCCAGGAGGGAGGCACTATCATTAACACCAGTTTACAGATGGAGAAAGAAACCCCCACCCAAACCCAAGGCACAGAGATGCTAGAAAGCCGCCCATGGTCACAAAGTCAGTCTGGACAGAGACAGGATTCAAACCCAGGCAGTGTGACCCATGACCTGGTTGTCTCAACGACTGTGCTGTCATCTCACTAATGAGAAATCTGCTTTCCATATTGTCAAGAGTCTTCAACCTACTCTATGGGGAAATCCAGGGTGGTAAATCCATGGGATTTCAGATTAAAAATTCCAAACTCCTTTCATCACATTCAACCGACCACTTAGTTTCTAATTTGGAAGTCAACAGTAAGATGGATTCTGAGGTTATTTCTCAAATAATGATTGTGCTCTTGTTCCTTTGGACATCAAAAATAAACTAGTATTTGGGAGCTAGTAAAAGAAATTAAGGTGCAAAAACAAAGAAGTTGGCAAACAATTTGGAGTCTCAATCACTTGCCAAGTTCTTTGCTACTCTAGGTTTTAGATAATTCTATTGAAGTAGAATTTCTTACCTAATCTTTCCCATCTACATGACTTCATAGGAATTTAATTTTTCCAGTTATTATTTTTGGGCCAAATTTCCCTCCTTGCTCCTTTGCCCCTGCCTGCCTTTCTCCCTGAAACTGTAAAAACACTGTGACTTTTAAATGGACAATGTGAAATACTCCAGGATCGTGTTAGTGAGCAAAACTAACTGACAGATTTGAAGGATACCTAGCAAGCCCTATAATGCACAGAGAGAACACAAAGTTAGAGGGTAATAACCAGTGAACATCGTGATTTTTGGTAGTCTATCCCCATCCCACAGGATGGAAGAGTTTCCCCTAATAAATCTTACAAACATGTCAAAGCTCAAAGGAGGTGTTTCACGCAAGAATGTAGAGTCTCATCACTCTCCTCAGAATCACAGCAGTATCTTCCTGAGACATTCATTTGACAGCCTTTCTGGGGATAATTTAGACTTTTCTCCTTGATATCTAGTTTGAAAATGAGAGTTGGAGACCTTTAAAAAATGTAATATGTCACAGACTACCAACACATCCTGATATTGATATGATATTTATATGATTAGTTGGATCACTCAAACTCCATGAAGGACATGACAGCCTGAAACACTTTGCAGATGAGGACTCAATCAGTCTCTAAAGTTTCTGATCATTCACTCCTAACTGAAAAGTACCTTGAACACACATCTCCCCTAAATCTGTGTACTTATAAATGACATACATGTGCTGTTGCACTAATATATTGGGCTCAGTGAAAAAAAAATACACACACCTACTAAAACGATAAAAATAAGCATAAAACCAGTTCTACAATGTTCTCCACATTCCTCAATAGATCATCATCAACTGTGTTCACCACCTGGTCCATCTGACCCGGGCTGGAGACCACTGTTTGACAGAATTATTTACAGGAATTTTGGAATGGTAACAGAAGTTCACTCTAGTCACACCTGATCCCACACTCCCAAGAGCATGTCTTCCTTTTTAAACGAGAGCAGGAATCATGGGATGGCCTTAGATTAGGAAAGAATCATACCAGTGCCTGCAGGACAACCTTGACAAACATTAATCCACACTCAAAACTCTTCTCTGAAAGTATCAGGTGCATGAATGTCACCTTGAGGGGTAAGAAATATGACAACACAGAACATGAGTCTGAAGGGAATGGTCTGCTTGGCTGGGCTCTCATGAGCCAAGTTTAAGCTCAATGATGCATGTTGCTGAGTCTTTAGAGGATGGATAAGATGAGCTTCTTTTAAAAATCTACAGGGAACAAGAAAACTCAATGCATTTCAAGCCATCTCTTCTCTTCTCCTCGGCACCACCACCTCTACCCCCATCATTCCCTGCCACTCCAAATTATAATGTAATTACATTTTTAACATGTCAGCTCACAGACCTTTGAGAGATCCCACGAGAAACGTGTAACAAAATATTTTTCAATCCATGCATCTTTCTGGCCCACTGATAACCTAAACTAGGACAAGTTTTAAGAATTGATTTAAGTAAAATTTTGGAAGCTATAAACAACAACTGAATGGGCATTTTCCAAGTACTTCCTAATTCCTATCCTTCCCCAGAGACTAAGTGGATGGGTCCATCATGACCACTGTTATCCTCACACCCTAGTGATTATTCAGCAACAACAGGGTCCCTAGTCCTACATTTAGTTCTGATAGAGCCACAGTTCATTGGTTATAATCAATTAACTAATTAATCAATTACAGCATTCAAGGTGCTTGTAAATCTACCTTGAAGCTCCTAGGAAGACCCTAAGGGTTCTAGTGAGGTCGCAAAATATACAGAAACAGAGAGGCTGATCTATAGTGAAGAGAGAATAGTACACTCATAAGCCTCAGTATGATGTATATGCTTCTCCATTTCTCATGTTATGAGGGTCTACAGGTCACGTGATAGAAGGGTTCGAGTATTGTAACACTGGATGTGTCTCCACAGAAGAGCATATCCCAGGCAAACCAGAGAGGTGAGGACATTAGCAGGGTCTTGATTAGAGCAATGCAAGGGCACCTTTTTCCAAATCTATCTCCTGGGTGTGGTAATGGGGTCACATAGAGATTACTGTTTCCTCCATCCCCATGCTCCACATGATAAAGCTTCTCCCCAAAAAGTTTGGTTCTCCCTGTTAATCAGACCTTCAACATTAACATCAATGCCACACACACAACCCAAACTTCCCACTTTGGACATGAACTGGTCCTGGAAAATGGTAATTATAAACCCCTGGGAGCAAAAAGGCAACGCCCTGGGTGAGTGAACTGAAAGAAACACGTGGAATTGTATAGGAATCCAGACAGGATTGAGTCATGGACTAGAGTGGGTAACATAGAGCAAAACTGGGTGAAGAATGCCAACATAGCAACAATGGCCAAACTGAGCACAGGGAAGAAAGTATTTGGACTTTTAAAAATTAATCCCCTCAACCTCCCAGGATTCTCGTCTGCTCCCCTAGACTGTTCAGTTTCTCTTGCAAATCTTTTACTCTGAGCCACTGGTTTGACTGCAGAGTACCATGAACAAGCAGAAAAAACAGCACGAACAAGACACAGAGTCCAGCCCGCAGGGAACTTCCATTCCAGGAGCACTAAAGACCTTAAGGACTTAAGAATGGATGGTTTTGCTACGATGACTAATTAAAATGGGGAGAAAGAATAGAAAGAGACATAAAGCTCTGAATGCTGGCCCATCAGGAGAGTTTGCAGACTGACTATGTGAAATGTGTATCAGCTCTCTAGAAGGAGGTCTGGCTGAAAAGATCAGGTTCAGGGACTTATACATATAAATGAATGCAGGATCTCATTTTCATAAATGTAAATAGTAAACAAAATTGTTATTTGTATCTGAATTATGTTCAAATAGAGATACATGGGAGCCCATTGCCACAGTGGGAAGATTTATCCATACATACAAGCATTACTGCCCCTCTCCTCTTGCACCTCTTAATTCCTCCATTCTCTTCTCCCTAACTTACACTCCAATGAGAAAAACACCAACCTGGCTTTTTGTAAAACCTCTCAAATGACCCACATCACACTCAAATTCTGCCACTATGAATCCTTCCAAATGACCGTGCCATTAAAGTACAGACTGTTCCTTCACGGAAAAGCACACTCATTCTAATACAGAGAATGTTCACCCAATACATCTGTTGCAACTTGGTTAGAAAAATACTGTTAATACAGGCCATCTAACAGGACTGGGAACAGCCTCTTTACACAGAAGCTGGCTCTAATTTTAACAGTAAAAACCATGGTGGGGATGGGAACAAATCCTTAAGAAAGAAGAGATAAACTTTAAAGATTAAGGTGATTAAGATAGAGCTCTGAAAAAAATCCAAGTACTTAGGCATTAGCAGGAGAGATGACATCTAGAGCACTGGTCCTCATTTTTATTAATCAAGCCCACTGCAGTAAAAAAAAAAAAAAAGGTTTTGAGAGCTCTAATTTTTCAATATTCAGTTATTACGTACTAAATGTACAATAGCCATGTGTTAGATTTATTTTATAAAATATAGAAATTTTCAAGAGTCAAACAGTAGATATAAATAGATGTTCTGATGTTTTTGTAGCTCATCTTGCATTTTCCTTTGGTTACATACATTCCACATTGGTGGCCACTGATCTAGACCAGACGTCAGTAAGCTACAGCCCACAAGGTATATTTCTGCAAATAAAGTTCTATTGAAACACAATCATACCCATTCAGTTACACAGAGTCTAGACCTGCTTTCAAGCTACAACAGCAGTGATGCTCAACAGTGACCGTCTGGCTCATAAAGCCTAAAATATTTACTGTCTGACCCTTTACAAAAAACATTTCCAATCTCTGATCTAGAGTCTCAGTGATGAAAAAAGTCCTGCCAGCTCTTGATCAAGTAAGAAAAGTAGATGATTGTGATCCACCTCACTAATGCAGGGTTTACTGAGAAAATAAAAATTCTCCAGCTAAGAAATTTAGAAAAATCTACTTGTAGGAAAGTTCAACATTTTGACAAAGCTTCTCCATTTTGGATAATTTTCTACATATTTCAAGCAACTGTATTAAGTAGCTTCTCTAGAGATAGCTTCCCACAGCCAACAGATTAATCACCAAATTCAGCACAAGGGATTAACTGGAAAGTTTAGCACTGGGGTGGTGGGGGGTAGAACAGCTCAGTGGTAGAGCCCATGCTTAGCATGCATGAGGTCCTAGGTTCAATCTCCAGTACTTCCATTTAAAAAAAAAAAAGGAAAAGAATTGTAGCACTGATGCTATGTATAACCTATTGATGGCATAAAAATGATGAAGGATGTACAAAGAAGGAAAGGTGGAGAAACACCTCAGGCTGCCCTACATGTCTTTACTCCTATAGACTAGATGTTCTCTAAATACGGTCCATGGACCCCTGGAGGACCCTGAGATTCACTTGGGAGGTTCACAAGTTCAAGACAGTTTTCATAATGATACTAAAACAAGTTTGTCCTTTTCATCATGTTGCCACCTGCGAGGATGGTGCAATAGCAACAGGGGAGAAAAGCGTTGGTACCCTAGCACAAAGCAAGGCAGCAGCACCACGCTGTGCAAATATTACTGAACCCGCCACTGCCGCACAAACAACGCCAACTTCATTTACAAACATCCTTGACGAAAAAGTAAAGAGCTATTTTTGTTAAATCTCAGCCCTTGAGTACATACCTTGTACTCTGTATAAAGACAGAAGTAGATGAGGAGTTTGGGATTAACAGATACACATTACTATATATAAAGAAGATAAACAACAAGGACCTACTGTATAGCTCAGGGAACTATATTCGGTTTCTTGTAAATGAGCTGTAATGGAAAAGAATCTGAATATATACATATATCTGAATCACTCTGCTGTACACCTGAAACTAACATTGTAACTCAACTACATTTCAACAAAAAAAAGGAATGAAAAAAAAAAAAAAGTAGACGCAATATGCTTCCTCCATATACCAAAGTGGTACCTGTCTCAAAGGAAAGAATTTCCTACAATAGTTGGAGTTATTAGAACTAGCTCTCTTTTTTTATGAAACACCATGAAAAAGTGACAAAGTACAATTATTGAGACTTGGGGTTTAGCAAATATTTTCTCTAAAATGCACGAAGATAGCCAGTTATTTCAAGGAAATCACCTGTTGGTACTTTTTTCCAAGGGTAAAGTTGTATCTTGAAAGCCAGTTTGAATTTTGGGCCACTTTTATCTGCCACTATGAGCTTTGCAAGCTTTGTTGTCCTTAAAGATCTTTTGATAAGATCAGTAGTGACAGTTTAAAAATGTCTTTTTCCTCACTGTACAACAGCAAAATAGTTGGATGTTACGCGTAACTCAGTGAACCAATGTTTTCTAAATGACCAAGGCAAGATGCTACAAAAACATCTACAGATAAAATATTCAAAGCACAAGATGGACCAAATGGACTATAACGTAACAAAATACAAAAAAGTTCACTGATAACGGTTTCAGACTTCACACTGCAACTGATCTGTAAGAAACCCATCATGTGCTGAGTTGGGTTGAAGTATCAGAAAAGAATATCAGAAATTATGTGAAAAGGCTATTAAAAATAGTCCCTTTTCTAACTACATATCTGCATTTGGTTGGATTTTCTTTCTAATTCTTCAGACAAGACAACATATAGTAACAGAGTGAATGCAGAAGTAGCTATGAGAATTCAGCTATCTTCTATTAAGTCAGAAATTAAAGTGATCTACTGAAAAAGGTAAAGTGATGCAATTCTCACTGACTGATTTTTGTTTTGGAAAAGAGCTATTTTTCAGAAGAATGGTATCAATGTTAGCCTGGAATTGGTGGATTAACATTACTTTTCAAGGAATTCATAAATTTTTCATTTTCATTTTCATTTCCAACATGATAAATACCAAAAGGTATAACCCACAAAAGTAAAAGCACAACCATTTTCAAGAATGGCAGAAGATCCTAGGACCAAAAGCATCCAGACCTGATACTGTAGGCCTACCTGCTCCTATCTTAAGTCTACATGCAGTTTTCTGTTTTTATTGAAAAATACTCATACCAAGTAAAAAGATCTTCCCTATCTGTTTCTCTGTTCACTTTTTCATGAGCTACACAGGAAGTATCTTGTCTAAATGGAAGTATGACATGCCCACAAATATAGGAAGAGGGAGAATGGCTCTAAGCACAAAGAGGAATCAAAGCCAAGCGTGAGAACCGGGGGCTTCAGGCATTTCAGCCACATCTACAGACACAGCTGAGCCTGGTTCACCGACCTCCACAGACCCAGGCTGTAGGACAGGAACTACATCCCACCAGGACACTCTTCCTTTGCTCAAGTCAATTGCCTAGAACTCTGGGGACTCCACTCCAATTCTGGATTTCCTGCCAGGTAAGTGGAAAAATCACTTGAAATGGTATTTTGGGGGCAAGAGGCTGGTGGTAAAAAATTTTTGAATTAAAAAAACTTTTAAAAAGGCAATCATTTTCTGTACTATTTCAATTGTCCAAATGGCATAAAAGGGACAGTTGGAATCTGAGATTTCTCTCTCTCCATTTCAAACAGAGAGAAAAAATTTCTCAGGCGGGGATTCCCTGAGATGGGGCTGTGATATCTGTCCACCTAAAATAAGTCACAGCATCTCCAGAGTTGACAAGATTGGGATAAACGGCCAGAAAAGACTTGGGGTGAGGGGGTTGCAACATTCAACTTTGTCAGGGAGCAAAAATCACTTTGCTAGGTCTGTTCTTGCAGAGAGAAGGGAGAACAGGAAAGCAGCTTCTTCTCTGGGGCCTGATCACAGGAGTCATGGCCCTAAATACATTAAAGGCAAGATCTTAAAGCCTAAAAGTCTCTCAAAGAACTAGTAACAGGTTTCATAATTTTATGATCACTATCATAAGCCAGGTATTGGCACACTGATTCCTACCAAAATAAGCATATATACTCTAGCAATCCCCAAGACAGAAAGAAATTATAAATTAAAAGTCATTTGTTAGGATTTCAGCAAAATGTTCCCTCCTAGAAAACTGTTCTAAATGGCAATTAGGCAAAATAGTACTACATTCTATATACAGGGTAGATTAAATCGATTTGCCAGCTGGTATAAGAACCTAAGAATTATACTGTTTGCACGGCTTCTAACTGTGAACTCTGGATTTGAGATACACATGTGTAATCCATCCAGAACCAATCATAGTGAAGAACACATTTGAAACTATTACTTAAAAGGCAAAATCCAGAGATTCTTAGATTCTCCTGACTCACCTTATAAAAGGATTATCTGGAGATAATGTACACCCGTAAGTACCAACAGACTAGCTCCGTTCTGAAAGCAAGACCAGGAGTGAAAGAAAAGAAAGAAGTAGCTTACCGGTGGTCAAGATGACTGAAGTCTTGTAAATTCAATTCCCTGGTGTCTTGTGTCAGATAAATGGTATCCACATCCTATTTGAAATACAATTCAGTCACATAAATAGTCCACGGAGATGATCAGAGAAGCAAGAAGATGCAAAGAGAATCAAACAATGGTATAGCAGATTTTTATAAAATCTGAGGAAGGAAGATTTTAAGCAAACAATGAACAGTGGGAAAAAAGAGAAATAAGCCAGTAAAATATTGGAATATTCTCCAAGTGTGTGTGTGTGTGTGCGCGCGCGCGTGCACAGAGACACTTACCCACTGTACTTCTTCCCTGTATGAAAATCCAAGCCAGTCACAAACACAGGCATACATCTGAGAAAATCCACCTGAAACACACAACAGAAACGTGACAGGACTGTGACTAAATGATTTTCAAGTTAAAATCTAAAAGCTTAAATATGGCCGATGTTGACAGTGCTGATTAGCCTTTCCGTTTGGGGAAACGGCAAAGATTCTCCCCCCGTTCTATAGTAAGTACATAGCAGGATGCAATCCAGCTTAAATATAGGACGTTTGTCCACCGATCTATGGTCTGTGCGGGGCTAATTACACCTTAAAACTAATTGTACCTTTATGGGAGCAAGCTAGGAATAGACTTAACTTCCTGGCAAGAAGACATCCATCCCAGCCTTTTTTTTTTTTTTTTTTTAGTTTTAAAATGCATGCTCACCACAGGGGCCCTGCTCGGCCACAGTCTGGCTGTCCCACAGAGCCTGGAGACTGGCCAGTCGCTCAGATGGCTCCATGCAGACTTTCTTCATGATTCTCCTGCAAGAGCAACAACCATACATTTCAAAAATCAAGTTTTCTGAAGTGCACCTAGAAATTTACTTTGTAATATGCCTATTTTTTTTTAAACAAAGATGGGTATCCTTTCAATTTTGGTAAATATAATTCCATTTTTTGAGCACTAGGGAACTGGAAATCTACAGGAACTGAATAATAAAGCCTTTTATTTACCTTCCATTTGGAGGTAGCAACAACAGGTATTTAAGAATATAAATACTCCCCATGTTACTGAGTTGTTGTATAGCATTAGATTTATTAGAATAGTTAGAAAGTGGTGTGTTCTGCTTAATAAATTTTAGATTACGTGTATACTAAGTATAAATTACTAATAGTCAAAGAAGTGAAGTACGGAGCTCCTCTTCTGCCCTTCCGTGGTACAAATAGTACAAGTGTCCACCAAGAAACTGAGCGTTTGGTGGGGGCGGGGAGTGGCACAGTTCAGTGGTAGAGTGTGTGCCCACTGTGCACAGTGTCCTGGGTTCAATCACCACTACCTCCATTAAAATAAATAAGTAAGTAAATCTAATCTAACCCTTACAAAAAAAAAAGAAACTGAGCATTTCACATTGGAAGAGCTGTTCCTTTTACCATCTCTTCCCCAGACACTGAACACAGTTCAAAACACTTAGCAAAAAACGTGTGATAGGGAGACGGGTGACCAGGGGTCTGGGAGCTAAGCGGGAACCAGGTCCCGGGGAGACTTAAAGATCAAATAAAGGGGCTGGGATTTTATTCTCAGGGCAATGAGGAGCCACAAAAAGATGAAACAGCAAGTAGGAGATGATTAGATGGGCACTGTAAACAAACACCTGCAGGGGCAGGGGTGGGGCAAACTTTGGAAATAAATAGACAGATAGCTTGAGAAATTAAAAAGCACTTTCCCATGACTGTTAAGAGCCCAGTGAGAATGAAGGTCATGAACTGCTGGTGGCACCAAGTTTCTCCCACAGCTCTCAGCAGCCCAAATGTGTGTGGGGTGGGGGTGGGGGTGGGGGGCAGCTGGCTTTGCTGCAGGGATGCAGGCTTTCCAGGCAGGCGAGCCAGAAAGACAGTGGGGACAGAAGGAGTTGGGGAGACTGACAGGGCCTCGCTCAAGGGCTGGCCAGCGTGAGGCTTGGAGGTCAGGAGAGGAAGGGAGGGCAGAAGGGAGATGGAAAAAAAGGAATCCCAAAAGATCACAGCCTGGAGGCCCCCCCAAAAGTCCAAGTCCTGGTCCTTCCGAGGGAAAGTGCAACACTGGAGGCTGTGGTCAGAGAGAGATGGCAAATGATGATTTCACCCAGGAGAGGCTGTTCCAGGAGATGACAAGGTCTGGGGGGTGGCTGTTGAGAGTAAAGTGGGGTGGAGGGAAGAGGTCACAGGCCGTGAGGAAGGCTGTTGGCAAGTCAGAAGCCCTCCAGGACCATGACAGCACCTGGGTGCCAAGTGGTGAAATAAACACACAAAGTCATATTATGCATTATTTTCATCCGCCTTTAAAAATTTTAAAGTACTTTGGAATAAATAAATAAAATTGCTTTGGCTATGCATAATGCTCATCCTCATGGATTTCAATCACCTCGTAGAGTATCAGAGGAGAATGTTCGCAGTTATTTCCATTCTCTCACTGGATAAATTCCAGATAAAGTGTGCCACACATAGAGCCCAGCAAGTTGCCTGGTTGGCCTGTTCTCCTCCCAGAGAAAACCTCAAATACACACATTTAAATACAGACACCCTACCAGCCTTGAAAAGATTGCTACTTCTTTGCAATTTTTATGATTGAAGCATCCTCAGGTATAACGATTGATGTTGAATGTCAGTAATTCCTTCCAGTTCTTGTGTAAATGCCTGAGATCTACAGATGCAGCATGATTTTTCTCCACTTTACCTGAACACACCCATGATGAACTCCTTATTATGCTAAAAGTCCTTAATCTGGGGGCAACTGTGGGGGTTAAGAAGCCGTGCACAATGGTAGTGATATTATAGAATCTGGCGATGTGGAACGGTTCATCTTGGTTCAGTACCATCATTCTGGGATTTCGGTGGCATTATTTTCTGGCAACAAGACAGTGAAGCCAGATGTTATACAAAGAAAGAACAGAGTGGTCGGAAACAGATGCAAGCATTTACACAGATGAATTAAGTAAACCTTGGACACACCAAGCTGGATACGGGCCTGACTTCATCTGAGATCACATTTCTCTTCTAAAATTCTTGCTTTATTTCAGCTCAACTGTACAGCAGTTTCAATGACACATAGGATCAAGCTAAGCTAGTCAAACACAGACAGAAAATAAGGCAGGAAGCTGGTAGGATTAAGAATAGGAAGGTGGCAGTCTAGGATCAGAGGGAGAAATAAACTAATCCTCAGGGCAGACTCAGAAACCAGAGCCTAATTTTACTCCAGAAACAACACTGGACAGTTACACTCAGGGGCAGGAGGAAATGATCTGGAGAGTGAGGGAGGCCGCTAGTGTAGACGGTAGTGTGAACAGGGCCCTGCCACGGTGGAGGCTACCCCTGGCATTTTCCCTAACTTTCAAAACCATCCTTCAAAGGTCTCACTCGGAGCTTTTTTCCAAGCAGCTTCCTTCTGAAATGGTTCTCATCTTCCATTTTTCAGGAAGGAAAAAAAAAATTAGATTTCATGAAACAAGTGCATTTATTTACATAAGAGATAAAGTTCTAAGAACTAAACTTCCAGAAGAGGGGAACTGTTTCTTATGTATTCCAACACTGGACGACACAGACAGTGAGGGAAAGAAAAATCTACCCCGCAGGAGTTCTTCCTGTAGCTACGTAACAGCAAAGAGTCATCTGTGCACACATCACAGGGCACCAGCTCACACACACATACAGAGAGAGAGTGAGCGTGTGTCAGACAGATAGACAGACACACACACACACACAGGAGTTACTGTCAGAATAAGTATTGTGACAGGTAAACCAAAATCCTGGACAACGGATATGGACATCGCGCCAGACACTCAGGGGTCACACTATACAGCTGAATCAACTACATGTACATGGTGTGCATTTAATTCACACAAGACTCGGAAAATAGTTCTATGCGGCAACGAACAGTGAACTCGATGCCGAGCACACCCGCTCTCTATGCAAATCTCACGCTTAACTGGTTGACAGGGGGAAAAAATTCTGTACGTTATTTTAATCCACTTAAATTAAGTGATTTATCTGAAATACAATTCCAAGGCTCACTCTATGCAATACAGCAGTAGTCTCCAGAAGAGTGAGTGTCTTACTGATGCAAACCACACCACAAAGTGCTACCCGTTGCTTTAGGAAAGTGTAGGGACTACCAGAGCCTGCCTCCTTTTGTTCACCATAAACTCCTATTTTGCCACTTCTCTTCCCCATAACCTCACCTTTTCACATTCGACTGGCTTTTGACTTAAAAAGGGCTTTGCAATACTATTTTTCTCATGGAAGCAAAGAAGCATTGTCCTAACACATCAACGCTAATACCCAGCCAGCTTTCAACTGTCCTGTATATGAAAGAATGATCAAATATGCTGAAAGTCTAAGAAGAAAGTCATGCTAGAAAGTTACTCTTCTGTCACCTAAAAAGGATGTTATTAGTCATAGTTAAGAAGAGTAAAAAAAAATCAAATTAGAGAAACACAATCAACTTACAAACAAACATACAATAATTTTAAAAATCATAAACATCAAAGAAATCCCCTACAAACATCACCCATTTTCTCTTTGACAGTGTATGCTTTCAGTCAGGCGCCTCTGGGTAATAACTGCCGCAGCCTGTACAGCTAAAACCTCTGGGACACTTTTAAGCCATTGCATGAGCTAATTTAATCCTCACAAAACTGCATGAGTATCATATTCCCATTTTACAGATGAGGACAATGAGGCATGGAAAAATGAGTTAACTTGCCTGGAGTCTTGTCCCCTAAAGTAGCCAGGCAATCTGACACCTTTTACTTCCAACTCGAGGCTCTCTCCCTTCACATTCATAAAGCAGCATTTACAAGACTGATTATCCCTTATACGTAGTTGTCACTTTATTCTAAATTTCAAAAACCCTTTGCTAGCTCCCTAGTGCCTAGCCCTGAGGCTTTTATTCAGGCTCTCTCCAGGTAGACCTCCCCTTTGCCTCACAGTGATATCTGCAGGCTCTCAATTCCAACTACTTGTCAGGCTGGCTGCTATCTTCCTAAGGCAAGTTAAGCTGCCACTGCACCTGCCCTCACCTCCGCCTCCAGCCTCCAACTGCTGTCACTTCCCCTAACGGACTCTTCTCCAGGGCCCATGGCTGACAAAAGCAGAAAGAAAGAAAAGAAAGAAAAAGAAAGAAAAGAAAGAAAAAGAAAGAGAAAGGAAGGAAGGAAGGAAGGAAGGAAGGAAGGAAGGAAGGAAGGAAGGAAGGAAGGAAGGAAGGAAGGAAGGAAGGAGGCAAACAAACACAAATAAAACATTTTTTTGACATCCCGAGTGAAATAGAACTTTTCTGTGTCTTGAAATCTGAGGGTGTTTCACTCTCCTCATTGTGTTATTTGTGGAACTTTATTACACTACCTCCAGATTATAAACTCTTAGAGGGCAGGAAACATTTCATTCATCTGTGTGTGGCTGAGGAACTTCTCAAGTCAACATTTTCTAAGTTAGTTCTAACTCGTCCTGATGACTTAAGAAAAAAAACCTAGCTTGGTTTTGGAGAACAGCCAGGTGCTCGATATTGGAAAAGCTGAAGGCCGTAACACAAAACAGCTTCCTGCAGGGAACTGCCAGTACACACCATGTAAATGAAGAGGCCACTCACTGAGACAGAGTATCCAACACGGGCAGGTTTTAGGGGGAAACAGTAAGTTCAGTTTAGGACACACTGTATCTGAGATACGTGGGGACATCCTTGTGGAGATGTCCAATAAGCAGCTGGGAGACAAAAATGAAGATCAAGGGAAGGTAGAGGTCATGGATTTAGAAACCAACATGTATGTAGTAACTGCCTTTCTATAGGGCTGATTATTCAATACTTGTTGCCCAAACATTTTAACAAGAAGTTAAATGGAAGCTAAGAGTGAAAACACTTTTCTTAACCCAATTTTCTCTTTTTTTGGGGGGGAGGGATTAGGTTTTCTTTTTTAATTTAATTTTTTTTAAGTGGAGATACTGGGGATTGAGCACAGGACCTTGTGCATGCTTAAGCATGTTCCTGATCAACTGAGCTATACCCTCCCCCAACCCAATTTTCTCTGGGAAGAAAAAAATGAGGGTATCCAAACCAATAACAAAACTGATAATTCCCCCCAAATTCCCAGACTATTAAATGAATAAAATTACATTTTAAAGAAAATAAAGATTCTAAGTATCAGTCTGAGGGTTTCATAAGCCCTTGATGAATAAAGCTCTGCTTAATAATTTTTTTTATCTCATCAGGGTTGGTTTGGAATGAAAGGAAGGACACTGTAAGGAAACTCATGTACAAGGTCACATTACTGAAATGCAGTTTAAGGAAAATGGGTTGGAGTTATTGCTACCTCACGATTACCCCATATATTCTCTGGCAGCTTGAGGATGATGTGGAAACCATTTCCAAGACTGTCTGGCTGCTGGGTATTTATTTCCCCATCACCACTACTGATCCACTCCTCACCTCATCCTATCACCCAGCCCAACCCACCCCTCTCCCCCACATACAAGAGCACGTGCCTTGCCCTTCCACTTCACTGGGATGAGGCCAGGGGACACGTAGCTCCCTTGGCAACCAGCTGCCAGGATGCTCAGAGTAGCACAAGGTGACTTAAGCTTCAGGAAGTAGGAAGCCCTGGGTGAAAAACCAGAAAGCACAGGGCCAGACCTTCTTACTGGGGTGGGGAAAGGGAAGGGAAGAGACCCCGGCAACAGCGGTGACTGGAGACCCTGAAAGGACACTCCTATCTTTAGGAGCTGCTTTCTGTCACTCAAAAGGTTTGAAAGACATGGAGCCTAAGTTTTCTTGTTGCTTTGACTCTTTTTGTTTGTTTTGGGGGGAGGGGGGGTAATTAGGTTTATTTATTTTTAATTTTTTTTAATGGCAGTACTGGGGATTGAACCCAGGACCTTGTGCACACTAGGCATGCCCCCTACCATTGAGCAATACCCTCCCCCCTCTGCTTAGCCTCTTAATTTAAAGGCAGAGCATTGTAGGGACGTGCTCTATGAAGCACAATCGTTCCCCAGATTCCCCTCTGCCCCACCAAGCACGGTGCACAGCTCACCACCTCTGTGATCTACACGAGGTTTCAGGCCTCCTCAGCAGGGAGAGGGACTTCCTGAGATCTGCGTGCCATCTTCTGTCAGGGTGTACTGACTATGAACTATTATTTTAGGGAGCTTTCTGACATAAGGACCTCTCTGCCTCTTCACTTCTGTCAATATAATTCCCCCTTTCCAATGACCCACACTCCCTCACTACAAACTGTTACCCAAGCACACAGTCCTGACTTTAAGCACTCAACAAAAAAGTAGGAGGGCACATTCAGACAAAATCTACTGATATCCCACCACAGAAGAAAATGAAAGAGGCTAATTTCAATGTTGGGTTTTTTTTTTTTTAAGTTTCCTCTTACTGAAAACAGGAAAAAAAAAAAAAAGGAAAGAAAAGGGGGGGAAGGAAAGAAAAGGGGAAAAAAAAAGGAAAGAAAAGGGGGAAAAAAAAACCCCAAGGAAAAGGAAGCATTCTCCTTCTTCATTAATACTACACTTGATGCCTTTTTTCAAAGCATTTGGCCCCTGACATTCTGCCAATAGCGGTGGGTAAAATTCACACGAGGGTAAATCTCAGGTGAAATGAAAAAGTCCCATTCTAGTGTTAGGAGGAGAGGTTAAAGGTTTGCCAAACCCCTCCATCACTCAAGCTCTTTAAAGAATAAGGCACGGCTGTCTAGAAAATATCAGACGTGAAACCCGAAGGTTTAAGTGAGGGTTTTGATATTTCATGTTTAAGACAAGTATGGGAGAGGAACCCAGGGAAGAGGCAAGAGGAAGGCTGTTCTCGTTGTGAGGAAGAACACGTTCCCTGCTCCCCCGCCCCCAGGAGAACTCACACTGGGGAGAGGCCGGGAAATATCTTCCGCAGGCTGGTGCCGATGTGAGCCAGCACTTCGCTCACATCCTCGGGCGATGCCATCTTCATGGAGAGGCTGTACTTCTCAGTTTCGACGACCATCTGTAAGAACCGGGTTGGATGCCTCTTAAGAATGAGTCCGACTCCTTAAATCGTTTCTCTTAAGTGATGTCAACGATATACAGTAGTCCCTGCTTATCCACAGGAAACGTTCCAAGAGCCCCAGTGGAAGTCTGTTACCACAGACAGTACTGAAACCTACAGATACTAGGCTTCTCCCAGCTATACACACCTATGATGGAGTTTAATTTATAAATTAGGCACATGAAGAGATTAACAATAATAACTAACAATAAAATAGAACAACTATAATACATACTATAAATAAAAGTTATGTGAACATGGTCTCTCTCGCTCTCTCTCAAAATATCTTATTGTATAAATTTAATGCCTTTTCCATCCTAACTAAGCAGCTATCACATGCGGTGGCTGTAACTTTTGCGATTTGAGGTGTGACAGCAAAACAGATTTCTTTTTCCATCTTCACAATTTCATGGAAGGTTTGTTCTTACCATAGATCCTAGCAACATCAGTATACAATTTTTTTTTCTTTCCTTATTAAGTTAAGAACTTTCAACTTTTCACTTAAAGGAAGCACTTTATGGCTTCTCTTTGGCACATTCAAATTGCCAATGTCACAACTCTTGCACTTCGGAGCCATTATGCAGTAAAATAAGGGTGACTTGAACACAAGTCCTGTGATACTGGGACAGTCGATCTGATAACTTAGCTGGACTGTATGAAGGGAACAAGACAATGAAGTTTAATGGTAGGCAAAGACTCATTCCGACAATTAACTGCTGGAGAAGTCCAAAACTTATACCAAAAATGCTGACACTGAGGTCATATAGCTAGTCTTACAAATAAGTATAAATCAACCTGATAAAAAAGGGCAGGTCACAAAAGGGGCAATAGGTTGATTATAAACACATTTCTAATATAAAGAATCAACTTCCATCACTTTTTTAAAAAAAAGATACTATTTCCTTTGATCTCAAGAATATTCACGGAAAATGCAATCCCTTTGGATTATTACTGTGTCAAAATATCCTCATACATTCACTTCCTGTTGTCACTTAATTTGTATAAAAATGTTATGTGCAACTACCTTTAAGTGCAGCTAACCAACTGGATTAACAAAGAAGCTTTTAGATTTGCTTTAGGTTGTTCTAAAATTAGCTAGATTTTAAAAAATACTCTTTCAATGTGTTTATGTTAAAAGAAAAAGTAATGCAATTTATTTGTCAAAATGATGAGATCAAAGAAAAACACTTGAGTGATATGAGTCCTTAAAATGTTATTTTCCCATAAGGACCCCTAGAGGAATCTGTTAACAAGTATTTAATTTATACCACCTTTGTACCAATTAGCTGGCTCCTTATATAAACACATTTTTTAATCCTAATTTTTAGCATATTCCTCAAAAAATTAATGGGTTGCCTTTGAAATTCTCTAAGCAAAGACTGTTTGGTCTTCCAGAAGTTGCTCCAAGAGATATCCCCCCCACCAAAGGCTGCAAGCATTACTATACCCAGAGTTATTTACTAATACAATCCCAGGACATCTCAAGTGAGGCATCTTAAATACAATTAAAGCTGCTTTGTGCAGTTAGGCTCAGACGTTTCATATGCACACATCTGGGCCTAGGGATGTTGTAAAAAGCCAGGCACTCTGGGATGTACCCATCTTGTCTATGTTCGACACCCCACCCCCAACCTTCCCTCCATTGGGACTTGTATTTCCCACTACAGGATACGTCTTCTTTCTTCACATCTAGGGCATCTGTCTATGCAGTTCACGGTTGGGTACAAGTAATTAGTAATTAGCTTATTCTAATTCCACTTAATCTTAACAACTAATCATCCTTAATTGTACAAGATTGAATAGAATGACAGGGAAGAAAAAAGGTGACAGGTGGGGAAGAAATAAGGTTGCATTCAAAGCCCTCACATGAAAGCATTCATGGAGCCCTGCATAATATCACCACCTCTGCACAATGTGCAGACTGCAACAAAGAGAGAGCGGTGAGAATAACCACCCCAACATTTCATCAGGAGAAAGAACTTCCTCTCAGATAGCTCTTTCCCTCCTATTTCATTCTGGGGAAAATAGAAAGAACCATTTTTGCTCAGACACCTAGCAGAACATAATCCATAAGCGCCAACGGGCATTTAAAATAACAGAGATATAAGAGCCAGTATCTTACTGGAAACCCAAGTTCCCAATCCCATCTCACCTCCTTTTTTAAGGTTAAAAACACCTGAGTAACCTTTTAAGAAGCATTTTTTCACTAAAATCCGGCCAACAGATCTGAAAAATGTTTTTCTTCTCTAAATAGAAACAGCCATTTACCAAAATCATTCTGTGACAGAGCAAACAATCAGCCTTATAATTTGAAAAAAAAAAAAATCTTAGCAGGCATTTCAGTCGTACAAGAAGCGATCCCAAAACTATAACTGTAAAACTATACAGTCGTTAGTCTCTATTGACCGTGACAACAGAACCTGAACACCATCAAGTCTTCGGGCAATGAGAATTTTAAAACAAGATAAAGGTCTCCCCATATTTCCACGAGAAAGAGGAAAAGAGCAATAGTAAAAAGTCACATTTCACCAACTCAATACCACATTCACTCACTCTCCCTCACATTCACGAAATGTGTATGTCCCGTGGCATTTTATCTGAATTTACAAACTATCATTAAATAGTGGTAAAAGCAGCAATGACAGAAAAGTTAATAAACCCAGAGAACATCAGAAAAAAAGGGTTCTAATCAAGGCTAGATGGCAAGTGCCACAGGCAGACTCCATCATCCTTATGATGTCTCATCAGAAAAACTCGAAACCAGAGACATCAAGGGTCCTGAGGTTACACAGGTTATTCATATTCAGCCTCTGGGACACAACAGAATCAAATGCCCACGCGAGACATACGGAACCCTGAGTGTCATGAGTGCGTGTATGGGGTCGGGGTGGGGGGAGTACCACTACTGCTGGAGGTATCAGTGTTTTCTTGTAATTTTTTATACAACTTTCAAAGGTTACACCCTATTTACCCTTATTACAAAATATTGGCTATACCCCCCCGTGTTGAACAATACATCCTTTTGGCCTATCTCACACCCAATAATTGAGGTATCAGCATTTTTTAAAAACATCATAGGTAATTTTGAAACATCAAGTTTTGAATACCACTAAGTGACTCGTATTGCCAGTGTCTGAGTTGCTGGTCCTGTGTGGAAGCAGGACCACTGTTTCACTATATAGTCATTTCATTTCCAAAGTTACCTGCGGTGATGGTGTAGAGCTATTCTTTTGGTACTTACAGGGACAGAACCGCTCCATGGGACTGAGGTGGATGGCTTTGCACCCAGTTCCTCTGAATGCCAGACTTACCGAAGGGACAAGACTACACATGTGATAAGATCAGTTCCAGCAGCCACATGGGAAAATTGGTCTTGCTATATCAACATTCTTTCTCATAATTAAATACCAAGGTCTAATCATATTCTGAATATAACCTTGGCATTAACATTTCAACAGTGCCCTTCTGTTTCCATCGCAACCCCCACATCATAAACATAAACATTCCTGAATTAAGACCATCAAGAAGTCCCTGGTTATGTCATCATTCATGAGTGATCATTCACTCCTGCATATGTCTGCCCACTTGGGCAAACATATGGCGCTGTAATTTTTCTTCCAAACTCCAGTTCCTGGAGAATGATAAACACATAGGATAAAACAATGCTCTAAGATGAACTATGGAAAAGTTCCAAGGATTTGTATATAAACTTGATCAATGTGAAATGATGATTTTGACAATTTCTGTTAGGGATGCTATCAACAAACTACACATACACACACACACACACACACACACACATTTTCTTCATAGTTTAAAAAATTTAAAAAAAGTAGAAGGAAGGAAATGAAAAATCAGAGCAAGAGTCATTGAAATAGAAAACAATGCAATCAATAGAGAAAATCAATGCAACCAAAAAGCAAATTTTTTGAGAATATTAAAAGATTTGGTAAACCTCTAATCAGATTGATACAGAAAAGAAAGAAGAACCAAACTATCAATATCAGGAATGATATTCTACATATATTTAAAGGATAACAAGTGGGTACTGCGAACAACTTTATAACACTAAATGTGTCAACTGAGATGAAACGTATAAACTTCTTGAGTCACAAACTACCAAAGCTCACTCAAGAAAAAATATACGAAAGTATCAACATCTATTAAAGAAATTGAATTTGTAGTTTAAAACCTTCCCTAAGACAGAACTCCAGGTCCAGATGACTTGACTGGTAAATTCAACCACATATTTAAAGAAGAATTAATACCAACACTACATAAAGTTGTCTAAAAAATCCAAGAGGGGGAACTACTTCCCAACTCACTCTATGAGCCCATGATTTCTCTAATACAGAAAGCAGTAAAAACATTTTAAAAAGAGAGACAACTACAACCAATAACTCCTGTAACACAGATGCAAAGTTTCTTCACAAAATTTTAACAAACGAAATCCAACAATATAGAAAATGGAAAATACATCATAACCAAGGGGGGTTAATCCCAGGAATGAAAGGTTGAGTTAGTATCTGACAAATCAATAAAAATTATCATATTAACAAACTAAAAAGGAAAAGGAGGGAGGTGGGCATAGCTCAGTGGTAGAACCCATGCTTAGCATGCACAAGGTCCTGGGTTCAATCCCCAATACCTCCATTAGGAAAAAAGAAAAGAAAAAAAAAGGAAAAGAGCACACAATAATCTCAACAGAAAAACATTTGACAAAACACAACACTAATTCCTGATTTTAAAAAAAAACTCTCAGCAAACTAGGAACAAAAGAGAACTTCCTCCATCAGATAAAGGGCATCTATGAAAAACCAACAAACACCAAACTTAATGGAAGAAGAAAGATGCTTTCCCTCAAAGATTAGAAATAAATCAAGGGTATCTGTTCTCACTTCTATTCAGCACTGTACTGGGAGGTCTTAGCAGTGCAACTGTCAGGGTTTGGGATTTGATTTTGCCCTCCTTACAAGCCTGCTGCTGTTTCATCAACACCGGCAGAAGACAAGAGATTCCTGGGTTAGAGACAAAGGACTTTATTATTCACGGTACAGGAAAGGGCATGAGCATCGTGTTTGCTTACACTCCCCCTTTCCCCAGAGTCCCACAGGGTGACATGGAGGACTCAGAGAGATGCCCGCACACACAGTGAGTTTCTTATAGGAAATGAACCATTGAGCTCAGGTAATCTGTTTTTCATAGTAAATGGTACGCAAACCTGCTCTTTGCTTAGAAGGGAAACATCCCATCATCCCACAAAATCACCCTCTGCAAACATAACCCTGAAAAGTAACCTGGGTAAAGAGCAGTCCCAGCACTGAATTCGTGGCATACCCAGCAAGACATGTAGGAGCGTCAGAGACCCATGAGGAACATCTCCCAACAGCAACAAGGCAAGAAATTGAAAAAGGAGGAAGTAATAGTGTCTTTATTCATAAACAACACAATCATCTATGTAGAAAATGGTGGAATCTGTTTTTTAAAAAGCTCCTAGAACTAATGGATGAGTAGAGCAAGATTGTAGGATATAAGAACAATATGCAAAAGTCCATTGTATTTATATATATCAGCAAGAAACAACTGGAAATCGAAGTTTTAAAAAATACTATTTACAATAGCATCAAAAAAAACCATGAAATACTTAAAAGTAAATCTGACAAAAGATGTATAAGACCTATACACTGAAAGCTACAACAAAATACCACTGAGAGAAATTTTAAAAGACCTAAATACATGGAGAAATACACGGTTTTATCTTGGGTCAGGGACTCCATGTTGTTAAGATGTCAATTCTCCCCAAACTGATTTATAGGTTAAATATAATCCCAATCAAAAACTCAGCCGCTTCATAGAAACTGAGCTGAATCTAAAATTCATATGGAATTACAAACAACTTCACAATTCACAAACTAAAACAACTTTGAAAAAGAACAAAGTTGGAGAACTAACATTATCTGATTTCAAATCTTATTATAAAGCTACAATAATCAAGACAGCATGATAATAGCATAAATACAGACAAATAGATCAGAAGGACAGGATTAAAGGGAGCAGAGAGTCCAGAAATAGACCAACATTTATGTGAACAATTGATCTTCAACTACAGTGAAAGCTAGTTCAACGGGGAAATGACAAGTCTTTCAAACAAATGGTACCGGAACAAGTGGAAATACTATATATAGTACAAAAGAAAAAAGAAAAAATTGATCCACACATTGCTTTACATACAATAATTACCCCAAAATGGATCAGAGACCTAAGTGTGTAACCTAAAGGTATACAACTTCTAGAAGACATAAAACATTCTGTCACTTTAGGTTAATCAAGGATTTATTCAATATGACACCAGCATGATCCATAACATATTAATAAACTGGACTTCATCAAAATTTAAAAGTGATTTTTGAAAAGCACTTTAAAGAAAATGAAAAGACAAGTCACAGACTGAGAGAAAATATGTATAAATAATATATCTGATAAAGGATTTGTATTTAGAATCTATAAAGAACTCTTATCTATGAAGAACTCTTAAAACAGTAAGAAAACAATTCAGTTTTTTCAAATGGCAAAAGATTTGAACTGATACTTGAATAAAGAAGATATATGATTGCAAATAAGCAGATAAAAAGATGCTTAGTATCTGTAGTCATCAGGGAAATGCAAATTAAAACTATAGTGAAAAAGCATTACAAACCTCTTTTAAAATGGCTAATTTAAAACACTGGCCATACCAGTGCTGGGGAGGATGTGGAGGAACTGGAACTCTTATACAATGCTGGTGGCAATGTAAAATGGTACAACTACTCTGAAAAACAGTTTAGCAGTTTCTTTAAAAGTTTACCAGATACCCACCATACAGTTCAGCCACACCACTCCTTATTATTTACCCTTTAGAAATAAAAGCCAACATCCAAGCAAAGATTTGTACATAAATGTTCATAGCACATTTGCTTGTCAGCCAAGAACTGGAAACAAACCAAATATCCATGACTTGGTGATGAATAAACAAATTGTGATATAGCCATACAATGGAACACTACTCAGCAATAAAAAGGAATGAACTACTGAGACACTCAACAAAATCAATCAATCTCAAAATAATTATACTGGCTAAAAGATGGCAGACAATCAAGAGTACACACACTGTATGATTCCATTCACATAAAATTTCAGAGAATGCAGTGAGGAGGGGCGAGAGGGAGTGTTTACTAAGACGGATGAGAAAAACTTAGGGTGATGAGTATGTTCAGTATCTTGACTGTGATGATGGTTTCACCGGTCTACATGTCAAAACATATCAAACTATACACTTTAGTTGACTGCATGTTACGTATAGCTCAATAAAGCTATCTTTTAAAATCTACATTGTATCTAGTAACAACCTTTAATGAAAAAGAACATGAAAATGAATATATGTATGTATATGCGTGACTGGGACATCGTGCGGTACACCAGAAATTGACACATTGTAACTGACAGTATGTCAATTAAAAAAAAAAATCTACATTTTATTAATACCAAAAGATTCATTCATCACTTTATTCCCAGAAAGACCTTATATTGTACTGTAGAGCAGCTATGAAATTTTAGTGCTAAAACTTGTGCATCTCTAAGGAACAGCATTCTCATGTATACATCACCAGCTAACATTAGAGCTAATTAGTTCTTTCCAAATTGTGTTATGGAAAACCTATTTCCCTTATCACAAATTCCCAACCCCTGCCCACCTAGCCCCTGTTCAGTCTCTCATTTAGAAACCTCCATTTTCCCTTATCTTGTTTTTCAACATTATCTCAAGAAACTTTTAATAGTGAACCAAATAGAAGCAGTTTCCTGGTTTCAGAAACTCAAGCAAAGGCCTGACCTTTCAGGAATGACAAACAGGTTGTTCGCACTCACCTGAGCTGGCTTGCTGCAGATGACGCCATGAATCTCCAAGTAGCTGAAGGTTACCTCGAGCTGCAATTGAGGAGGGAGAGGGAAATAAAGACCAGTAATGAGGGTTTTAAAACCTGCAATTCCAAGTAAAAATGCTACAATCAGAAACAGTCCAAGGGCAAACAAAGTACTGGGCATCTTCTGAAGGTCAGCTGGTTTTATTATCTCCATTCATTCAGTAAGACATGACTTTGATATATCATATTTCAGGAAAAGTATTATTCACTTTCCTAAAGGACTGAAAGCAAACTACAAGTCTGGCTTTTTAAATTTCATCCAGGGACAAACCCAGTGGAAAGTTTTTGTACTTCTACTCCAGTATTTATTTGTTGAGCAGTCAATGTATGAAGGGAACCATCTAAATATACCTTTTCCCCTGATTTCAAGATTTTGCTTCTGTAAATCAGATCAGGATAAAGACAATGTTGGGTTTTCCCTTCTTCCTAGACCCTTACCTCTTTGGGTTACACTCTGACCACTCATGGGAGTCATCATTCCTCCCACTGTCTTTCATTCAAGTTACGACTTTGAACGGATTTAGACAAATACAACATTTAGGAATTTTAAACTGTGCTTCAGTGAAACACAGAGTTAAGTCTTCTCTCTCTCTGCATATATATAAATGATCATTTATTTCCTCTCTATTTTAATAACAAGTGCCCCTTCCTCTCTTCTCCTGTAATTAGCATTTCTTTTTCTTCAAAGTATCTCCAGTCTCGTACTCTTTGCCTGTTTTTCCTGGACAACAGCCACTAATCTTTCCCCCAGTTTTGCGGTCTTTCATCCGAGTACAGCAAACAGTCACAGGGCATGGGACTAAAGACAATGGAGAACTGAGTTGGATCCGTTTATTCTATCCTCTCGCCTTAAAACTAGAAATGTCATGGGAAAACAATCTATCCAGAACCAAACCCATAAAACCCTTAGTTCTGCCTGCTGGTGCTATGTCGTACCATTACACATTTCGTAGGATAAATCTTAGAACAGAGAATCCCTGAATTTCCAGTTAAATACATTGAAGTATGGTCATGAGAACTGGAGGTAGAAAGATAACTCATTCTTTCATTATTTGTGTAGTCAACCAACAGACATTTATGGAAAGCCTACTATGTGTCAGGATTAGAAGGAGGAATGAGACATCTATCTTGTCCTCTTGAGAGTTAAATCACCCTGGAGGCACATTTTAAAAATTCAATTAGCATAGAAGTGTTCTTACCTATCATTATCAAGATCTATACTTGGTGGGTTTTGAAAAGTCATTTAAAGCTGGGAATTATTTTCTGAAAAGAGTACCTCTCTATCTTCATTTATTTTGAATTAAAAGTTATAAACATATTTTCAGCCTTGGGTATAGTTCCAAAGTTTCCTCTTTGAGTGAAGCCCACTGGCTGTCTTTCCAATGGCATTTCCTCTGCAGGCCACACCCAGAAATGCAGGGCACCCAACTTCCAAGTCAAGCTCTTTAAAATGGAGTGAGAACTTGAAGACACAAGCAATATGAGGGCACTAAGTTCTCTAGAGTATTATGTTCCCCTCCCCCCAGTCTTTAATAGTTGTCTGGTCCTTAACAAGACAGTAATTTAAAAAAAAATTAACTTTTATCAACAGTCACTATTTCATAGACATTCTCTCCTTTTGCAGCCTATTTTATTGATATGTAAAATATCTTTAATCTCAAAATGTATTACTATAATTATAAATGCTTTGAAAAGGTTTGGAAACAAACCACTTGACCCTTGGTGGGCATCTCATTCAATTGTGGGAACAGGTGTAAGCAGGTACATTCTCCTATAACCTAGCAGCTATGAAAATGCAGCTGGTATCAGTCAGCATCATTGGGGATAGCATGGGCAGTTTGCTCAGTTTGGCTGGTGAGGTGAGGTGGAGGTCAGTTAAGATGCTCCTGCTTCACCTAAGGGCTGTCCCAGGGATAAGTGAAGTACCAGGGAGCCAGGGGAGCACTGAGACATTTCAGCTAGGCCCTCAAGGATGACTTCAAGTTTGCCAAACAAAGAAGGAGTGAAAAGGGAAATCCAGGCAGAAGAAAAAGAATTTGCAAAGGCATAGAGGCATTCAGTGAACTAGGGCAGGGTGGAAACTAGAAGTAGACCTGCAGTTCCAGTGATCAGCAAGGGAGGACAGGCTGAGGATGTGATTCATCAGAGTCCAGTTATTATTAATGGTGAGGAGGGGAGTCACTGACACAGACGGACAGACATCACAGCAAGGTTCAAGCCATTCTCTCTAATCTCATCCACGGCTATTTTTTTAATAGGCCTGTGCTCTCAGTCCCCACGACTGCCCCTCCCCTGACTCCAGCCCACCCCAAAGACAGTTTAAAGAATGTCACTGAGCAGGAGGACTAGATAGGCAGCTGAGACACAGGCAGGCTGCAGGAAGACCTGAGGACATCTTTAAGACAGAACCAGAGACACTAGTGATTGGTTCAACAGGAGGAAGGAATTAGCCCAAACTCTCAGTAGCTCTTCTATCATTCTCTCACTAACCCCACCTCTACCCTCAGCAAGACAGCCCGCATCTGAAAGACAACAGAGCAAGTCTAAATGTGACTATGTGATGGTCCTTCAGGAACCCCCACTATTCCACAGGCAGTGATCCATGTCAATTGCCCATCTTCCTGATCAGTTTCTCTCCCTCCACAGCCTCCACCATCCTGGGTCCAACACCCCAGCTCCCCAAATGCACTGTGCTCCTGCCGACTGCTGAACCTTTGACCAGTGAAGACCCCTTTAACACTCTGGTTGACATGGGGTGATCCTCCAATCCAGCTTCTCTGTGGACACTTCCCTGATCTGATAATTACCCAGGGAGGAGGGCTGTGCTGGCCATGTTCCCAGAAATGCACTCTCCAGAGTTATGAAGGTTATTTCCCACGTGTCAAAACCTTAGAAAAATCTGCCATTAGTGGACTGAAGGAAATAAGAACTAGACTTGAAGAAAGTGTAAACCCTGCCCCAGTTGAGAGAGAAAAATAACCGAAATCCACAAGCCTCTGGGATGAGGAGCACAAAAGCTTTCACCACTTTTCTCAGGATGCCTTTTCACACAGAGAGGAAGCAAAGGAGCAAAACATGTCTGTCATCACAATTTAGGTGCTTTCTAGGGAGGAAGAAAGAAAATACAGTTGTACTAAGGGAACTCCGGACACACTGGCCTGAATCATAAGTCTAAGTAATTGAGAAGTGAGTGTGTGTGTGTGCGCACACGCACGCACACGCTGCTAGGAGGAAACTCACCGACACTTACCTTGGTGGGGATTCGTGCTGTTACCAGGAAGGCTCTGCATGATGTTAGCACCTGTAAGACAGAAGCAGCGGCACCATGTCAGTACAGGCTGGGGGCTGTGGTATGACCCACAGGTCTTTAATGCTACTTTAATGCTCCTGTCATGTAAGAAGAATAAGTGAGCTGGAACAGCTTCTTGGCCCTGTAGGATTATTAGTTTTACTCTAGGAGTCACTGCCAAGGGCCGTGTTGAACAAATCACCTGCAAAATCTCAAGATGAGCCATCAGTCAGCAGTCCAAAGGACCAAAAGTTCACTCCAGCTGAGAAAGAAGGTCTCCGTGATATTAAAATACAGATATCTTATCCACAGCATAAGCCCCACTGTATCAACAGCGACCTTAATGAAAAGGCCAGGTACTCATTCGCTCTCCCCAAATGACAGCCATATTCACCCTCTTGCTTTCCATTCTCTGCACACTAGCTGATCACATTTACATAATATATAGGCAGCAAAACAGGCTAGTCTTCCCAAAAGTCATCCCTAACTCTGCTTCTCAGCTATGCCTCTCTCAATCCCAGAGAGAACATTTACGGAAGTTTCGATTCCAATACTCAGCTAAGAACATGTCGATCACCCATGGGGTCCCATATGCTGATAGCTCCTCTTCCCCAGCAGGGGCCCTTGTGAATACAAGGGGGCTGGAAATAGTCTGAACTCTTAGTTCAGACTTGGCGCAGGGATGCCACGTCCACTACCCTCAGTGTCTGAACACACCACTCTGCAACTTGGAGGTCCGGGCAGGCCTCACAGCCCTTTGCCATCAAGAAAGGGGACTCCAGCACTTGTCAAGTTCTGGAGGGATAACTGTTCTTGATCTTCCAAAGATCTTGATCTTCCAAAGACTCTTGTCACTGAGTTGATATTTAGCAAATGATGTGTATGTGCTAGTTTAAGGATGCTAGATTTGAACAAAGCTTTAGAACTCAAAGGTCAAGGACACTGAGGTGCATGTTGTTATGGGACTGACCTGGATTCAAGCCACAACTCATACTGTTAATCCACTCGCAGAAGATGAATCCATGGGTGTGACTGTGGCCTGCTCTGTGCCTCTCTCTAGTCTCCCAACTCCAGGCAGAAACAGTGTATTTTTTATAAAACTCTTTTTTGAATAATCATGGGTCACCACTATTGGGAGTAACTCAAGCCAATACTCTTTATGAGACAGATGACAAAGGGAGGTGGCCGGACACTGGCTGGGAGAGTCTGGTAATGTGCAAGGGGAAGGCAGAGGGGGCAAGGCCTGGCCCATTTCAAGACTTTCTACCAAAATGCCTTCAGTCACAGCTACTCACAGGAGCCTTTTTTCACCTGGATCATTTCTGCTACTTGATTTTAGAGGTGATGTGCTCTAAAAGACCATTAAGCACAAGAAAAGGTATCTATCTTTGAATATGCCATAGGCAGTTCTTTTCCCTAAGGAGTGATCCTTCCTTTTTACTAAGGCTTTTGGAGACAGGGTTTCCTTCCATTAAAACAAGCAACAGAAGTGAGAGGAATGTTTAAGAAGTGGGGTCAGATGAGTGAGAGGAGGTCAGATGTAGCCTAGTAGTAGCAGGACTGGCTATGTAACTCACAGGGCCCTTGTTCAAAAATTATAAAGAATTTTAAGACAGTGACATCTTAAGCCATGCGTAGGGCCTCCTGAGAGCGCTGCCCTGTCTAACTGGTCACGTGCCCTTGAAGCCAGCCCCAAGCAGTAGCTGCAATTAATCAAGTGTTCCCGATCTGCCATAAATGGGCGAACATCCTTGGATACGCTGATGCATTTAATCCTCCCAACAACCATATTCTATATGATTATTACCCCCATTTTACAGATGAATAAACTGAGACTCAAGGACAGAAGTAGGATTCTCATTGAGCCTCCTCAGTCAACTCCAAAGACTAGGCTCTTCACCATGAGACTACCTTTGCATGTTCCAACCCAATCCTTCCTCCTGGTACTCCAGCCCCTGGCAGTCTAGTTTAGAGAAGTTTGCCTTCTCTAGACTAAGGCCTTGCTCCACAGCACATCTTTTTCTATTTTTTTAATTGAGTATAGCTGGCTTACAGCATTGTGTTAGTTTCAGATGTACAGCATACTGAATCAGCATTTTTGCAGTTTATACTCCATTATAGGTTATTACAAGACAATGAGTATAATCCCCTGTGCTATACAGTAAATTCTTGTTGCTTATCTATTTTGTATACAGTAGTTTGTATCTGCTAATCCCATACTCCTAATTTGTCCCTCCCCACTTCCCTCTCCCTTTGGTAACCACAAGTTTTCTATATCTGTGAATCTGTTTCAGTTTTGCATACACACGCATTTGCATTATTTTTTAGATTCCACATATAAGTGATACACAGCATTTGTCTTTCTCTGTCTGACTTATTTCACTAAGGATAATATTCTCTAGGTCCATCTCTGTTGCTGCAAATGGCAGAATTTCATTCTTTTTTATGGCTGAGTAATACTACATTCCATAGCACATCTTGATGTAGTACCCTTTCAAACATTGCTCTTCCTCCTCCAGGGGAGGGGGGAGGAGAGGAAGGTGGAGAAAAAGGAGGAGGAGGAGGAAGAAATAATGCTGAGCCTCATGGGCTCACCACCAGCACGGGCTCTAGGACGCTAGACTCTATTCTCAGCATGTCTCCCTCTTGATTTATGGTTGACCCTTCACTAGCTCGGGGGTTAGTCTGCATATAACTTGCAGTTGGCCCTCCAGACCCATAGTTCCACTGCATCTGAGGATTCAACCAACTACAGATCGTCTAGTAAGTACTGGAGTATTTACTATTGAAAAGTATTTGCATATAAGTGGACCCATGTAGTTCGAACTCCAAGGGTCAACAGCACAACACAGCACATTCATTTCTTTCTTCCAAGGGTACTTATATCCAATCTTTCCAATCTTAAGTCCATAAAATCTTTGCATAGAAGTAAAATAATAGCCAAATCATAAAACTCACATGCCAGAAAGGACTCAATATCAATCACCTAGTGAAAGAACCACTTAGGGTTTATAATCTGAGAGCAGATCCGAAGAAAACTCATAGCTAGTTGGTGCTGGAGCAGGACCAGAGGCTGCAACTCCTTCCTCGCTGTCCGTTCTTTTCACTCTCTCCTCAGCTAGCAATAAGGTTCAATGCCAAAAGCCCCAGCAGGCACATGTAGCCTCCTCAGTATTCAGAAAAATACACTCAGCTCTGTGAACATTCCATCAAAGGAAAATTGGTCCCACAAGATCCAGGATCATTTTTCAAACATGGGAGTAATTCTGGCCCACACTTGTTGGGTACAGTGTTCTCACAGGTTTGCATACACAGTCTCCTTTAATCCTCACAGCAGCCTATGGGATAGACACTTTTATTATACCCATTTTAAGAAGAAGAAACTGAGACATAGGGAGATTATATAACTTGCCCAGGTCACCCAGCAAGTAGGTGGCAGGGCTGGGATTCACGCGCAGATGGTCTGGCCACAGAGACCGAGCTCCTAATTACTTACAGCGGCTCTCAAATCTCAGCTTCCCAAGAACCATCTTCCTCCACAGTCTGCACACATGCAAACACAGATACGTCATAGAAATTTAGAGGCAGAAAGAAGCCAACAGGTAAAAGCATCATCAATAGGATGATGGATGTTTGGATTTCATAAGAAAAAGGACCAGGCCCTACGGTCTGCCTGTGTCTGTTCATCTGTCTCTCGGTCTCTGCCTCTCTCTCTCTCCCTCTCTCTCTCTGATAGTGGGTTAATCTCTGTCTCTGTTTGCACCTGTCCACCTGATTCTCTATGTGTATCTCTTGGTCTATCTGTGTCTCTCCTCGCCTGTTTCCCACCCTTCCCTCCAACCCCTTCTCTCTGCTCCCCATCACATCCCACTCCATCTTTTCATTCTTGCCACCCCTCCTTTGGATCCTCCCCTCTTCCCTCCATTTCCCAGAGCTTTCTCCATGCTAATCACTTGAGAGCTTTTATCTTATTTATGCTCACTGCAAAACAACATGCACCCATCACAGAGGAAATACAGCATTCTGGAAGAGCATTTCATTTGGAACACAGTCATAGGGAAACCTGAACAGAACACGAAATAAAAATGACAAGACACCTTTTGACATTATTATACGCCAAGCACATTGGTAATTAAGTGATTATGAGGTCCCCTCTGTGAATCTAATTACTCAGTCTTAAACAGTAATCTCAAAACAGGTACGCAAATAACCGACACGTGGCAGCAATCAGCAGCACAAGACAAGGGCTGGCCCTTCTCCCCCGACCCCCCCCCCCGACAGGTGTCATGTTTTGGAGAATAACGTCTCCCACGAGCAGCCAAGGCACCAGATGACCTACCTGCCTTCTCTTGACCTGCCCTCTCCTGGAAAGTCACCAGAGGCTTTCTAGGGGCCACTGACAGGGTATTAATCGGCTCAATACATTTTTAAAAGGAGAGGAAAAAACCCCAGAGTGTTCATACAGGTTCACCTTTTGAGGAAAGAGCCATCTCTTGACCATATGTAGATACACGATGTTCTACTGATCACTTCTGCTTTCACTCTGGCAACGGTGCTCACAATCCGTGGCCCTGTGTGCCAACTCCCTTTCTTGAGAAAGATTTTAAAGGCAGCGTAAGTACACAGTGTTCTTCGGCAGTTGGATGCAGGCCAAAATAATTTGTTTGAAACGAGACACTCCATGAGGGAGCCCAGGCTTTGCAGAGAGAAGCTTTGCACTGGCTGGTCCCCATTTCTGGTGGTCAGCCTAGGATCCCCAGAGGCACAAGGACTGTCCTCAGAAAGCCTGGAAGGGAATGGAGTGGAAAGGGTGAAACCCTCCGACACTGACCCAGCCTTTCCCAAGACTATGCCCACCTGTGAGCACAAGAGCGTAGCAATATTTTGAAGCAAGTATGAAAAGCTACAAAGGCTACCATTCCAAGAATTGTGCCTTTTGTTCCATTAATGCAAACTGGGCCAAGAAATGAGGCCACATTCATGCTGGGAATTCCAAAGAACTCAGTATCCTAGCTTTCCTGTTTGGTGCCAAGTCTGCCCTAGGATGTGTGGTCTTGGAGATCTTACAGTACACACACGTGGCTTCTAGCAGGTGAACAGGGGAAATCACACAGGAAAACTCCTCTTTGATTTATCACGAAGTGTTTCCTGACAGAGGGCACTAGCGTGGTGCTAGGGATAGCAAGCATCTTCCTTGCAGAGTGACCCAATCTTCATTTCCGGTTTCAGCACCGAGAATCCAGCATCCTGGAAACTCGGACACTTGGGTCGCCCTACTCGCTTTGATTTTGGATTCAGGGAGACAGATTCCAATTCTGGCTCTGCCACTTTCCAGCTGTTTAACCCTGGCAGAGTTAGCTGACGTCCCAGTTTGCTTATCTGGAAAACAAGAAGAAAACTGCTCTGCACGGCTAATACTGCTGTTTTAAGTAAGATACAAATGTAGATAAAGCCCCAGCCCAGCATCCAGAATGTCTCTGCTGAATATATCATTAACATTGGTGGGAGAGCATCTTAAATTTAGATTCCCAGAGTAAGATTGAGGAGTTACACCTATCGGATTTTTAAATAGAAAGTTTTTGTCAAATGCACAAAACAAACAACGATAAGACTGAAAGATTCTGAGACATCTCCTAGGCCGAAATATTCCTTCCTATCTATCTATCTATCTATCTATCTATCTGACCTTGAAGGAAAAGAATTTTCTTGCCAATTTAAAAAAAAAAAAAAATGGGAGGGGGTGTTGAAGGAGTATATGTGCTTGGCCAAGGAACCTTAACCACAAACAGCAAGCTGTAACTTCCCTCCCACTTCCTCCTCTGGGGGAGGCCCTTTCTTCCAGGAGAGTCTTAGCATGCAAACCACATTTTCAACCTCTATAATGAATTTCCTCTCCCTTTCATTGAAATGCAAGCAGCAGCCTGGTTCCCTTAGAGGATTCTTAGTTCAACTTTTCACTTCAAAATTGCACTTGGAAACATTTATAAAAATCCTCCCTACTGTTAAGACTCACAGCTTAGCGGAGAAACCTTAATTTTCTTATGGAGATGACACATAATGAGGTCGGCTGTGGAACCCTCTCACTGCACATTTACTAAAAACAGAAATAAGTAAAGTATCTATCTCACCCTCTGAAATAACTCCATTACCTAAAGCCTACCGCGGCAAGGGCAATCCATAAATTTACACCCTCTAAATCTACATTCTCTCACCCACATTACCAGAAACGCATTTCCTTTAAAACTGGGTTCTTCACAGCAGACATTCAACCAAGGGTCTTATACCCCCAAAGTGCTCTCTAATTTGACAAGCAAACTAAATGATGAATGCCACTGAATATGTTTCCCCTCTTCCAAACTCCCAGGGACAAGATCTCATTAATCCAAGACACACACTTCGGGGAGGGAGAGAGGCAGGTGGTGAGGACAGTTACCACCACTGTGGAGAGTTATGAGTGACAGATGCTAAGGGACTTGGCAAGGTTACCCACAAAGTTGAGGAAGAATAAAAAGTCTCTTCTGGCCCTGAGCCTCGTAACACCCCACAGCACACTGCTCTGACAACCATCACCCTCTCTGGCCAAAGCAGGACACTGCACCCAAAAGGAATACAAAACAAAGCATCATTTTAGTCCAATTTCTGGCCTCAAATCTCTTACAGAACTGGTCCATCATACTTGCCAGGCATCCATCTCTCTCCTACTGTCACTGATTTAACTGTGCTCTGACTAGGCAGCACAGTCCAGTGCAGGATCTGAAAACTACAAATCCCACCCCCACCTGTTTTTTACAAATAAAGTTTTATTGGGACACAGCCGCACACATTTGTTTAACAGACTGTCTCTGGCTGCTCACACTACAAAGGCAGCGTTGAGTAGATGCAACAGAGATTTTTACAGCTCACAAAGCCTAAAATAGTTACTATCTGATCCTTTACAGGAAAAGTTTGCTGACCTGGTGGAGCGGTTTAGAGGACAAACTCTGGGGTCAGGTTGCCTGGGCTTCGATCTAAGCTTCACCATTTACTGTCTGTGTGACTTGGGCAACCTCAGGGGTTCAATTTCATCTTCTGTAAAATGGGAGCCACAAGGTGCACCTCATGGAGTTCTGTGGGTTAAATGACTCAATGTGTGTAAATAAATGGACAGACGGGAAGTGCATAAAAGAGTGCCAGCAAATGGAAAGTGCCAGTGTCTGTTATTATTTATATTTCAATATTGTAATAAAACCATACATGTTCATAATAGGACTAAACTAATAAGAGAGTTACTAGATTTAGCCCTGGTTGGGCCCCAAGATTGCCAAGTGACCAAACTCTGAACAAGGTACTATCTCTGTGGAACTGAATTCAGCCAAGTCTAAAATAAGGGGGTTGGAGCAGGTTTCTAACTTCCTACACCCTCGGTCATGACTTAGGCCTACTGTGGGACTGTCTCAGTTCTAAGACCTCAAAACTCTTTGCTGTGTGTGGACTGCCAGGAATGGTAAGCCACCAGCAAATTTTTTTTTGGTGGGGGGAAGGTAATTAGGTTTGTTTATTTTTTTCTTTTTAATGGAGGTACTGGGGATTGAACCCAGGACCTCATGCATGCTAAGCATGCACTCTACCACTGAGTTGTATACCCCCCACCCACCAGTAAATATTTGCTGAGAGGAATTAATTCCTTCTTGGGTCCCTGCTCACTGGAAGGACAGATGCTCCCTCACTAGGGGTGGTGGGGGTGGAGGCGAGTAAGCCACTGGAGTTCCGTTTTCTCTTTAGATGTCTAGTTTCGGGGAAGCCTTTGTACTCTAACACCTGTGCAAATCCATTTCTTTCCGCCTGGTTATTTATGCCATTATGCAGAAATGGAATGTTTACCTACAGCTTGTCAGACACAATCGCTTCATTCTGTCCTCAGTCCCTTTATTGTTAAGTTGTAAGGCTTTATCAAAGCATGCAAGAAAACAAACACATAATTCTTCCCCACCGATGAGCATGTGGCTACTTCAAAACAACATCAATTCTTCTTTATGTCACTCACCTTTCAGATCTTCTTTTCAAAGCACTGGCTGATATAAAATTCTGGAATTGGTCACATCGATTCTACTATAATGACATATTTTTAAAGGCAGAATAATGGTGTTCCCACCATCCCTAGAATAGGGCCGCCTCTTAAGCTAAGAGTAAGGATGAGCCCATTACCCAGTGCCAGTCCCACGTGGTCCAGGAAGGTCACATTAAGGCACTCGTGTGTGGCAGTTTCCGCCCAGACCTCTCAGTATTGGAGTCCCACAGGTCTGTATGTAACACGCTTGGGAAAGGACCTCTGCTAGTCATCACTGTCATATTTATGTTTTAAATGAACTCACCAACAGCAGAATCACAGTCATACAAAGAGTACAGAAAACATACAACATGAATGTAATGGTCAAGTTAACCCAGTTAATTAACAAAACTTCTGCTTCCCTAACACAAGGACAGCCTATCTCTTCCTGAATACGTTATGATTCACTAGAACCCAATTCTAGTGAAAAATCACAGGGTGAAGAGGGATCTGCAGATGGGCGTATCCAATTCCTTTAGTTTGTAGATGAGGAAACAGACCAAACAATTGTCTGCATTTATCAAGGCTTGCTTTTTTTCCCCAAACAATGGAATTTTAAGCACAAATAAATTTATTTAAAGGAAATGGGTAGCCTCTCAATTAAACAAAATCTTTAATTTAAAAACAGGGCTCAAGAGGGACAGAAACCAAATCAACTCTGCAGATTTGAGGTGCAAGAAGTAGTGGGAAGTCCCTTCTGGCTGCCCCTATGGAGTGAATGGACTCCAATCACTTTTCTTCCACATGTGACCCTCTCGAGATTCAAAATCCAAGGGCGAGAACCCCATCCTGGGTGAGGCAACCAATAAAGACCACCTAGAATTACTTGAAGGAAAGACATGTGACAGTTATGGCTCAATGTCAAAGAACACTGGCTCCAGAGGCAGAGAGCCTGGGCATGAATCCCCACTAGACCACTCACTACTGGATATGTGACCTTGGGCTGGTTACTCAGCCTCTCTGTGCCTTAGTCTCCTCACCTGTAAAAACATGGAGACACATCTTCTGAGAGAACGTATGTGAGGTACTCAGAACAAGACCTGGCACATAAAGGAGTCCAATAAACGCGTGTCCTTGGACAGGTTCAATAGTAATCGTAGTTCACAACTGGCTGCACAGCAGAGTTGGAACACGAAGTAAGTTTCACTCGTCTTTTACTCACATTCTAATGCTGCAGTCCCTCCCCAACCTACACCACTGTGAAGTGTCAGCCCATGTTTCCGGGCCCTGCCTCCCCATCTCTTCCAGCCAAGAAGGCACAAGTGTCACTTCCTTATTCTTCACCTTCTGCTCTATTAGCATTTTTATTGAATGAAAAAAGTGCACATTTTCTTTCCTTCTCTCAGAGCAAATTTATGAAATATTCTTCCACTCTGCCAAAGTGTGGGTGGCCTACAGTAGAAGGGGTTGATGTAGACTTAATATTGTTACATAAATAATCAGATTGAGAGATAGGCTTCATTAAATTCCACGATGAGGAATAGGGAGAGAAGGAGAAAAAAGATTTGGAGTGATTACATCAAGAAATCTTGGTATGCAAGTAATTCTCAAAGTGAGGGCGGCAGCCCCTTGGTGGGTGGTTCAATCAATTCTGTAGAGTTTAACAAGCATGTTAATGGAACAGACGACACTGAATGGGAAGTGAAAAGAAAATCAACTGCACTGGAAGTAGAAACTATAAGCACTATTTCATAAAACTTTTGTTTCAGAGATATCAGTGTGCACGTGTGTGTGTGTGTGTGTGTGTGTGCGCGCGCGCGCACTTGTGTACACACCTTGGGAGGGGAGTGCTTCTCAAAATCAATATAAAACAGATTTCTTCTCTGAGTCCAGGTTTTAAAAATTGGATAAAAGCTGGCTTACGGTACCATTTGCATCTGTAACTATGATCCGCAACGAGGCTATGGGCGAGGCTGAGACAGCACGGTAGATGGCAAGAGCATGCGCTTTGGAGTCCACAAACCTCAGGAGAAATCCCAGCTTTGCCATTTTGTGAGAGAGAGGTAGTAGGCAGTGCCGCTAAAACTCCAGGCTGCAGTGTCCTCACCTCTAATTTGGAGAATGTTTATCCTTGTGTAAGGATTAGAGATAACCTACCACGTGCTAAGCCTATCGCAGACATTAATATAAAAGGAGTCACTGTAACTGACCTCATGCTTAACAGAATATAGCTCTGAAAGTGAGCTGTGGAGATAAAAATACTGAGACCTGCAGAGATGTGTGCAAACCCGCTAGTTAGGAACAGAGCCAAGCCCAGATGCCCTGTCTCCTGGGCTCAGCTTCGTTCACAACACATCATCTCCAGGATGTTGCTTGAGTCAGTGCAGGGGGAGATTATTCCCATGGTAACTATAGCCCATCTGAGAAAACAGAGAGAATTTCCATTTCTGGGTGGTGACGTAGTGAAACCTGATATAGAGGAAGAACAGGCTTTGGACTCAGGCCCATTTGAATTCACTTGCCAATTCCCCACCTAACAATCACGTCATCTTTCTGAGTCTTATTTTTCTTACCTGTAAAATGGGAATGGCCTAAGCTCTGTTTGACAGCTGTGAGGATTAAACGGGTTAACTTGTAAAAACCCTAGCACTCTCCTAGACTTTATTCCCTTGACTTCATTCACTGATGATGCTAACACCTGGCTAAAAATCTCCGTACACCCCCTCACTCCAAATTCTGTCATCAGAGGTCAGTAATGCATCCATTCACATAAGGGCACTGACTCTGGGGAAGTACTGCAGTTTGACTGCCCCAGTTTGAATCCTGACTCCACCACTCACAAGCGTGGGTGATCTGAGGAAAGGCCTCTCTAGGTCTCCCTTTCCTCATCTGTGACATCAAGGATCATCATACATACCTCAATGGGAGTTGTGATGATTGAACCACAAAACACACACAAGGTACTTAGAACAGTACTGCCAACAGAAAGTGTTAGTATCATTGTCATGCATCCAGAGAGACTCGGTGATCAGGTGGCCTTCTCATTCTTTGATCTTACGTTCCACTTAGTCATTCCCTGGGTCGTGTTATCTACTGCTTAAAACTGTACCAGCCCTAGGATTTCTAATTCATCATCCCACTCTCTGACCACAACTTTCTTATTTCTCCTGAAGTGTGATCCATGGGCCAGAGGGGCTGGCATCACTTAGGAGCTTGTTTGAAATGCAGAATCTGAGACCCTACTCCCAGACTGACTGCATCAGCATCTGCAGTTTAATAAGATCCCCAACATGACTTATATACACATTATAGTCAGCGAAGCACTTGGATCTTTTTCTCTCCTCAGCTGCGCTCACCACTCTGTTTCTTGCCCCCTGACACTCCCAGGTCACTGACCATTGTACATCCTACCAGCCTATCTTCATCCCACTAAAACCCCACTGAAATCATTCCTCCCCTCTTAATACCTTCAGCCTGTGTGTTCCTTGTCCTTTCATTACACCCACAAAGAAAAACCTCAGCCCTGGATGAACTGCCCCACCCAGCATCTGCCTATTCCAGGCTTGCAGCGGTGGCTGCCAAGCGCAGCTGGAGAATGGATCTAACCCACAAGCTGATTCTGCTCCCTTCATCTGGGAAGATGACCTCGCTCCTACTCCCCCGGAGTACATAAAATCAGAATGGTATCGGTGGCCATCCTGCCCCAACCCTCCACACCCACCTGCCCCTGCGGCTACACCTGTCCTCTCTTCCTCCTCTCCCTCTGATGTGCTGGAGGTGAAATGCCCATCCCCTCACCTGGGCTCTGGGTTATATCCCGCCCACCTATGCAAGAACTTTAAGTGACTGACTCTGCCTTCTCCCTTCCATATCTAAATGTCCAAATATAGAGGTACCAAGATCTCTGTCTCCTGGATTCTTACACCCCTCTTGCAGCTCCATCTAACTCCCTCCTTCCTCTGAGCCCAACTTCTCAAAAAAGGATCTGCAATAGATATCTTCATTTTTCTGCCTCTAATTCACTCTACTGTTCACTATTCTGCCCCCACAACTCAGCTGAGGTCCCAATCACCTCTTTGTTGCTAAGTCCAGCAGACAGTTTTCAGCATTTCCTAACTAGATTTCTCCTTAGCACTGGGCACAGCTGAATTAGATCTAGCTGAACTAGATCTCTCCTTCTCATTGACACAGCCTTTCATGCTGGGAATTCTCTTCCTCGGGTTTTCCAACCCCCTCCATTTCCCATTCCCTGTTACCTTCCATTCTCTCCCATGACTTCAATGGATCCCAGATGACTCCCAGGTTTATGTGCAGCCCAGACCTCTCTTGGATCATCAGATCTATTGACCTAACTCCACTTGAATGTCTCTTCCTAAAACTCAGCATGTGATCTTTCTTCCAGAATCTGCTCCTCCTCCTAGAGTTTGAGCTAGGTAATGAGCACCGCTATCTATCCAGTTTCTCTCGCCAGAAATCTAAGGATTGTCAATTCCACTCCCTCTCTCAGTCATTCGCCAAGTTCAATGTAATCTAAATAGTTCTTAAAACCATTCATGTCTCTCCAACTCCACTGCAAAGACTATTCCAAGCCACCATCATCTTGCTCCCATATCATTTGCAATAGCCTCCTAACAGAACCACTCTTGCCTCACCAATCAACTGCCTATGTAGGATGATCTTGATGTGATCTTCAAAAAACCCATGTTATCTAATCGCTTCTCTGCTTAAGCTCTTCGGTGGCTCCACAGGACTATACTGGAGCCTGCCTCATTTCACTCCCTCTCCTCCCCATCCCCCAACCCCTCCAGGTCTAGCCATGCTGGCCTCCTGTTGGTCCTCCCCAGGGGTGGGCTCCTGCCCCACCCTCTGCTTCAACTGCTCTCCCCTCCCCTCCTTTCTTTACCTTCCCCTGGTTCACACCCACTGACCCTTCAGATCCCAAACTAAAGAACTTCCCAAAGAAGGTCCAGACTAGAGCAGATCTCCTGGTTGTATTTTCCCACAATACTTGCATATTTCCTTAGTAATACCTATCACAATTTTAATGATGGGTGGAAATACATATTTAGTTCCACCAGCCCCACCAGACTGTCAGGTGTCTGGGAGCAGGGACCAAATCTGTCCTAGTCAAAGTTCCCTGCTCTCCTTCACCCCCTTTCCAGTTGTGAAAACTCGAGTTCAGTCTGAATCCAATTATAAAAATTCAGTGCTGTCTGTTTATTCCTGACGCCTACCACATAATTGACGCATCCTTCCTATTTAATAGTCATATCCTATCAGGAAAGTACCTGAAAATTTGTTGTTTGCAGCTCACCTTGACCCAGTTCAAACAGATCTACTAGCTAATCCCCAACTCACCTACCAAAACAGAGAAATAAAACAAGAAAAAGATAGCCCTTCCAGAGGAAAGGTGTAGAAATGCCAAACACTGACATCCCTGCTTTTTGCCTACTGTGTTCACAGAACTTGACTCACCAATTTAGCACAGAAAGGCTAGTCTTCTGCAGCTCCCACCGGCTGGGAATGTCATTTCTAGCAACGGATGCAAGGGAAGCAAAATTCACTCTATGAAATTATTTCAGACATCCCATGGCTTTCTAGACCTTGACTTTTTTCCCCCCAATTGTGCCAACAGAGTTAAATCCACAAAGCTAAACAATTCACCGAGGGTGGGTCAGGGTAATGATGGGAGAGACTTCATGCAAAATATAGGGAAAAAATCATGTTATTTTAGTGACAATTAATAGACCATTTAATCAGAAGGAAATATATCTTTAACAACCAGAGCACAGTGAAAGGAAGTTCCAGAGAGGAAGCCTATTTTTTCAAAATAGACCGTATTTTTCTTTCTTGAAGCTTCAGATAAATGCGATTTGCTATTTGGAGAAGTGTTTTGCTCAGGGAACATAGAAATATCACTCATCTACTCAGAGAACCCCACCTGAGCACTGTCCCAAGTGGCTCAAAGTTTCAAGATAAAGTGAAACAGGGGCAGAGCTTTCGAAGCCAAACCCAGCCTTTGCACATGGGAGGAAGTGAAAAAGCTGACATCCTCTAGAGACAAACACTGCTTCTGCTCCGCCCTTTAATGTAGAAATTAGCAACTGGCTCTCTCCGTGGTGGTGCCTCCTCCCTGCCTCAGTGGGAACCAGCAAACTGTAAGTGATCCCCCTCTTTTTTTTTTTTTTTTTTTTTTTTTGCTCCCAATCACTCCCAAGCTTTCCCCTCTTCCCAGCTATGCCAGAAACAGGCGGGGTGCCCCAGTCTGGCATCAACCACTTCTTAGCACGGGACAGGAACTCTCTGCCTATTTCCATATTTCTATTTCTGTAGCTCATTGCCTCTCCTTCCAAGGCAGCCACCTGTGGTTGGCCCCTTCACCCACGGACCCCGCTCCCTCATGACAAACACACATACCTGTGCAGCCCAGCTGCAAAACCAGCAGGATCCCTCTTCTGACTTCTTTGAGTGGCAGGAGAGCAAAGGACTAGCTGGTCTACAGAAGGATCAGCCAAGACTGGAGCCCCAAGTTCTTTTTCTTTTTGAAGTTGTCCACATACAACCCCGGGAGCCCTGGCTCAAACTCTCCTCTACGTGGTTCCTCAAGAGTGGGAAGGAGAGGAGTGGGGGCCCCTTGCAGAGCCAGCGGAAAGCAGAGGCTGAAGCCAGAGTAATCTTAGAGAGGAAAGGGTGTGGAGGAAGGGTTATACCAGAAAATGTGTCTTTGTGTTTCTCCATCTTGTGCTAAAAGGAATTCCGTTAGATTAGCACTCTGGTTCCCAAATCGTGTAATTCTCTTTTCAGTGAACTCATCCTGTGCTATTCTTTTGTATTATTCATCATAATTGTCATTAAATATTTGAGTTATTCATTTATTTATTAAGCAAGTATTGAACGTGCTCCTTGGGCTGGACACTAAGGATAAAAAGGTATTAAGCTGTGCCTTCAAGCAGCTTCTCTTCTACTGGGAGGAGAGAGACTATATACAAATAAATAAGTAAAAATGAGGTATGCCAGATGGTGATAAATATTACGGAGAAAAACATCGCAGGGAAAGAAAACAGTGATTGCTGTGGGTGGGTGGGGGAGGGGAGAGGGGTAGGTGACATTTTTAGTCTGGTGAGACCTCATTATGAAGTCATGTTGAAAAAGGTCTAAAAGAAGTGAAAGAATGAGCCATCTCATTCTCATCTTAGACAAGAGTGGTCCAGGCAGAGGAAACAGCAAAGGCAAACAGCATATTCCGGAGATGAGAATATGCCTGAGGTAACTGAAGGGTAAAGAGGAGCTCACGTGACCTGGGGAGAGTAGGCGTGGGTGCGGTCAGTGGGGGCTGAGAGATCTGCCACCCGGGGATTTTGAGCACAGGAGTGATGTGACCTGACATTTAAAATGATCTCTCTGACCATCATGTTGAGAACAGACTGGAAGGTGGGTGAGAGGGCAAGGGGGTTAAAACAGGGAACCCAGCCGGGAGGCAAAACTGCAGTGATCTGCGAGAAAGATGATGACGGTTGGGACCAGAGTGGTTAGAGGGAGCAGTGAGATGTGTCCAGATTCAGGATACACTTTGATGATGGAGCACAAATGGACTTGTGGCTGGAGTGAATTTGGATTACAAGAGATTAATTACTTTGCTAAAGGTAACAGTTTGGCTTGTACCCATGAAATAATTACATAACAATTCAAGACAGTACATGATAGAGTGACTACTGGATTGGTCCAAACACCTTTGGCTTCCTTTAATAATTTCCCATGTACATTTAAAATATAATAATACAAAGCCAGCGATTTTATTTGAATTCTAGAAAAGCAACTATGGGGAAGAAGGGAAGGGGAATTTTCCTGTGCCTTTTTTCAGTTCCTCTAGAGCAGTACTGTGCCACAGAACCTTCCAGAAATGTTCTGTATCTGGACTTACCATACAGTAGCCACCAGCCACATGTGGCTACTGAGCACTTAAAATGTGACTTAAGTGACTGAGTACCTAAAATTTTAACAATATTTAATTTGAATTAATTTTAATTCAAATAGCTATTTCTGGCTAGTAGCCACTACACTGAACCATACAGATCACCACACAGCAAAACCATTCCCAAACTATACATTATACTTTTTCTTATTGAAATTGAGTCAAACAGATATATATAAAATATATCTGTAAAAGTATAGATTCTCATTTTTTTATTACACCCTTCAGTTACCATCGAATTCTCCTATTTGAAAAGAAACACTAGATAGCTTGGTTTTAAACACACTTTCTTAGTTTTTGCAGACAACTCTAACATCTTCTCGGCCATCAGTCTACCGATGACATTCAAAATGTGATTTCCCTCCCTGATGAGTATTAAATGCTAACATTTTAAATGTCACATAAAAATAAAGATAGAAGATTCTTATTATAGTTGAACTACCCTCCTGCTCTAAATTCAAAGTACTTTATGATATCAGTTATCTCATTTTTCTTCCCCAAATGAATAAAAAGGGCTGATATTAGTATCACCATTTTTCAGTTGGGAAAATCAAGGCAGAGGGAGATTAAAGGCAGCCCATTGTAGAAAGTAAGTCTATAGTTTTATTGGAAAGGAGCAGAAATTAGGAAGATATAAAAAAGGAAGTCAGTTGAAAAAAAAACTACATGTAGATCCTTGGTTGCCAAATTCAAACGAGCTGAGAACGGGTCTAGAAAATGCTGTCAGGATGAACAGGGTAGGTGTCAGTGTCCCCCCCTTTGGGCCCTGTGTCTTAGACCTTCCATGTGCCTCAGCGGTGCACCTAAGACAAGATGCTGGCTCCACAACTGGGCGGTGAGGGGGATGCAGCGGTCAGGCGGGGGCTCGATGAGGGATGTGGCCTCAGTATAATGATGCTGGCTTACTCATGAGCGAACCAGATTTCAAATGACAGGGCAACATTCTTGAATAATCTCCTAACCCAACAGCTGGAGAATGAGCTTTCATTAATCTGGCTTTTGAAACACTCAGGCTAACCCCAGTTATATCACAAAATTGTATGACCCAAGAGATTAACAGGGCAATTCAATCAGTTTAGAGCTGACCTTAGAAGTTGTCAGTTCAATTCCTTCATTTTGAGAATGAGGATACTAAATCCCAGGAATACTGTCATCCTTGCAAAAGAACATAATTTTATTCATTTTGCAAGCAAGCCTGAGTTCCTATGTTACAGGTAACTGATATGGTCCTATGTCTCCCGTAAATAGTTAAAAGAAGTCGACTACCCTTACTTTTTAACTCCAGTGTGTTTCTAGAAACTATAGGATTAGAGAATAATCAATGTAATATATTACATACATTTTATATATTATATATGACATTATATATAACATGCATATAATGTATATAATACATTATCTAATGTAATGTCATATATATTACATATATGATTATATATGCAACATAATATACTATATTATATATGTAATATATATAACATAATTTCCCCCCATAGGAAGGATATTAAAATTGGTGACTGCATCCCTGAATAACATTCTTAAGTCTGAACTGAGTCATAATAATGTTATAAAAACAAAGATAAAAGAATTCATTAAAATAATTCAAAATTGTTCGAGTATGTGTTAGTTCCTACTGAATAAGCATAAATGTACAAATACATTAGAAATGGGGCCAAAAGTATTATTCAGTATCTAGAAAATGCATAAAATTAGAACTATGTATATCACAAATCTTAGACTTTATGCTTCTTGGAATTTAGAAGGGGCTGCTAAGGATGGCTTGGTTAGCCTGGTCCTTTAGAATGCAGTCTGGGCAAGTCTGGACTGATGCTTTTTTTCAGTGAGCAGAGACATTCCAAAGTCCCAGCCTCTTCTGCCACCTTAGTGATAATACAACATGCTATATATAGGCAGGGGCTTTACACATGTTTCCAGATGACAATGAAGATGTGGGTGGTGATGGCATTTTAAATGCTCGAGAAGTAAGGCCAGTCCTGCTCACTACAGGTTACCTGCCCAGAAGGCTGACAGCTGTGTTGGCATCACTTTGCTTATCACTCTGATAGCCACTGTTAGAGAAAAACACACTTCCTTCATAAGTGATTGGTTTTAATTCCCCAGATTTAAGTTTATAAAGGGGCTTCAAGATATGAGTCAAAAAAATTCCCCATTTTAATCTTGGGGGGGGGAAAATTGGCCAATACCATTAAGTACAGCCAGGGGCAGGGACATAATCTATGTAAAGCATTTAAAAATAAGGGGGGTGAGTCAAAATTCCACCATACTTAAAATGTCTTTTTGATTCCCTGAGAAACCTTCATGGCAGGAAGACTGATTCCAATTCTTCCAAAGACACACAGGAAGGAAAAGCTTCCAAGAAGATGCATGTTGGTCTAACACAGAGAGAACCTAAAGCCATCAGACAGGGCACAGGGAGAGCCAGTGACTAGGGACTTCAGCTTACAGGCTTGAGGTCTTTTCACAGAAAATGCTAAAGTGAGTTCACTGTAGACTGTGCTAAATTAACATGATTTACATGTAGACTTTAAAGTGAAGAACTAAAGACAGGGAGGAATAGAAGATAAAAACAGAAATGGAAGTCACACAGACACACCACATGAGTTCTGCATGTCAGACCATTCCTACAAACATAATTCTGTAGGAATTGTGATGTGACATGTTTCTCAAGTCGGATGTGCCTGAGCCAGCTCTACTGCTTACTGGCCGTGTCTTGGGCAAATTATCTAATCTCCCTACACCTCACATCCTCACCTGTAAACAGATACAATGCAGTATCCACTTCCCATGCAAGTTGGGAAGAGCAAATGGGATGATGTGCTAAAAGCTTCTCAGCACAGAGCCTAGCCAACAGTAACAATTCAATAAATATTAGCTGTCTCATGAGAATAACAACAATAATCACAGTCCAAAAAGTAACAATAGCTCTCTGAAAGCCACGCTAAGCAATTTTTTAATTCCCATAACATACCAATAAAGCAACTGAAATTGGAAAATAAAATGTCTTCCAGGCATAATTTGGTTTACGAGTTCTCTAACGATCACATGAAGGAACAGGTTCCATCCAAACCACCCCTACACATTCACTGGTGTTATTTTCAAACCTAGTAAATTAACAGAATTTTTGTTTTCCACTCATGAGAAGCCAGCCTGGTATATCTTCTGAATGTTTGAGGACAAGCTTGAGATCTGGTTTTAATACCTCCGACGTTTTTATAAAACTTGCCAATTTTCAACCTTTTTCAGAAAACTGACTCACACCCAGTCACCAAATACACTCCCATCCCAATAGAAGGTGGCCATTCAGGTCTCCCACCAGCATCCCTGGTCAAAGGGACCAAGACTGTTGAGGGTCTTCTCTCATGCACAGGCAGGTTTACATCCACATCCCAGCAGGGCATGAAGACAGGAAGCTCAGCATCTTCGTTAGCAGGTGCACGTGGAGCAAAAAGCCCCAGTAGCCAGGCAGCCCCTGATGTCCACATTACATCTGCACAAGCAGGAAACCCAGGCTTGGTCTAACCACAAACACCGTCCGTTCATTGCGGACCACTCAGGTAAATATCCAAAAGTATCCTTCAGATACTTATAAAAAGATAATGCCTTCTCCCAACACAACTACTCTTCCTCTTATGAACTGTGGGGAGGAAGAAAGGAAGGCAGATATTTTTGAAGTCTGCTATAAGCCAGGAACGGGGAAGTACTTTTATTACATCTAACCCTGTCAGAAGTTACCCCATTCCTCATGTTACAGACAAGGAAATCTAGACTCAGAGAGGTTTAATTTAACTTGCCCCAATGACACTGAAAGGAGCTAGAATTGGAACCCACATTCATCAGTGTCTCCACCATGTACCCAGCAGCCCCCTGGCGGTGAGTCCTCCCACTCTCAGTGCTCTCATCACCATCGCAAACCAAGCTGGGGGGCTTGAACCACAGGTTCCCTTATTTACTCCTCAGAGCCTTCTCATGTCAAGCAATAATTTATATGCACCCCAAAGAGCTTGTCTACATCACATCTCACTTAGCACAGTGTCTGGCAGAAAGGAGGCACGTGCCTGATCTAAATCTCCCCTCAAATAACCTGACTATGGCAAAGCCTGTGTCCTCTGCATGTGACTGTCACATAAATGAGCCTCCCTAAAGTCAAGCTTTCAAAAACCAGCCTCTTTCCACTAAATAACTGGCTCGCCAGTAATTAAAAGATGCACCAGTCTATCATCACAAGCAGTTCCCATTAAGGAAAGGATTAACTCCAATTAAGGACACTACTGACACTTCACTTCTACGTAAAGAGACCTTTGGAGGAGGAGGGAACACGCATTATTTTAACATATGGTGATTTCTCTATTTGTGTGCTTTCATGATTCAAGATGTTCCTTTGCCACTGGGTCACTTAAGAGGTGTGTCGTGGCTGTGAATTCTGAGCACAAATGAATTATCCTGAGTGGAGAGCTCCTGGAAGAACAGGTCCTAGTCATGAATATCACTGGGTCTCACTATTAGAGACGCAAAGTTCCACCCATATCAGAAAAAATATGATAATTGTCTTGTGCATAAATCTGTAAGCAGCTCTCCCTCCAGCCATGCCTCCCCTGCAGTAACCCAATATTCAGAGACGTGACCTCTTTCCTGATGGCTTAGAAAATGAATTCTTTTCCTCCCAACATTAAGTCATCCAAACTGGCACTAACCGGCATTAACTGACCATCCAGGAAAAGGTGTTAACATCTCTCCGCAAACCCTCCTCCACGCAGCTACGCGAATAAAAGGAAATCAACCTGAATTAACTTCCAATGTGTATATATGTTTAAAGCAAGTGTATCAGCCTAATGTGAAGTGCCTAAAATTAAGATTTCTAATTTTATGGATTCTCTGGGAAACCACAGCTAGGTGAGAGAAGGCCTAAGAATATTAGGTGGAAAAGAGATAATGGCCGAGCCCCAAAACACTAGTGAGAAACAAACCACCCTCTACCCAGGTCAGCAGCATTTCTCTGAGCGGCCCGGTGAACACCAGGCTGTGCCCTTGACAGAGGACCACAGGGTGTGTCTGAAAATGGCCCCTCCACAGGGTACTGTGGTGACCAATGCCTCTGTGATAACCAGCAGCAAAAGTACACATAAAAATGACCCTTGTTGGCTGGCAGTTCCAGCTGCAACTTTCATCACTTACTTTCTGCATTTTTAGACTCATCATTCACCCCTACCCACACTCAGAACGTGCCCCATTCCTTTTCAGTGCTTGCCCCCCAGTTTGCTGCCATTTCCCAAAGCATTCAGATGTCTGTTCTGACCACTTACTTGATGATGCTCTCTTGAGATGAACTTTGGCTGTCAGCCTGTGTTTCCCCCTTTAGGACACCACACACCACAGTGTGGCAACCCACCTTCTATGACAGTTTAACCACCAGGCATTTGTTTCTGCAGAGATGTGAAGGTAACAATTAAATGGGGGGTGTGGGGAGGAAGCTAGAAAGAAATTTAAGACTGTAAACATGCCTGCAAACCCTTTTCTGGACTGTTTGCTCCTTGAGGGCAGGACCAGGCCTTAATCATCTTTACCTGGGTCTCCCACTTCCCCAAAAGTATCTGCTGAATGACAACTTCTCCAATGAAGGCTCCTTCATGGGTGGGCTATTTTACATGGAAACTATTCATCGGCTAGGGACAGGAGAGCTTAAACTAAATGGCTCCACGGGGTGAAGAAAACACCAGACTGGAAGTCATTCACAAACTATTCCATGTCAGGTGAGCCACTGAGCCTCACTGAACTCACTCCCTCATCTCTGCAGAGAATGACCAAGACCACTTCTAAGGGACCCTGTGGCCCCATCATTCCATGCTTTTAGGTTAAGGAAGAACTTCCTTAGCCTCCTGTTGAAACAAACAAAAAAACCAGGACTAAGTTACTGTGAGTTAGTGAACCCACCTAAAGACTAAGATATGATATTTACTCATTTCCCTGGATGCCCTTTGCCCCCAGGGCTTTAGGAAGCAAGGACGTGGGTCACTCATCCTGGAAGACCTCTTTCTTTTGGTTCTGTAGTTCTCTGACCAAGAGAGGATTTTTCAAACAATGTTATAATCCTACAGTGAAGTTGTTTATAATGCTGTGGCTTTTATGAAAGAGACAGTTTCTTTAAAAAAAAAAAAAAAGGCAGAGCAATTTTAATTTTTCCTAGAAAGAAATGGGGCAAGTCCTCCAGGCGGTGCTGTCAAAATAAATCTGCTCAGTTTTTTCACCAAAAGCCTGTACACCCTGAAGGGGATGAATCTGAAATAACAAAAAGCTGGAGTGTCACCCTTCAGTTAAGAAATAACCACAGCGCAGGAAAGACTCTGGAAGGAGGGCAAGGCACGGAATCATATTAGAATTTGTGACATATGGAAGTCACAAGGACCCCCGCGGTCAAGGGAGCCGTCTAGGAGAACAAGTCACCAGGACAGCACAAACAGTGGGGCTGCATCACCCTGCTGGGCCTGCATCTACCTTTGCAGATGTCTCACCTCAACAGGAGGAAAACTGCAATTTTCTTACTTCCTCCATCCTCTATATAAAATTCTCATCTGAAGCAGTAACTTTAGAGGAATGCTAATAAGGATGACTTGCAACACTCTAGATTACTGATTCAAAACAGCAAACAAGATAGGAGTGATCATGGAAGAGGTTCTCAAAATATTATTTACTTCTATATAAATAAAAATATATCTTGAAATCCTTTAACAGGAAAAGAATGAAAACACAACTGCAAACTCCCTCCCTCTTATCTTCTACAAGAGACATCCTTCAGTGAACAATCTTATTCAGAGATATTGATCAAAGAATGGTCCCACAGAGGATCAACTGAAAATGGTTAACCTGGATTTTTTTTTTTTAATTTAATTAAAAAGCCCTATCCCACCAAAAGAAGCCAACGAGCCTGGATCAGGAAGTTTCTCAGTTTTCAGTGGTGCTAAACGTTTATCACAGAGGATGCTTCTGTTCTTGATATAAAAATTCTTTACTCTGTCATTCAACCAATGTTGATCAATGGTGTCATGGTGGCCCTTTATTTCTACATCCTGTACGCCCTCCGTAATGAGTTCCTCCCCCCATTCCTGCCACAACAGTGTGTATTCTTAATGCAATGGCTTAGGGGCAGCAATTGCAGAGAAATGTGTCTACCAACTCACACTGATGTGAGCCTCCTGCGCGGGGCTCATGGCCCCTGTTGAGGTTCTAATGTGCACTTTTTGTGATGTGCTGGTAAATTTCAATCAAAATGTAGAAAAAGAGATAAGGCAAAAATATTGAAGGTATAATTTTTTTCTGCTGATAAGAGGTCTTGGGAAGTGTAATTAGACACGCTTTACCATACCATTAATCAGAATATGTTTTATGATTAAAGTAAATAATCCTTGGCTACACTTCCTCCAAATTATTTTCCTCTGCTAAGGCAAAAGATAATAAATCTGTAAATAGTAAGACACTTTCAAATAGGCAGTGTTCATTTGCTGGAATCCTTTACCCTATCACCAATACCCTGCCAAAAAGCAACTATTTATGTGTACAGGTTTCTTTGAAGTAAAATTAGATACATAATATAAATTTCCTCTACTGAAACCCTCCATTTCTAACTATTCCAGTAACATTGTTTATAATAAAACACTGATCCTTTCAACAACCTATGGTGGCTTTGTCCATTAGATTGTCTCGCGGGGAGACCAAGACTTCATCACCCACAAGACCCCAGTTTCTTGGCACAGCAGCTGCCAACTAGCAGCTTCAAACAAATGCTGAAGTTACTTTTCGTAATTATAAATGCTATCTCAATTTTTCCCATTAATTCTACTGATTTAAAAAATGTTTTAAACCTAGCTAACCAGATTCCTCATTTGTCCTTTACTAGTTGTGTGACTGGGGGCAGATCATTTCCTCTCTCTGGGCCTCGGTTTCCTCTTCCATAGGATGGAGATGAATTATAGCTCTTGTGTACCAGCATCATTATGAACATTACTTGGGTTAATAATGCAGTACCTTGTGCCAATACTATGTCATCATCATCATTACTTCATTACCACTGTCGGGAAGACAGACAGAACCATGATAGGAAGGGCTCCATCTCCCAGAGATAATACCTCCCATGTGTCTTTCTCTGTGAATACAAGTTCATTAACCCTGGATAATGACAGAGAGAGGGACAGATATGTGACAGAGTAAAATATAAATGGTAGAAACAAGATGGGGGGTGTTCACTGGAACATTCTTTCAACTTCTCTGTATGTTTGGAAATTTTCATAATAAAATGGAGAAATAACTGGATAGGCGAAGAATTATGTGGGGAAAAAATGGGGAAATTAGCATGGCAGATCAGTCATTCTACCTCGCCCCAAAAAAAGTACTCATCAAAACAACGAGAGCACAGTACCAGTCATGATCTTTACAGAAGTCTCACCTACTGTGTTCTATCATTCTGACTTCAAGTCTGAGAACTATCCTAGAAGGCAGCTAGTGCAGGAATCATTTCCATTTCAGAGATTCAAAAGCAAGAGTAGACAGAAAGACCTGCCTGGGGGATCATATGGTTAAATGTCATCACAGAGAATTAAATGCAGTTCTGCCACCTCCTTCCTCCTGCCTGAATTATTCTACTACTATTTGATGCTCTCTTCATGGAAAAAACCTCTTTCTTCTTCACCACTGTGTCTCCAGTACAAGTCTTAACACAGAACAGGCACTCAAAGATTGGTGAATGAATGGATGACGGGGGGGGGGGGGGAGGACGGACAAGAAGGAGGAAAGGAAGAAGGGTGAAAACATTATTTTTTGTTTCACTCACTGTATTCAAACTCTACATACTATGGTGACTAGAAGGAGAAGCAGTACTTTTATCAGAATTGCGTAATATTTTCTGATGATAAAAGTCATTTTCATTAAAATTATATACTATTTTCTGATTATGACAGTAATACATATTTATTACAGACAACTGTATTATTTCTTACCAAAAACCTAAGTTATTTCCTACGTGTGGATAACAGTAACCATTTTTTCCCCTCAAGAAAGCCTTGCGATTTTCCAAATGTACCTAGCCATGACACATGGTCAAATGAAAGGTGAAACTTCCAGTCACACAGCTCTGAGCCACCCTGCGGACTTGGTCCAGGCAGAAGCCAAGCAGGACAGTGAGAGGTTTGCAGAGCATGTCATACAAGGCAGAGCTGGCAGAAGCAGACCTACTTAGCTTAAAGGAGAAAAGACACAGGAATGACAGGAAGAGTCCTCGAAGATTGACAGGGCTGCCTATCAGAGGGAGCAACCTTGTTCTCTGTGAGCCAACTAGGACCAAGGTGTAAACATTCAGAGGAAGGAACATTTTAGCTTCATATTAAAAAAACAACAAACAAACAAAACAAAATAAAACAAACAAAAAAAATATCAATTAGAGGTTGTGAAAAGAAGTGAACTCTTTTAGAAGTTCTCTCACCATCCACAGCCTTGTGAAGAATGTGTGCAGGGTTAAACCAGGTCCCCTCAAAAGGTCCTGTACAACTCCAATACCCTGGGATTCTAGATCCCATATCTACCGACGTGATGGGTGTCATACAGACCAGGGGTTAGCAATATATGACACGCAGCAAAATACCACCGTACAAAATGTGATGGCACACACACACGCTGCCTAGGGTGAATCACCAATATTCATCAAACTAGAATTACGTAGTTAGAACTAATTTCCAACTCTATTATCGAGTCTCTCTCAGAGACTTTGGAAGAAGGACATGATACTTCAGGGACAGATGTTTTAGTTCAAGTTATGATGCCAAAATTGAAGGGCAACATGATTTTTTAAATTGTTCAGCTATCCCAAACTCCTGATTCTGTACTAACAATGAGACCTGGGGCCCCGTCATTGCATCTCCAGGGATGTCAGTGCCCCAGAGAACCTGGACTGCTGTCAGCATGGTAGCCACCTGCTACACGTTCCTTTTGGAGCCTTTGCGTGTGGCTAGTGCAACAGAGAAATTTTTAACTTAAATATAATTTTAATTATATCTCATTGTAATTTAATACTATACAATTTATTTAAGTCATTAAATTTAAACAGCCACACATCACCAAATGCCTATTGTACTGAACAGTAAAGCTCTAATGATTCCTTAAAACTCTTGAGGGAGAGAGTGAATTCAAGACCAGATTCATTCAACCCAACATCTTGTGTAAGATCTCAATACCACATAGGCAGCTGTGAGAGAAAGAAGAGGGAGGAAATTCTGAGATCCAACAGCAGAAGATGACTAGGGCTCCTGCCAACTATTGACTATCCAGTGATCATCCCCCCGAGATTCTGGGAGAGAAAGCCCAGTAGTCCTTTATCCTTTAATGTCCGGAGTTGAGTTCCATATTCAAGTAAGGTAGTGTAATTACCAAAGTTCTCCAGATGGATGACCTGCGAAGTGCAATGCCCTGTTGGTGGGAAATACCACCAGCCAGCAGTACCACCAGCCACCAGCCCATAATAAGAAGACATTAGTGAATTATAAGTGAAATATTTGCAAGTAATAGTGAGTAATTAGTGAATATCATTGAAATATAAAGTTCACTGCAGAGTACCAACCGCTAGCTCTAAATGAGTTAAATATCTCTTATAAAAGTATATCATCAGATTTATTTTAGGTTTATCTGCTTGTTTCAAATCAATTTATACAACCAACCCTAAAAGCCCTTTCTCTTCTATGAAAACATACAAATCATAAAGCCAAAAATTATGACTCTCTCAAGAGCTGGCTAGGTTATTTCTTTAAGAAGTGTAAAGAGTCTAGAAAAACTCCCTTTTAAAAAATTGCCAGATAATGTTAGTAAGAGGCTTATTCCAGAGCTTTAGGAGAAATTGGAGACAAATCTACTACCATATATTATTAACATTAACCATTACAGCACTGGAAACTGAGACCTCAAAAAAGCAAATTTGAAAGGATAGGGAACTAAATCACAAAAACTACTTTTAGAAAAAAGTTCACAGCCTATCTAGGAAATAATAATTATTATTATTATCATTGTCATCATTATTATTATAGTACTCTACTTTTGCAATATTTATACATTTTTTTAAAGTAGGTAATGGCTACCAGGAAAATCTTTACAATTTACAAACCAATCATCTGTTTAACAACTGACTGGACTGCTTTCTAGCCTATAGCACAACACCACTGGCTAGTCCCCACAGAAGAAATTCTCTTATGCAGAAAACTCAGATGCCTGCTTGCTGATTCTAATTCCTAAACTGCATTCTGCTGATACTGCATACCACTCGTAATTATCATGAGTCCTACATTCAGAGAACAAGGCAGACGAAACATCACTGCTGCTGCCCATTGCCAGCATTAGCTTGCCTTTCCCTGCTTAATTGGCTCTGATCACTGGGCAGGACACTGAACTCACTGCCTTTTCTTTTCACATGCTGGACTCAAGAGTTCCCAGCACCAACTAGTATTCATGTTTCAGAGTGTCTAGAATAAAAAACACTGATACTCCACTCCAGCAATTACTCCATTTTAGACTTTAAAGAAAAGTGATCAATTACTTCCAATCTGACTTCAGCAGTTAGCATTTTTTAGAAACTTGACTTAAAGATAACTTGAAATTATAAATATAATATTATACACACACACATATAGTGGACAGTACCATAATTTTAAAAATTTAATGGAAGGCTGAAGGAAGGGCAGATTCTTTTAGAGTTGCCCATAGACCTTGTCTGAGCCTGCTTGGGCTGCTATGACCAAATACCCTAGACTGAGTAGCTTAAACAACAAATGTTTATTTCTCACAGTTTCAGAGACTGATAAGTCCAAGTTAAAGGTACCAGCCAATTTAGTTTTGGGGTTTTTTTTTAATTTAAGTATAGTCGATTTTCAATGTTGTGTTAATTTCTGCTGTACAGTATAAAGATTCAGTTGTACACGTATGTGTATATATATATAGGTCCTTTTCATATTCTTTTTCATTATAGGCTATTACAAAGTACTGAATATAGTTCCCTGTGCCCATACAGTAGGACCTTGTTGCTTATCTATTTTATATACAGTAGTGTGTATCTGCAAATACCAATTTAGTTCTTGATAAGAGCCCTCTTCCTGGTTTGCAGATGGATGGTTTCCTGCTGTTTCCACCCAGAGCAAAGAAAGAAAGAGCTAGCTTTCTGGTCTCTTCTTATAAGGCACTAATCCCCATCATGAGGTCTCCACCCTCATTACCTAATTACTTCTCAAGGGCTCACCTCCAAATAACATCACATTGGGATTTAGGGCTTCAATGTGTGAATTTGGGAGAGCACAAACATTTGGGCCATGGCAGACTCCCCATAAGGAAGTGTTCCTCTTGTCTTCCACATTAAGATCAGCGCATTTCCAGGAGGGAGGGTATCCAGGGGTGAGAGAAACACAGTGCATGGCATAGTTCCAGGCCCCTGCAAATGGCTGATGAATGTTGTATTTGCAAACATGGGCATGTGGGTTTCCCCAGCATGGGGGAGGGAGGAAATCCCCAGGAATAAGGAAGGAAGCTGAATTCCCCTTCAGTTAGTTGTTTCTATACTTATAGTAAAGCCTGCCATGCGTAAGTAGAGAAATACACATCTAAAGACGAAAACAATGCCATCGCCTGGCTAATAAATCCCCTGGAAATCTATAGTATCACTGTAACAGGAAGCTTCACTCCTATCACAGAACTTCAGCTCTTTGAATGAGAGCGGTCATCACCTTAAGGAACACTGGCCTCTCAACACTCTCCAGCCTTGTCTCCTGGAGTTCTAGAGAACCACACCAAATGTAACATCTATCAGCTTGTAGACATCAAGTCTGTTTCCAAACACCTGCAGACACATCACAGGTGTGATGCTACAATCACAACATGATTCATATGGGTCTGGGGGCCCCACACACTTGAACGCAGCGCTCGACTGTCATCCACTCAAGGTCCTCTCCTTTTTTTTTTTCTTTATGAACATGCTTCCCTTGTTTCATTTTCATCCTTCCAAAGATATCCAAAATGATAGAGTCCACTTGCTAACTAACAGCCAGAAGTCAAGAAGTCATTAACCACTAGGAAAAGATGCCCAGACTCACATCTGGTGATTATTCTCCAGTTCATACAATGCCTGTATGTTTACATTTTCCCTCCAAGGCCTCATTTTTGTATGAAAAATGTTTTTATTGTAATTACAAAGTCATCATCATCCATATGTATAAGCTGGCTTATTTTGATTTGAAGTCACTGCAATCAAGAAACAAGTCACTTCAGGTTCCAGCCCTCAAGCTCTGTCATGTTGAACATCTTCATCAGTTGAGTCTCAAGAATGGCTTGCTGAGTTGAACGAAATGCCCCCAAGTAGGAATTCCAAACTCTGCATCTTCAAATCCCAAAGATGGCTATAAAAATCATAGCTTGAAAAGCTGCTGAATTGCAGAATACATATTGCTAGTTAAGAGTTTGTACATCCCCCATTTAAGGAAGTGTAGACCTCTTAGAAAATTCAGAACCATTTACATTAATGCTTCATTGGTCTTGAAACAGGGATGATGTGCATAGTGCTTGATAAACTGAGCTATCTGTTTAGTCCCAGACTTTTATGTTTGTGCATATGCACTTCAGAATTATTATTTCGGGGACTGCTAAAGAAAAGTCACAGCCCAAATGCTGTATTTGCTTACTGTTTCGTGTATCCCAAGAATTTTTCAAATGTGAGTCTACAAGTATGAACACTTAACTTTACTTGAACCTAAGTATATTTTAAAATGTCTAGACTGCCCTTGCTAATGAAGTAAAAGGTGATATAATATTCTATTATCTAATCCCATATGTCATGTTGTCTAGTATTATCTAGATATTGTATCATCTAGTATTGTCAGGATTCTCATCTGTTGCTTATTAATTTCATGTCAATTCTGATTGATTTTCAAAAGTACGTCAATACTAATGGCCAATGTGTATATACTATTTACTATGCACTGGACCTTAAGCATTGCTTATATTAACTCATACGACCCTCGTAATGACCCTAGGGGGTGAGTACTATTACTTCTCCAACGCCTCTGGGAGTTTTCATTTGTTTTTGTTTCAAAATTCCTACTCCTAAACTTTATCAGCAAAGTTCAGGTATCAATAAAGATCAGAGGAATCACAAAATAAATTTCATGCCCTTCTATCAGACCACCTTATTTTGTACTGCAAATGATTGATATGATTGGTAAAATACTGAAGTGTATTAATTCTTGGGCTATTTGCCCACAAGCAATGTCCAAGGGTAATGTCACCCCTCAGTATGTGTGACACACACCCAGCAGATACATCCAGGCATGGAGTTACCCATACTTGGGAGAGTAGGAACTCAAACCAGAACAAGCCCATGGACAACTTGCAATCCAATTTTTTATATGAAATATTAATCTCATCACCTTCTTTACCAAATCTAACAAATGGCAAGTCAGACTGAAGTTTCACTCTCTTCCCACCTCCCCACTCTCTAGCAGAGGTGCTAGCGAGCAGGAAAATGAGAGTCTACGGCCCAGGATAAACTACAGACTAGAATAACCAGTCTTTGAAACCTCAAGAGCTGACTTATTAAAACTTCACTAATTGGCACCACAGAAGAGGCCTAAAACCAAGATAAACTATCACAAATCAATTTATTCCTTTAAAAAACAAGCCTATATTCCAAAGTTTGTCCTGATCACAAATCGAAACCTCTGCAATTTACTTGGTATTAATAACTTCCAGAAGTCTTATTACTATTTCTTTTGTTCTCTTATTCCAAGGGCCTAGAACAGAGCAGGGCACACAGCAGGTGCTCAATAAATGTTTACATAATGAAACATATGAATGAAGAGTTCAGGTGCCTCAGCATTCCCTGGGTTTCCAGCCCTTGGTCCCTGAAAACCACACTGCACAAAAATACCAGAGGGACTTTTCCAGAACACAAATAGATCTATGCTGCTCCACTGCCTGGATCCCCGTCACAGACCTCCCCACACCTCATCAGCAAGCTGAACAGACCCAGCTCTGTCACAGAGCAACTGTGTTCCATCTCCAGCCCATGAAATTCCCCATGGGGTCCTCTCCTCCCTTCCATCCACCGGATGCCTAGCTGACTGTGTTCTCCTGAAAGGCTGCACATATCTTTATCCCTGCACTTCCTGGCTCAATGTTACCATTCCAGTATCCCACTGCCCCCCAAGCCTAGGAGCTCTCTAAGGGAAGATTATCTTAGTAATCACTATATCTCCCAGCATCTGGCAAAGTATTCAAAACACAGTAGGTATCAATAAATGTTTACTAGGTACTTGGTTGGATGAATGGAAGGACAAAATCAAACAGGATTACATCTTTCCATAAAAATCGCAGGCAGCCATGCTTTTGAGGATGACGATTTCAGACTTGCCAAGAGGGAAAGAAAACAACCATGAATGGATTATGTAATAACATACTCCCCATCAGTAGCAGTGATTACAGAATGGATACTCATCACGGAAGGCAGTACCTGCTGGGACTTTCACTTAATTTCTCACGGCAATGACGTATGGACAACCCTAAGAAATGAGAGATGAAGTGATAGCTACACATTTATGGGTTCCCTGCTCCAGAGGTACCATTCTGAAAGCCAATTTACAAGTAGAAATGATTTTCAGCCAATCCTTTTGCTAAGGAAAAACTAGCCAATGTCCCCACTGTGCCAGGCAGACTTCCACTCAGATGTGGAGGGGGCGGGGCTGGCTCATGGCAGCCTCAACCATCACCCAAAGCAATCCTACCCTCCTATAGATGAGAAAGCTATCAGAAACCTAACTACCAGGTGTGCACTGGGCTGGCATTGCAGAATTCAGTGAGTTCTGATTTAGCTTTAGCTAGAATCCAAACACTGCCCCCAAGTTTTTGGCTTCTCTTAATTGAGGCGTCACCTTTGGCACAGGTGCTGAGTGCTGCTGGACCCAGGGGGACCTGAGCGTCACCACTGGAAAAACCGACAAAAGACAAGAGCGTTTGTTTTTGCTACATCTGAGCTGTGCTAGGGAAGGTCCCACCATGTCATCTGCCCTTCAGGCTTTGTCCCCAGATAGAGCACTGGCACAATCAGCCTTCACTTCTTGAAAACAAACATTCTAAAATCCTGTATCTCTAAAACAGAAAATAGATGGGAGGTACATGGTACTATTCTATTTTTCCAGGTATTTAAAACTTCCCATCATAATTTGTTCTCGAGAAATTTTCCATAGTAAGTTTTTAAATATATAAGCCATAGTTTTCTATCTCAGGACTTTAATTCCAAGGTAATCCAGACAGAAAAAAGTAAGCGATTTGCTTATTGAAGGGAAAAATATCAAAATACTAACAACAGTAGATTTAAACCTAGATTTCATCCCACCTGGAATAGAGTGACTCAATTCATGTCACCAGAAGCAGAGAAGACCACACTCTTCTCTATTGATTGTTATATATTTGTGGAAATTGTTTGTGCCTTTGAAATACATTATTTGTGTTTTCCATTTCTAAAATACTTTAGATAGGTATGCTGCTTTTCTTCTACATCTATATATGTTTAAAGCCTTACACAGACATTCCTTGGCATCCTTAAATGCCACAGTCTGAGCCCAGCTTATTCCCAGCATCTGACCCTTCATGACCCCAAAGAGACAAAGCAGAATTGCCCTCTACTTCAAAGCAAGCCACTATTTCACCAAAACAAACAATGGCCTTTACTCTATTTTTTAGGGGAATATATAAATGGCTGCCACTGATACATTTTTATATTCACTCCATTGTATTTTCACTACTGACATACTCTGCCAACTGTATTTGTCAAAATGTATCTATTTCTTTTTTTTTTTTCTTTAATTTTCTTCCCTCAACCCCAAGTGCTTCCTCTCGCCTCATGAAATCTACTAAGGTAGTTCCCTGGGATTTTTTTTTTTAATTATGTAAAGTAGAAAGAGATGAAAGCCCCCTTTCTTCTAAAGCCTTTTCCAAAGTCACCTGAGCCCAGGTCTTTCTCATCTTAAAGCCACGTCTGCTCCCTCTTTCCACCTGCCTCTTGCATTTTGTCGATGAAACAAACAACCCCTCGAAAGCCACACCTTCCCATGCCATTCCCCTACTTAGAGAACAACCTTCCCTCCCTCCTTTACTCCATCTCATGTCAATTTCAGGTCCCTGTCCAATCTCGAAGTGCTCCACGGGCCCCTCACTTGGGGTCTAAGAACTCCATATCCCACACCCACTTGGACTTTGGAGCCTTCTCCTCATGAACTGCTAAACAACTCCACCCAGTCTGCAAGGGGCAGAATGGCTCAGGTCCAAAGAACACTCTGGGAAGGCAACCAGAGACAGGACAATTTTTTTATACCTGTGTATTTTGTCACTATTAGACTATTACCCTCTGCAATCTGGCAGGGGCTGGTCTGTATCTTGGTAAGGAAAGCTGACAGAAATTCAAAACATGAATTAAGTTGACTGAGTAAAAACTACAAAGAGCAGGAAAATACATAACCTCTTGAATCATCACGATTGAGAGTTCTGGCGACTAAGTTACTAAAATAAACATTTTCACCACTCGTAAATTCTTTGAGCAGGCTTTCCCTAACAATACACAAATAAAGAGAAACAAAAATACAAGAGTCCCAAATGGATATACAGTAGAGAGAGAAAAGACATGTTCCCCTAACAAGTCTCTTTCATGATGCTGGTTCCTTGGTATGTTGAGCCATACGTATCCACGTGGTCCAAGGCACAGGGCCCACATTTGGCAACAATGTTGCACTGTCTAGACTGTGGCTCCCTCAAGGAAAGGTTTGTGCCTAAACTATTTGTGAATTTCCAATGACCTACACAGTGCCTGGTACAAAGAAAATACTCGTATAAAAATGTTGTTTAATAAAGAAAGGCTTGTTTTGAACCTTAGACTTTTGATTAAAAAAAAAAACTATAGAGGAAGATGTTTGGGGTTTATTTACAAACTCATTATTAAACATGAAGTTTAATCCAAACAATATGATTCAAGTTTTGGCAGAGTTCATTATCTGGAAATGGTTGTGACTTACCTAATTTTAATTTTCCACTTAATTTCTCAGTCCAACAAAATCTCTTTCAGGGCAGGGTTAGCAGACTGCTTCAAAGAGCCAAATCTGGCCCATTATCTATTTTTGTAAATAAAGTTTTATTGCAAATCAGCCACATCCATCTATTTATCTCTTGTCCATAGTGGCTTTCACACAATAAAGGCAGAGTTGAGTTTTGCCACAGAAAATTGACTTGTAAACCTAAAATATTTGCTATCTGACCCCTTTATAGGAAAAGTTTGCTGAACCTGCTTTACAGCATCATGTAATACTTAATATCTAATAAAATGTGGGGGTTTTTTTAAATAACTTGGAAGATATACTGAGCTAAAGTTATGTTAATCGAATATGCTGTTTACTTCTGGTCATTACGGTTTTTTTAATATCCTCAAAATTGAAATCTACCAAACACATGCCTTAAAAAAAAAAGAAGCCTAATGATAAGAAAAATATTTTGCCACCTAATTTATGCCACAACACACTTAAAGCTTTTGAGAGCCCTTCAAGAGTGGAATACATTCCATAGAGGTAAGAAGGTGGGAGGAGGACTGCACAGAGAAGTTAAAAAGAAATTTAAGGCTACATAAATTGAATCAGGGTCCAAGACCACACGACATCTTGATCTCTCCACATATTGCAAATGCGGCATTTAAGAAGAAGAGGTCTGAGTAATCTTAAAGAAGAGAAGAGAAAAAAAAAATGGCAGAGAGCACAAGGGAGTGTTTTGGTTGGGTAAATTGGCTTAACCAGGCTAAAAGGCTATCAGGCTATCACAGAAAAGTGCCTTTAGGGGAGTACGCAATCCCAGCCCTATGCAGGGGACCTGCAGTGAAGACAAGATGAAGAGAACAGAGGCATTTCACCCTGGCCTGTACCCAGCACACCAGACAGTTCACTCCACCTGGCTTTCTGTCACTGGAAAGAAGGCAAGCCCTGGAGCCCCTCAGGCCCCACCACCTTCCTATTCAGCCTCAGTGCAAAAGGGTCTCCTGCCAGCTGGGAGGTCTCACCCTCCTCTGAAAGAAACTTGTTTATTCCTACCAAGCCCACCTTCATCCCTCTTCCATCTAAATTCCACCCATCTGGTGGGGGAAGGTGTAGCTTAAGTGACAGAGCACATGCCTAGCATGGGCTGGGTTCAATCCCTAGTACCTCCATTAAATAAACAAACAAACAAACAAACCTAATTACCTCCAACCGCCACCCCTCCCCCCAAAAAAAGGAAATTCCACCCATCCTTCATGGTCCCATTCAAAATCCCAACCAGTGCACCTGAAACACTCAAAGGGACCCACTCACAAGGACAATGGTGCCCCTGGAGTTGTGCAACATGGTGGCCCCAATCCCAGCTCCTCCATAAATTCTCTCCCATCCACATCACAGCACTGATATTTCCTCTCTTTCCTAAAACTCTCCATGTGTCTTATGTCCCCAGTGGGCTCTAAGTTTCTAGAAGGCAGAACATGCATTGTATGTTCTGTCCATGCAGAAATCAATAATGACACTAACAACAAATAGCACTTAGGGAGTCAAGCCCTGTGCTAAATGCTTTGCGTCCATCATCTTAGTTAATTCTCAAAATAATACTATGGGTCAGCATCACCACCATTTTCCAGTTTTCCAGATAAGGAAGCTGAGATTAAAATGTGAAATTCACCAGAGGCCATACAGCTTGAAAGCGACTAAAGCAGGATTCCGACTGGAGTCTGGGTGACTCCAAGTTCTGTGTCCTTAAATTACACTCTAATTTTGACCCAGAGGGTACTCAACAAAACCTGCTTCATGAACCTAAAGTCTGCTTCAACCCTTAGCTGGCCCTTCTAGAACCTTGGAACAGTGGTCAAAATGAAGGGTCTCCTCTCCTTTACCTTCCCCCTCCTACCCTCTGTAAGAAGGGGGATGAAGTCAATTGAAAGCAGTCCGCTCCCATTCTGAAATGGAAATTACATACTTAGAAAAACATTAAGAAGGTCCCTGGGGGAGCTGCTTTCAAGTGTGTCATTATATGCATAATGTAATTATATGGATACATACTTTATCACTGTTTCCTAATGAGGTTGGCAATGAGAGGAAAACTTGGCATTTGATTCTTAGTTTAATGTGCTTGTTTTTCTGCTTACTGTAACAGCTTGCTGGGGGAGCACTGGAGAGAGAGTCTGCTAAGCTTTAAGAGAGGCAGCAAGGTAAGAACAGCTCCCTGTGGACGTTCCCCATACGGAAAAAGGCCAAGACTGGAACCGCCGTCAGGACAAGGCGTATCCAAGGTAAGCAGCATCCTTCAAAGATGGCGAAAACCTTGATTGCAACCTTCCTACCTTCCAGGAAGATTCTGAGCTTTCAAAACAAGGGGGTGAGTGGGAGGAGGGAGCCACCGCTGCTGAATCTGAAAGCACCTTTCAGTTTTCTTGCAAGAGTTCCCACGTCCAGGGGGGAGAAGCAACATCTCCCGTACAAAGCAGGCACCACAGAGGCAGCAGAGCCCCAGGCTGGGGCCCCGGCCAAGGAAAGCTCTCCTGGTGAAAGCAGCTACTGTCAGCCTAAGACCTGGCCCCTCTGAGGGTGGGAAGTCAGCAGCTTATTGGGGAATTCGCCACCTGGAAACAGAGCAAGTGAGGAAGTGGTGAGTGAAAGATGGCAGATGGGATGGGGTGAGGGTGGGGGCAGAAGCTACACCCAGACAGCTGTGGTGTCAGAAAACGGCAGCAGCCAAGCGGTGTGGAAACAGGAGTCTTAGCATCGGGGTCACTGAGAAGCAACTGCCGTCATTTCTGAAATCACTTAATCAAAGTACGGCATTACATTCAACTGTTAAGGTAGACTTTACATAAGGATGATCCACAGGTTGGGAATAAAACTAAAACCCAAGACACTAAGCCTTGCTCTAGTGGTGTCAATGCCCAGGGCCGTGCTTATGAGTAAAATCAGGTTATAATGAGCTTTCCCATCTGGGACTTCCAACAAGTGGTCCCCAGAACAGGGTCCAAGACAGACCCACCCAATATTTAAATCCAGTTTTTAAAGAAGGCCCTGTATGGATACCAGACTTAGTCATTTGAGCCAAAGAGACTCCTAAAAATTCAGAGCAGCCTGGCTCCTTGAACTCCTACATTATTGCAAAAAAAGAAAGAATGTATACTCTCATCATGTAAGGGTTTTTAAAACTCAGCTAAAATAACTGGCAAATAGGACCACATGAACTTTTCCTTGCTAAAATGAAAAATAAATAAATAAACCCTCCTAAAAGAATGCTTCACTATAATTCCTTACTATTAACCAGTAACTGTACCATTCTATATGACAGGCAGGTCCATACAATGTATTTTGGCTGATTCAAAGTTTGGGTCAAAACATGAGTCTGGGAAAAGGGACCATGATATTCATATATATGTGAAGAAAGGCTGCAGGCAAGCAAAAGGCTCATTAATTACACATTTAGACATTTCAACTGTTTCTGAAGGGCGGACAGAGCACTTAGGAGTGAAAACTGTGGAATTTAAACATTTTAAGTAGGAAGATGTGCAGATTATCAGATAGTTCTCCTGTTCTTGATTCTGCCACATCATTTTGCACATCTGGTGTTCCGTGAGATTCTCAAATCATGTCTGTTTTGTCTCCCACATTGACTGCCCACCTTTGGTTTCCTTTGGAAACACTGATCTGTAGACAGCTGGTGCTTATTAGGTGCTGTCTGCTCAATGAATTCGAAGAGTGATGGACTGAGCTCATTTAACCCAAATGGCTTTATAATTCCATCTCAACCTTCTCTCTGCAGCCGCCTACTTTTGCTAGACAGGGTAATGGAAATTATTTCAAGAAATGGGAAAAGTGTGATTTAAGGAACTCCTCTGAGCTTATTTCCCTTGGGGACAAGGACAGCTAGCTAACTATGCTTGGAAATTAATTAAGTGGTGTCTGACCTCTGTTAGTTATTTAAATTTGGCAATAACTTGACTAACAAAAGAGAAGGTGTTCAATCAGCTCGAGTGAACATTAGGATGCCCTGCTTTCGGCAGAGCCAATGATTGAACTCGCTGCACTTCCCTCACGGCTGTCCTCACAATTTTCTTTAATGTTCGGCTGACATAGAAGAGTCTGAATCCAGTACACCAAAGGTGCTTTGGGGGCGTCTGTGGATAATGAAGGGAAGTGTGAGACGTGGGGGCCTGTCTCAAAAAATGAATAATTTTCATGCTGCGATAATACTCTCCCTTAACTCTTCCCTCTCCAAGCTTTCTCCTCCTGGCATTTTTTTTTTAATTGAACTCTAGTTGACTTTAATATTATATTAGTTTCAGATGCACAACATAGTAATTCAATACTTTGTAGATTATATTCTATACAAAGTTACCATAAAATGCTAACTATATTCCCTATACATGTATAGACATGACATCCTTGTGACTTATTTCATACCTAGTAGTCTGTCCCTCTTAATTCATCCCCAGCCTCTATCTTGCCCCTCTCCCCATCCCTCTTCCCTCTGGTAACCACTAGTTTGTATCTGTGAGTCTGCTTCTGTTTTGTTATAATTGTTTTGTTTCTCAGACTCCACATATAAGTGAAAACATTCAGTATTTGTCTTTCTCTATCTTTTATATTTCACCAAGGGTTTAACCCTCCAATTCCATCCATGTTGTCACAAATGGCAAAATTTTCACTCTTTTTATGGCTGACTATCACTCTGTTGTGTATATATACTACACCCTCTTTATCCATTAATCTGTTGATGGACATTTTAGGTTGCTTCCATAGCTTGGCAACGGTAATAACGCTGCTATGAACACTGGGGTATGGGTATCTTTTTGAATGAGTGCTTGTATTTTCTCACGGCATTCTTAACTCATATAGGACCAAGTGAAATGTTCACACAGCCACAACACAAAGAGCTGGAAATGCTGCAGGCACTGGTGGGAGAGGGTGCTAGTCCTCCCCTACGAGGCCTTTTCCAGGCACAGTACATCACTCTTCCTGCTCCCCACCGGCTGCCACACCCCAAACTGCTCCCCAAACCACTAAAACAGTCCCAGGGCGGCCAGACCTTCATCTGGCCCAGCAGCTTCCAATCCCACCCTACCCTGCAATACTGTTGTACAGACAGCATTGTATTTTTTCAACCGGAGTATCTATTACCTAAAGTATCCCTAGAGCAATATTTGTTTCTCTTTCCATTCCCAGCAGTAAGATAAACAGCCCCCCAAAGAAACACTGAAACCAAAAGTTTACTTCCATCACAGATCCTCCTCCAAATGCTCTGCGCACTAGACCACACCCTCCAAATCAAAACAGTGGCACAAGCTTCCAGAATGGATGAGGGAAGAAATCAATTTTCACAGTAGCGGCCAACATGTGAAAATACTTTCATTGCAAAATTGAAGAGTGTAGCTCACCAAATACATGCCGGCGTGCTAATGTGACTAATTACACAGGTGGTTGTGCAAACACTGAACTCATGCTTCAATTTGGCAGAAGGATAAACACTTCCAGGATAGTTTGCAAGGTTCAATTACCTAGATCTGCTGGTTAATTTCCTTTTCATCTGAAAAAGCTCCCCCAAAGTCAATCATTTTCTCAACAGAACAGTCACGGCAAGAAACATGTTCTACACAGGAAGTTAAAGTATACGCTTGTACTAAACTGACTCAACATTTTTAAATGAGCATCTTACCAAGAGCTGACCTGTGCAGACATGATTATTCTATTGTATCCTACAACTTAATTCAAACAAATCTTTACTCTTGAAAACGTTTCTTTATTTGAATAATATCTATTATCTAACATGTGCCAGGCACCATTCTAAGGTGCTGGGATACAGCAATGAATGAAATAGACAAAGATTCCTCCCCTTGGGAGGCTCACATTTTACGAGCGGGGAAAACAGTATAGTCCCATAAATCAGACACAGGGCATGTTAGATGTTGATCAAAATGTGATGGAGGAAAATAAAGCGAGTAAGGAGAATTGGTGGAGGGGTGGTATTATGATTGTAAATATCAGGGAAGTCTACAGGGAAAAGAGAACACTGTTCAGGGACCTGATGAAAGTTGAGGGAAGGAGCCAAGCCACCTGGAATCCTGGGAAATAGCTTTCCAGGCAGAGGGAACAGTGAGTTCAAAGACCCTGAAAGAGAAGCATGTCTGGTGGGTTCAAGGATCAACAAAAATCTACATTAGGCTAACTGTTTCATACTCTTGTTAAAGACCACATCACACATAGAAATTTCAAAAGGCTTCATTGTTTCCACTTCTGGAGTTTTCTCTTAAATAGACAGCATCTGACATGACTGTGATTCATAGAAATATATGTTTTGCTTTCCCACCATCCTTATGTGCACTGACAGCTTCCTGTTTGCAGTGAGTTAATTCCCAAGGGCTCTGGGAGTATGTTTAGCACCACAGCAACCAAAGCCAGCAGGCCGAGTACAGACAACACTTAGATACGCTGTAAGTCAAAGATGCCTATATATGGGTTCAAGCAATGGTGTACAAGAATATCTACCTTGTGGGAGGGATGTAACTCAGTGGTAGAGCGCATGCTTAGCATGCATGGCATCCCGGGTTCAATCCCAAGTACTTCCATTAAAAAAATTTAATTAAAACATCAAAAAATAAATTAAAAATAAATAATCTCTACCTCGACCCTCTAATACCACAACCATCCTTATCATTTGTGCTTGAGTGTCAAGATGGTGAGGCATCAGTACAGAAATCTCTGAAAATGCTATTAAGCTCAAAACAGAGCTGAAGGGGAAGAATACTCATCCCTGCACTTCCAAAATAATAATGTGATCCAATCTTCTTTCTTTAAAGTTACAATTTTAGAAACTGAAAAAGAAGCATAAGAACTCTAATTCTGAATACAAGGGAAAGAAAAGGAGAGCAGTGTATGTAAAAGAACAGAATGTGAATCCCCAGAACCCAGAGAAAGGTCAAGGCCAGAGAGAGGGAAGCCAAGGCTGAGAATCAGGCACACCTGGACCCCCTCCGTGGCTCACTCGCCATGCAGCCTTGAATATTCCACTCTACCTTCCCTACAGTGTTAGACTGTTGCAAAGATTGAAGCAGTGGATTAAAAGGGACCAGCATGTAAAAGGGCCAATCTCCAAAGGTTACTACTGTGTGATTCCATTTATAGAGCAGGCTTGAAATGACACAATTATAGAGGAGAACAGATTAGTAGTTGTCAGGGGTGGAGGGGAGGGGAGAGAGACAGTTGGCTATGATTACAAAGGGTACCATAAGGGATCCTTATAATGAAGCTGTTCTGTATCTTGTTTGCGGTGGTCACATGAATTGTCATAAATACACACACACGAGTACATGCAAACCCTTTGAATTCTTAGTAAGATTCATGACTGTATCAATGTTAATTTCATGATTGTGAAACTAACATTGTTTTGCAACATGTTATCACTGAAGAAAATGGATGAAAGGTGTACATGAATCTAGTTACGTCACATAAGGGTTTTTAAAAAACTCATCACCTTAAAAGAAAATGCCTGGCACATTATGAACACTCCGTAAGTGGTATATTGGGCAAGTTATCTGTCACCTATAAACCAGAACTGCAAATTCCTACTTCTTGCTTTGGGGTCTAGAAGAAATACTGACCACTGTCCCTGGGTGAGCACATTACGTGAGGGTTCATGCAATGGAAGTTATCACCACCATCATCTTTGGACCCCAGTTCTTCAAACCAATATCCAAGTGAAATACACACACCTTGAATATAACCAATGGAGAAACTTACTGACAGGAAGCTATTTGCCACACTATTTAATGAATATTTATTCTGTCTCTGAATAGCAAACACATACACACTAATACAAAAGAGGCCTCTAAAAAGGGAGAGAAAAAAATACTTTCATGGTCTAGAGCAGCATTTTCCAAAGTGTTCTCCAAGGAGCACTAGTTTCCTGAGATGCTCCAAAATAATACTAATAATAATACAAATTTTTAAATCCATGGTCAAGTAAGTTTGGGAAATACTACATATACTGTTCCCCTCTGGGAGCTCCAGGGGGAAAAAAAAGTCCCTACCAACTTCATTTAACCCATCTTTCTCCAAATTCACAAAATTATTTTATTATACCTACTGGCATCCTGAGAAATACACCCAAGGTCTAGAATTTTAAGTCATTCTACATTGGTCAGCTTCTCACTACCCAATTTCTTCGTCCATTATGTAATTTAGAAGAGAAATGGATGGTTTTTCTACAGTTATAACTACTAGTGAAGTAGTTATAACTGCCTGCAACTGGCCATCAATAAACGTTTGTTGAATTCGATTCAATGCAAGTACAATTCCAGGGAGACAACTCTAGGCATAGGAGAAGTAACTTTTCCAGGTTTAAGTCTCTCACTTAGTTAAGAAAACAAAAGTGCTCCTTTCTGGAAGTTCCTGAAAGTTTCTCCGAAACTTGTCTCCTCCTGAGCGGCAGCCACTTACAGCCCAAACAGCAGCTCACAATGTGATGTGATTCTGAGGAATAAGCCCATAACTAAAAAGATCTGGACTCAAAACTATAGGTCCTGAAATTATATCAGCTGGATGTAGGGCCTTTCATGCCATAAATAAGGGAGAAGCACTAACTGCAATTATTCCCGGGAGAGGGACCAAGTTAAATTTGTCATTTCACAAGGGTGACTTCAGCTTAAATGAATTTCAAATGTCAAAGAGTTTGCTGAGATCAGGCTTGGATGAGAGCAGGAAAAAGGTGAAGATCTTGAATCCTAGGGAGCAGCAGAGGAAGAAAGAGAAAAAGGGAGGCAGAAGGTATCAAAAACAGGCTTCATTTAATTCACAGGTCCATCAAGGCCAGAGACACTGCTTTACAATTACACATTTCCATTTATACAAATAATTCACACTTCAACTTGCAGAACTGTCAACCAACTGGAAAATTAAAAGAAATTAATCAGAATCATTTTAAGAGAATGAAATTCATCAGAACAATGAGTAAGAAACAAATATGAGGGCGTTTTAAAAAATGCACAAAGTATTTGAGGAACACACACTTCAAAATTAGCTCAATGACACACATGACTCCTACATAAAGATCTGGAAAAGAAGAATGTATCATAAACTCCTAACATACTGAAAAATGGTCTCAACCTCCAAAGGATAATAAAGGGAACTCACTGAGCATTCCACTCCAAGGCACACTCCTAATACTTTTAGGAGTATTTCCAACATGTCTGAAAACAAAATGGATTTCAGATAAAGCCTCAATTTAACCAGGAGAGCCATGCTTCCCAAAGACTCCAGGTCTCCAAGGCTGCTGTGTAGAACTGAGCAATGGTTTAGACATTCCATGACAGCGAATAATCCCCAAATCACAGGAATATTGCTGTCAGGCACATCCATTTCTCACATGAATAAGGCCAGGTCTAATCATAACACTTCCAATGAACTAAGATGGCAATTGACAGACGTCAATTTGACCCTCCACTCTGCTTTCTCAGTGGTCCTCCCCTGTGGCTCACAGGACCACATCTCTCCTCTTGGCAATAATCATTTGAGCAGCTTTTTCGTGGCTGTCTCAGCCTTCTCCTCTTCTTGGCCCAGAAAATATGATGGCCAAAAAAAAAAAAAAAAAGTTAAGTATTTTGGTTAAAAAATATTTCCCGGTAATTGAGCTGAAATTGACACAACAAAAAAGTGTTTACGGTGTAGCAGAGATTCCAGTGAGCATCCAGAACTCAGGGCCCCAACGAACTAAACAAATGGAAGATAAGAAAGTCAACAGAAAATGTCTAGTTCTGCCTGCGGAATCACTGAAAGCCCCTAAAGGTCAATGAAAGTGGTCTTACAAAGAGCTCAGGTATCTTTTCTATTCTCACTCCTTGCTGCAAGATGGTCTTTTCCTTCTGTCAGACGGAGAAATTCTTCTTTCCCTCCTTCCTTCCCTCCCCTAACTCATGAACACAGGAAATAGTGACTTTCCTAAACTCCTTTTAACAATGACGAAAGGAGGGCAAGTCGAGGTACTCTCTCCCTAATCCAGTGTTCCAGTAATAGGATTTTAAATGCTGTGCAGTTTTTAAAATAACATTAAGTGGGAAGACAATGAACAATGACTATTGTGGCGCCCTGCTCTCCCCACCCCTCGGAGAGGCCGACTGATGTCTCACCTGGAGGCCCCCATTTGGACACTGATGCAACTGCAAATGACAGGCCCTGCCTAAGTGCAGCAACACTGCTCCCTCCAGTTCATCCTTTAACCTGTCTAAGTTCATTCAGGTCAATAAAGTGAGGTTGGAGAACAAGTCAAACTTTTTTCATTAAAAAAAGAAAAAGTGCTTTTGTTTTTGTAGAAGACTCAATCTTTCAGTCAGACTTGGCCAAACCTTCCACTGACATAGTGGGAAATGATTGGCCCAAATACCCCCAAGGGAAAAGCCAGACTCAAAGCTTCAGAAATGCGGAAAAAAAGGCCTCCAGGTGGGCTTCCTGGCTCCCCAACTGTGCACCTCAGGGCCCGCATAGGAAATGAGTCCCATTTTGGTTTCTCTGTGGCCATAGCCAAGGAAGGCAATTCCAGCATCGGGGGAAAAAATCAGTATGCCCAAGAGCTCGAAGCCTGCCGGGTCATCAGAGCGCCTCCTCTCCGATGCCAAGCACAAACCCATGTGCCTGAAATGCTGGACTGAGCCAAGAGGCTGTGTGCCTGCCTCCAGGTCTCACTCTGCTGAGCATCCTCATGTTTATCTTTGAGCATCGGGCCAGCTTAATGGCTGATGCTTCTGCCTTCCTGGGTCTAGTAGCAAAGATCTGCCAGGAGGTACTCGCGGCCACGTGGAAAGCATCTCAGTGAGCTAAGGGATGCCAGCAAGCAAAGGAGTGTGTGTGCCTGAGAATGCAGCCTGCCCTGGAGTGTAATTGTCAAACACCAGCTCACTGACACTGGAAGCACGTGAAAGGCTTCTAGCAGCAGGACTGAGTGGTGTCAGCACAAATCAGTGAGTCCAAGTCCTTCCGGCTTCCCTTTCTGCCAGTATGGGAGAGTCTTAGCCCCTGCGGCTTTCACAGACCTCTGCCCAGCAGGAGACAGCCTTCCCTCTACAGCACCCAAGCAGCCTGTGACCACAGTGGCCAATGCCCACCCTGGCAGACAAGGACAGACCGTGACCCTGATGATAAATGCACACCCAGCAGAGAACAAATCAAACGGAGCATGATCCTGCATGCACATTTGGCTTCCAAAACTGGGTGAAACAATCAGTATTCTTGGCCATAGTGACCATATCATAAAACTGCCATCCTAAGAGATTTCCAAGCACAATGCCAGGTCACGTGAACTGCATGTGACTAACACATGATTGCTGTTCAAATCTTTGGATCCTCCTTGTGTCATATTTCTTAAATTGCTTATAGACTAAGTTCCGTTGTTTGGCAGTGCATTTCCTGGCATTATTTCTCAGAAATGCATGGCACACATTGCCACTGTTCGCTGGAGGACCAGCCTTAAACAATTTATGGATTCTCAGATAAGCAGCTAGAGACTAGTGATATCTACTTCAGAGATACATCACTTCCTTATAATGATGATTCTGTATGACCATTGAAGCTTATAGACTGGCTCTGCATGTCCCAACTTTACACAGCCTACAATATGTTTTACAAATATTGTAATGCTATACAGGTAATGTGTGATTTGATTAATTTTCTAACTTTTACTTCCTTTTATCTCCAGCATCTACTCTAACCCTCAGAAAATAGAAAAACCCTGTATATTTTTTATCACATTAAAGCAACACCTCTCCTACCTTCATATTCCCTCTTTGTTTCTACTGTCTATCTAATCTAACCAGAAGTAAAAGTATAAGACAATTACAATGCTTTACCCAGAAATGAAATCCATCTTTTATTTCATGGAAGAAAAATGACAACCAATATGCCACTGTCTGTTGATGTTTTCAAGGCAACAGCCAAGATACAACATAAGTTGAGTTCATAATTTAGTTTAGAAATGGTTGGTCCATGCACTGAACTGGCTAAGTTTTATTTTAAACCAGTATTAATTTTTTTTTACCAAAACGTTTTTTGGTTTTTTTTTTTTAAGTGCCTGTAAGGCACTGTTGGTACAAGTTAGTCTAAGTTGGTCTAAGTTTGGGGGTTAAAAGCTTACAACGAGCTCAATTTAACTAAAAAGATTCATCCTGCCCTGGCATAAGTCATAAAGCGTGTGATTTCAAACTCTGCGATGATCACACCAAGAAATTTAAAGCATTCATAACATTCCACCAAAAACAATGTGCCCACCATCAGTCCATCCCTGGGGAGTAAAGTTGAAATTCTTGTGCCTTCATTTCATTTATCGCCTACTTGTGAGAAAGGCATTTCAACTTAAGAAACTACTTAGAGCTTCTTGTTTGATTAACCACATAATTACAGATTGTTTACCCTGAACTGAGAAACTTACCCAGGGTAGACAGTAAATGACAGCTTCTCAAGGCTTATTAAACATTAAATAATTAGAATAATAAACCATGAACACCTATGTGCTTTCACACTGTTTTGAGTTTTGCGACACACATTTGTGACCCTGAAATTTCAAGTGCTTTCTCAATTGTAAAAGAGAAACAGAAACTGCCAACAACCATCCCAGGCAGGAAATCCCAGTTACCCAACTTAATTTCGTTTATTCTAGAGGTGAGTCCTCCTGGGGAAAATTCATCTAATAAGTGACTTTCCTCAACCCTGGCAGGCCGCTACAAAAATAATACAAGATATTCTGTAAGTCTCAGAACAGAGCCTCCATCCCACCCTGGTAAATAATCCCACCAGAAGAGCCATTCTAAAGTCAGGCACAAACCCACTTGCAAAGGCAAGAGATGGAAGAAAAGGCTGCAGTTAAAAGGTCCTGGGAGAGGATTCAGTTTTTCCCACCATCATTTATGAAAGCCTGCACAAAAAACATCCTTCTAAAAGGTCAGCTGGACAGACCCGGGTGCCTGCCTGGTAAACACAACTTAATGGCTAATTCATGAATTTAAGAAACCACAGAAGAGTCTAGAAGCAAGAAGCCCAATTAACTCAAAATTAAACAGCACCCAACACCTGTGATTCAGGCCCCGCAAGACAAGGGCATGGCTGCCAGGGGGCATTAAGAACTAGGGGAGCTACCATATGGGATATCTGAGAGGGAGACGTGCCAGGAAAAACCACCCTGTACATCTTTCCAGGCTGGGACCTCGTGCTCAACTCAGAAAATATTTTTCAGCTGAGTTATTTGGTGAAATTTATACCCTATCAACTGAGAACACTTGCTGGCCCAAACATTCCTTCTCTTTAAATCAGTTCTCTGGTTTTCCAAACTCCACCTCTACTTAGGTTCCCAGCGAATACACTTGTAAAGACCAAGTCAAGACAGCTTGGGCAAAATCACTGAATGTCTGGCCCAGCAATCTCACACGGAGGAAACTCTGGCCAGAGGAGCTGCTTTCCTGTACTATCAGCCTCCATCGGAGCATTTTGTAGACAGGAGACGAGCAGCTGAGCAAAAAGTAAATGAACAAATATACATTAGAAGTGTTTCACCCTACACCACCATGAAGGATATTCGGCAGACATGATGAAAAAGCTCTCAAGATCTGTCACACAACAATGTGAATACACTTAACGCTCCTGAACTGTGCACCTCAAAATTATTAGGATGGTAAATTTTAATGTTTTGTACCATCATTTCTAAAAAAAAATTTTAAAGATATTCAGCAGAAGGAGCATCCCACACTGCACACCTTTAGTGTGTTGACTTTCATCTCCATGTTTATTACCTCTTGGTCACGAGATGGATGCCCAATCTCTAGACTCAGGCCCATGTTGAAGGCAGAAGCTGAAAACAGGAAGGGAAAGCTCATGGCTCAGAAAAACAACTGTCACAAAAAGCACTAGTAGACTTTCACTCATGTTAAGTGGGCCAGAATGTATCATGTGGCTGTCTCTAAACCAGGGTTTCTCAGCCTTAGCCCTACTGACATTTTGGGCCAGATAACACTTCGTTGTGGAGGACCAGCCTGTGCATTACAGGAGGTTTACCAGCAGCCCTGACCTCTACCCACACAGGCCACTAGTACCTCAACCCCAGTTGTGATGACCAAAAATGTCTCTAAACACTGCCAAATGTCCCCTGGAGGGCAGAATCACCCCTGATTGAGATTCTTGGGCTAACCACAACTCCACCCACAGACTAAGATGAAAAGGATGGTGAACAGGATAGACAGCCAACCAACAGAGTCTGCCCCAAGTGCCCTATACTTATTTCTTAAGTGTTACTTCTAATGAGCTCACTCATTACCATGTGAAGAATGTCGGAAAACTGAAGAGAAACATGAGAAGTGCCCCACCACCACCTTACAAGTGCTGACAAAAAAATTTGAAAAAAAAATCAAGATTAATGCACAAGAAACAATCAGGAAAAAAAAATAATACATTGTAAAGAGCTTAAACTGTGGAGACAGGCAAGGCATCCTTCAGTTGGTTCAGATCAAGAAGGATAAGAGCACTTACAAGTACAGCCTGGAGTCTTGAATGAAAATGTCACTTCAGAGCAAAACTTGCGTTTGAAGACTCCAAATATTTAGACAAGAGGCCAGAGAGAAGGAAAACAACCCAAGCAGAAGTCACAGGGTGAGCTTGGCTAAGAGCTCACGTGCAGGAGCTCACCTTCCACAGGCCTGGGTCCTGATGGATTCAAGCCTGAGAATGGGCAAGTCATTTAGCCTGTCTGCACCTCAGTTTCATCATCTGTGTAATGGGGATAGTACCTCTATCTCCTGGGGTTGTTGAGAGGATCAAATGAGAACAAATCAACTATAAGAGTATTTGGCCTATAATAAGCAATCATTTGTGAGTTTCTATTGTTATTGCAGAGCCATAATGTGATATATTAATTAAGAGAATAAGAATTCAGGAGAGGCCACCTATCAGGAATCAGAGGACTCCTGTCGGAGAGTGGCTGTGACATCCTCCGCAAGACAACCAGAACCTAGAATTGGTGGATAAAGTCAGGCTCCTGATGGCCATGAGATACTGGGTGAGATCCAGGCAGGACAGCAGGCGGACCACCACGAAAGCACCATCCATACCTACTAGGCGGTGGTGGCAGAAGGGTTGGCTGGAATCTGCGGGTGATTTCAAGTAAACTTCATGGCCAGGGGCCATGGCCAAGTTAATAATAAGACTTTTATGCTATAAAGGACATGTAGCTTCCAAAGCATTTCTACATGTATTAGCTGAGTGATTTGCATGTAACAAGCCCGTCCACAGCTAATGGAGAGCTATTCTCACAAGGAGTTCCAGTTAACATTTGAAAAGTTATTGCCAAGCAAAGCCAATCTGTGGAAAGAAGTGAGAGATACAAGACTTGCCTTCTAGTTGTAGCACAAGAGACACAGATTTCAGCTCAAGAAGGGTTACTATCTTTACCTGATTTCAGCGAAAACAGATAAGCTTTCTCAAAAATTCCAATCGATGCATTTTTATCTGTGAGCAGGCCACCAATGGGCCTTAGGAGTCCCAAACTCCTAGCTTCTGGGTCCTGATTCTTTTAGGATCAAAGGAGAAGGGATTAAAAAAAAATACAAAAAAACTACCAATTCTTCATGGTACCCTATTATTCCATTTGAAGTTTCTCTAGCAGGTGACACCTACAGATGCTCCCGAGGGTCATAAACAATCATCTTCCACCAAGTTTATTAAGTTCCATATGGCACATAGGAATAGTTTGAAGATGTGAAAAACTTGGCCTTACTTTAAAAAAAAAAAAAAAAATCACCAAGTACCCCCATGTGCACATGGCAACCACAGAGGGAGAGGACCAGATGAGGAGCAGGGTCCCAGTGCATGGTTTTGGTTCTCCGCACATCCTCATCTGTCCAGTTCCTCTTATCTGGGATCTTTTTTAAGGTAACATATAGATCACTTTATGTTGTGCCCATGACATATGCCTCCAGCTTCAGCAAAAACTTAAGGCATCCAGTGCTTTCTACAAGAGTATCTGTCATTCAGTCCACTGCTGGGTTTCAATATATCTTGAGCATCAACAACAGAAAAAAATGGATCTACTTGTAATAAAAACCTTTGCTGTGAAAGTGAATAGGAAAAAAAATCCATTTTTTTAAGAAAGGTTTTCCAGTGGATCCATGATCACATTGCATCAACAAAAAGGTGCCTTTTTCTGATCTGTGGGGGCAGCCTTACTCCTAGTACATGGAAGTGAAAAAAAAATGAGTTTTTTTTTTTCATACTACCAGGAATGATCATTAAAACAAAAATAAATATCATCTGCTGTACTAACACTCAGTATCACACCGGGCATTTTTCCTAATTTTCACACAGTAGGGTAGATCACCGTTGTCCCTTTACAGGGCCAACTAAATAAACAAGAGAACAACTCAGTACCCAACTAAATGCACCAAATACTCTACAGTGAGCAGTGAAGTACAAACCAAGAGTTATGAAAATGATTCACCATTCCCAGTCTGTCCACATTTGTTCTTTGAACTTGACTTTACCACGGCCTGGAAAACACACTGCACACCCTTTCTCACCATCCAATACAGTGGATGCAAGAGCTGCTCCGTCCAATAGAACTATAACTTGAGTTGTGTCTGTGAGTTTAAATTGTCTTGTGGCCACATTTTTTTAATGTTAAAAAAAGAGATGAAATTAACATTTTATTTAACTGAATTATCCAAAATAGTACCGTTTTAACATGTAATCAATATAAAAATGATTACTGAGACATTTTAAATTCTTTCGTAGTAAGTCTCGGAAATCTGGTGTGTATTTCACACTCACAGCACAACTCAATTCAGACTAGCACAAGCCAAGGGCTCGGGAGCTCCTTAGAAACTCACAGCTACCACGGGGACCACAGAGATTTCACAGGCACACTTAGTTACACACACATGCAAATCTGCTTTAATAATTAGTCCTGTGTTTCCATAATGACCTGAAAAGAGAACGCTCTCTTCTTGTTTCTGTATGTATACGCACCTGGGATGAGATTACAGGGATGCCCACCGACACTGCCTGAAATCCCACCACTGCAGCGTCCACGTAGTCCTTTACATATAGTGCTTTGAGCTCTTCTAGCAAAAATGTCCCTGAACAGAACACTCTACACCGATATGCAGCATTAACCTTAGGTCACAAAAAAGGAACTGACAGCATGTCCAGGAGGAGGGGACAGGGCACAGAAGACAAAAACAAGACAGCCGACTTTCAGCATACCTGGGCTCTGATCCGACCGCAGCCCCTGTCCCAAATTCTCTTTCTCCTCAACAACTTGGAGAAGTCACCGAAATAATTCCTTGGCAAGAACAACTTAACATCGAGAAACACAAAAGTAAATGACTATGGCTTCCCTGGTTTCCAAACTCATAACCTAAGGCCAACGCTGCAAATGCACACAGTTGCCCACAGGGTCCCACAAATGGAATGCAGAGGCCAGGTGACCCTGTCCCCGTCTGAGGGGACAGCCTTGAGTCCAGGCTGGGAGGCCAGGCCAGCTGGGAAGGCAGCCCCAGTGTCGCCTGGTCACTTGCCTTCTCAGGAGATGTCACAAATGTTGATTTTCAGGTTCATTCCCTGATTTTTAACTAGGAGCAACTCATACATTTCAGATAACCGTGTACAGCTAAACAGTTAGTGACTGCAAACCAGATGTTGTCTCAAGGAACTCATTTGCAAGCTCTCGTATTTGTGGGATACAAGGAAAGATGCAGGCAGATGAGGAGGGGCTAGAATCTGGGGAGCATTTATTCTACGCCCGCTTCCCACCATCATCTTTGCCACCCTCCCGAGGCACCAACACCACACCTTGCAAGCTCTGAGGCCAAGAGGAGCACATGCAGCAAGAGCTAAGGCAGGCTCTGCACAAACCTCATTTCCTGGGCATCTTCACCCACAAAATGGGGGGCTGGGTGAGCCCAGGGCAGCATTCAGAGGGGCACCACCTGAAGTGAACTGGAAACACTTGACCACAGAAGGGACGGCCACCTCTTGGGGCCACACCGTCTTCCCAGTCAACAAACAGACCATGAGCAGCAGGAGCTACCAATTTCTTAAAGAGAAGCCAAAAATATAGATTTTTTTGGAAAACCTCCTCATCATTAAATGGTGGCAATGAATTCAAGTCACATTCCAACATCATGAGAGCCAGATTCAGGTCCTAGGACCCTTCCTTGGCAGCCCCTTGATCAGAACATCTCCAAAGTCCCATGTAGCTCCTTAAGCCTGTAATTCTCACAACGTCACTACAGCCTTAACTTGACCCATTTTCTCCATCCATGGAAGCTTTGAAAGAGGTACTACTGATGGCAGGAGACTAGGAGAAAAACGACTAAATGAAACATAGTATCCTGGATTGGATCCTGGAATTAAAGGACATTATAGTGGGGAGAATGGTAAAAACACAAATAAAGTCTACAGTTTAGTACATCATATTGTACCAATGTTAATTTCTTGGCCTTGATCAACTTACTATAGTTAAATAAGCTGTTAATGTTAAGAAAACCTGGATAAGGGGCACATAGGAACTCTGAACTACCCTGACTACTCTTCCATAAATCTAAATTTTTTTTTTAAACTCACAGAACTATACTCCACCCAACGTGTTAATTTTATAGGCTATTAATTTCTAAAATGAAGTATTTTTTATAACTTGCTAGTAAGCAGGAACATGAATTGCCTTGAATCTTCACCCTGTTAGACTAAGAGAGACCAGAATGTACCAGAACAGGTTGTGTCCTTTGCTGTCTTGGGAACGGGCAGTAACCAGTGGGGCGTGGAATCAGTGAACTTTTCCTCAGACAGCAAATGGCTGACTTTAGGTAATTATGATTAATCTGCCTTGAATTGAGAAAGTTGCCAAATACTCAATAGCTTTTTGGTCTTAGAATACAAATTAACTTACAACTGGAGGACTGGAGACATGATTACCCCAACGAGGGAGGCAGAACTGAAGTAATAAATGCAAAAGCTCTGGCACGGAAAATGCAAACTGCACAACAAAAGGCACTGATCAATGCCTCTTGGAAATGAGATTATTAACATAAATAACGTACAGTCTATTCAAACCACCCAGCATCTGAAACAGTCTGTCAGGTTACAACACCCTTACCTCATCACATTTCCAGCCAGCCCCTTTCCATCTTTTCTGCTTTATAATAAGGCGGGATACGAGTACATAAATAAGCCGACCTATTGCCAAATGCGTATTGAGAGCTGTACCATGTTCGCTGAAGTGAACCAACAGGAAAAGCTGTAGGAACTCTTTTCTCATTTGCCTTCTGTCTGCCATTCCTATTATTATGGTCGTAAATCGAGGTGACATATACAGTAAATATACTTAATAGAAAACATGAAATCAAATAATTTGTTTTATTAGTGCTTTGTGGCAAACAGATTTACAATAACTTTAAGCCAAAAGAGTGCCCAGAGCAAGAAAGAGTCATTCTTGTTTAACAAACATTTATGAGGCTCTACCAGAAAGCAGCCTATTTTTCCAGCCTTGGGATTCAGCAGTGAGCAGGACAGAGACCTCTGGTCTTGGGGAACTTCTATTTTAGCAGGAGGGCGAAGAGACTACGCATGAGATAAATAAATAAAATAGAAACTCTGTTCGATTATGCTAAATGCTAAGGAATACAAACATAGAGAAAGGGGACAGGGACATTAAGAGAGGTAGTCAGGGAACCCTCACTGGACAAGTGACCTTCGAGGAAAGACCCATGGGACATGAGGGAACCTTGCCACATGGACACACAGCAGGAAAGGAAAGGGAATTCCAGCAAATGCAAAAGCTCTGAGGTGGAAGCAGTCCTTGATGGTTCCAAGAAACAGCCAGGACGGACGAGGCAGAGAGAGGACTTGGGGGTGGGTGAGAGGTGAGGTCGGAGAGTCATGGCAGGCGAGACCACATCGTAGCTCATCAGTCACAGCCAAAGACCTGGGCTTTTCCTCTGAATGAAATGGAAAGAGGAGTGACGTGATCTGAGTATGTCTAATAACAGACTGGAGGGGACCCAGCAAGAAGCAGAGAGGCCAGTGAGAAGGACATTCCACTCATCCAGATGAGAAGTGAAGATGGCCTGGTCCAGCGTGATAGCAGCCGGGTGATAAGAAATGGATTCTGACTGTATTTTGAAGGTGGATTTGCCGATGGGGTGCGAGAGAAAGATAATTCAAGAATGACTCCAAATGTTTTGTCCTCAGTAAATGGAAGAATGGAATGTTGTTCAGGGAGATACAAAGATGGGCAGGGCATGGGGGTTGGGGAGCAGATAGGAGGTAAGAGGAGAACCAGGATTTCCTTTTTGGACATGTTAAGTTGTTTGTTTTTCTTGTTGTTCTAATTTAAGCAGTTGATTTTTCCTCCCAGTATTCCTGTATTTATAAATCAAAGAACAAACTGACAGGATGTAGCCTTGAGATCCATTCAGAAAAGGCATTATCAGCTCCAGGTTCCACAACTGATTTGCCTTTTCCAAAGCCCATCCCCACACCCTACACCCCTCTTTGACCCTCCCTCCAAAACCATGAAAGCTTCTCAGCAACATTAACTTTCACGAGATTGAAGCAATTATCAAGGCAATTTTGCCCCCAGCCTGCCTTTTTTCCCCCTCCCTTTGCCTCTGGAAGACCCATCTTGCCCACACATCCTTGGGCAATTCCCCTGGAAGCAATTTCCCAGAAGGGGTCCCTGAGACACGATCACCTGGTGAAACAGACACACGGACCCTGGAGGGGATCCACGGACATGTTAAGTTGGAAATGCCTATTAGACACATCCAGGTAGAGGTGACCAGCAGGTGGTCAGGTAAAAGGGATCTGGAGTTCATGGGAGAGATCTGGGCTACAGATAAAAATGTGGAAATCCTCATTATACAGATGATTTTTAAAGCATAAGCATAAATAGAGAAGAGATCCAAGTGCCCAGAGGGACTCCTTTTAGAGTTTGGGGAGATGAGGAACCAGCAAAAGAGACTGAGAAAAATCAGCCTGAGTGGAAAAAGGAAAACCAGAAGGGGTGTGTCCAGGCAGTCAAGTGGAGAATGTATTCAATGGGGAGAATAATGGGAGAGGGGATAGCTCAGTGGTAGAGGGCATGCCTAGCAGGCATGAGGTCCTGGGTTCAATCCCCAGTACCTCTATTAAAATAAATAAATAAACCTAATTACCTCCCCCCACCAAAACAAAAACAAGGGGGAAAATAATCAACCGTGTCAAATGCTGCTGGTAGGTGAAGTAAGAGGAGGCTGGGACCGCTGTAGGCTACAACAATGAAATGTCACTGATGACCTGGTAGGAGCAGGGCCAGTGGAGTACGAGTGAGGGGTAAAAACCCCACTGTACTGGGTTCAGGACAGAACAGGAGGGATGGTATTAGACATAATGAATACAGATGACTCGTTCAAAATGTTCTGTTGTAAGAGTTCAGAAAAGAAATTGGCTAGTAGCTGGAGGGGAAGTCAGAGTCAAAAGAGGATGCTTTTATTTAATGGGAAAAAATAATAACTTGGATGCCAGTGGGAATTCAGCAGAGAGAGGAAAACTGATGATATAGGAAGGAGAGGGGAAATTTTAGGGAGCAACGTCCTTGAGAAGGTACAGGGAGATGGAAATAGGATGTTGTGCTCGAGACGCTGGGAGCTTGGGAACAGACACAGGCAGGTGGCATGTATGGTCGGTGTAAGTTCTCTTCTAAACATTTCTGGTTTTGTTTTGTTTTGTTTTTTTTAACTGAAAAAGGAAGTGGCTGAGAGTGAGGAGACAGTAGATGTTTAAAGAGCAAGTATAAAGGATGCGATAGCTGTGTAAGAGAGGTAGGGAATGAACAGATAGTGGGAACATGATACAGCTGCCAGGCAGCATCGAGGGTCCACCTGGCATTTGTGACCATTAACTCAGAGTGAGACATCTGTATGGTGGTGTGGTTTTGTCCTGGCACATTTGGCTGCACTGGTGCAAGTGCAGAGTCAGTGAAGAGAAAGAGATGGATTTAACTGGAACTGTGGTTTAGTCAAGAGAGAATATAGCGTGAGAGGGACAAGGGAGATGAGGATATATAGCAGTGATGACAGTGGTTGATCATGGAATTCAAGCTGGGAAAGGAGAAAAGGAAGGACTTAGGGTGAGGGCAGAACCATGTAGAGGTGGCAGATTCAATAAAATGAAGGTTCTGGTGGTCCAAGGACCATTGAGTTTGGAGGTATCACATAAGGCCAGCCAGGAAGAGAAGTGATAGTCAGAGTGGGACATCCAGAGAGAGCTACAGAGGCACTGAGGTGACCGGTGATAACAGGACCAGGGGCATGACCATGGGTGGAGTGGCTGAGACATGTTCATGGGAGGAGATGAGGTTGAGAACCTAAGAGACGAAGGTGATGAAAGGGTTACCAACATGAATACTGAAATTCGGGAGAACTAGCAGGAGTGGTGCTGGAGAGGACAGCGAGCCAGAAACAGAAATCTCCAGCGGATGAGGGGAGTGACTGGGTGGAGAAGCAGGTGACCGAGGGACAGTGGGCCATAGAGAGACCTGAGACTCAGAGGAGGAGGCTTTCGGGAGGAGGGGATACAGAAACTGTGTAGAGGATTCTACCCACCCCCTAACCATGGTTCAAGGGTAAGGTTAAAAACTGCAGCCCTTTCAAGTGGGCTGCAGGAGAAGCAGTATTGTCAGTGGACACCCAGGTTTCCAAAATAGCAAGAAGAAAATATTCACAGACAAGGTAAGGAAGTTTGGGATTCGCTGATGACTGACCCCGAAGGCACAGAGCACACGGGGAGCAGGTGCCAAAGGGGAGAAACGAGATTTTAAAAACTGAAATAAAGAGTCAAATGAGGACAGGACACAGGGATGAGGGATGCCTTGGGAGTCTAGGCTTCCCATGGAGACTGACACAAACAGGAGGAAGAAGTGTGATGAGACTGGTCCTGACGGTGAAGGAGGAGAGTGATGGAGAGGCTGGCACTGATGGAGGGGTCTTGCCAGGAGCAGAGAACTAGGGGTCCTATTTGATCCCAGTTGAGGGTGTCGGGGTGCTGAGGACACGGTGTGTACTGTGGAGGTACAAACTTACGCCTCACTCATGGGCCAGGAGGGAGATGTTTTGTAAAATTAGCATCTTCCAAAAAACGTGAAAATATTGACTTGATTTCACGATCCCGGCAACTACCTTAGATCCTTTATGTTCAGAAATAAATGTAAATCCTCTAGAAACCACAATTCTGCATTTTTTTAAGCTATCCCCAATTCCCTCAATTGCAGGAGAATGAGCATGAAAGCACTTAGCCTTCGGTGACACACTGGCCACTGGGTGCTATAAACATTCTAAGTTAAGGAAACACCCAATGATGCGCATTCTTCCGCAAGTACGTACAATCTTATAAAACATCAGAACGACGAGCAGCAATTGGGCCCTTAACGCTTTAGAAGGATTCTTAGAAGGAAGCTCTGTGCTTGTTTTACGTCTTGAAAATAAGATTAGACAGACAGTTACATCATATTTCCTGACAGGATTATTAGAGCGTGGTTACCACAGTAAGCAGCGAACCACAGGAGTAGCTGGAGGAGGAAGAAAGTTAGAAGGCATCGTTTTCAAAAAAGAATAAATCACATACTTTCAGAGCTAGTAAGAATTGCTAAAGGCCCTGTAGTTGGATCCTTCACCCAAAGGGCCTTAGAAGATGTGAGGATTTTACATACAGAGAAACTGTAAGAAATGTCCTTATAAAATTTCACATCACCCAGAGAGAAAAATAAGGCAAAAAGGAAACTTCTTAGCCATGAGTTGAGAGATGCTGAAAAACTTACCAGCAGTAATAAATAAAGATTTTTAAGCCTAAGTAGAGAACATACCCTTAGTACTTACTATATGCCAAGCACTTTCTTTTCACCTAATCCTCACAACAATGCCCTGTCTTCGGTTGAGCAGTCAAAGCAGTAATCAAGGTTACAGAGTACAGTTGGCCTCCAGGATCTGAGGGCCCCACATCCGCAGATTCAACCATCCGTGGATGGTGCAGATGGGAACTATTCAGGGAAAAAAATTCTGGAAGGTTCCCAAAACCAAAATTTGAATTTCCCGTACTCCAGCAACTATTTACATGGCAGTTGCATTGTATTAGGTATTATAGGTAATCTAGAGATGATTTAAGGTATCCAGGAGGGTGTGCACAGGTCACATGCAAATACTATGCCATTTTATATAAGGAATGTGAGCATCTTGGATTTAGGTATCCATGGCTGGGGAAGGGGTCCCCAGAACCAATCCCCTACAGATACAAGGGATGACTGTAAGTGCCCGAGCTGGGATGTGAGCCCTGGTGAGCCCAGCCCCCAAGCCTCTGCCGCTACTAGAGACTCTGGATGGCCCAGTACACAGGAGAGTGGCACCAGAGGAGTGTCTAGCCTGCCTGTCACCAAAAGCGGGCCGGCCTCGGGAAAGTCACTCTCATCCTCTCTGAATCCGAGTTTTCTCACATGGAAGTGATCTCTTCACAGAGGGAAAACCAAAGATCCAAATACGTCTCTGGCCTAATTTTATAGATAAGAAGCCATGTTCTGAGAACCACGTGAGAGGAAACCTTAACGGTCTCATCACCCTCTGAAGTTCATAGCCCGTCTGAGACATCCCCCCAAACCCGTGCCGAAGTCTATACCTGAGTTCTTCTAAATGTAGGTTACTCAGCAGCTAATAAAGAAATCCACCTTAACTTCAGACAATGAAACTCTGTCCCATTTAACATCCTTTCTCATTGAGAACAAGTCTGGAAACTCAGTAAGCTCTTACCAGCTCCTTCTAAGCGGAGCTTCCCAGCCTTTTCCACACACGTGCCCTTTCCTCCACGTGTCTAGCACTGTTTCCACCCCTCAGGTTCCCTCAAAGATAGCAGGCATGGAGGAACTACCTCTGTCTATCCCCAGTGTTCTCAGGATGCTGAGGAGGAATTCTGTTGAGCTAGGAGGTTTAAACTCATTTGGAAAAACTGGATCTTTCTTATTACTTCCCCCATGTAGTGTCATTAGCATTCTGGATTTTTAAATATGCATGTAAGAGACAGACAGACAATAGGAGTTGAAGGGTTACACTCCACTAGTTCTCACACCCTCCATCAGTTCTGCTCAGAGGCAGCTTTTATTTTCTTCTGGCTCTGAACGCTTCTTTATCAATCTTTTACTGTCCATAGCATCGCCTGCAAGTCTCACATCTCTAGAATCAGACCGCCTCAATTCATACCCCAGCTACTTAACTAGCTATGTGACCTACAGCAATACCTAAAAGCTCAGTGCCTCAATTTGCTCACCTGTAAAATGGTGATAGTAATAGCACTAGCTCGTTCAGTTCTAGTGAGGTCAGCCAACAGGGCTTAGAGCAGTGCCTGGCACCGGTGTGTAAATGCCACCCGCTATCGCTGCGGTATCCCTGGCTGTCAGACCTCTATCTTTTGCCTACTTCCTTTTAAGATCAAAGTTCATCAGGAGGGCTGCCTTCTTCCTTCTGGTACTTTCCCCTTATCTTCTACGAAAGAGCCATATACAAATACATAATTAGAACTAAGATATCTAAGAGTTTCCTAACTTTCCTGCCCTCTGGACTCTGATCTGTCACTTAGCAATTTTTACTCGAGTCTTGAGAATTTAAAAAATTCTTACTGTTTAAAACAATAGCTTCCTTGACTGTCTTCTCCAGCATTCATTTTTGAGGTTGATTCTACTGACTCACCGTCTTGTGTGCAGGCGTTTGGATCTCTCCTCTCCTCCTACCGTGGGTGTTCACGGTCTTCTGTGGATCTACCCAGTCTCTGACCAATGTGACCAATGCCCCCTGTGGTCAATGGCATGCATTTTAGAGACAGATGGCTGGGGTTTGAGGTTCAATTGAAGTTGTGGAACAAAGCTACACTAATTGGCCTATCTGGGAATTAAATCTCCAGACTTTGGCCTTTTTAAGTATCAGACCCTGAATGAATGAGCCCATATTCTTGGCCTCTAGAAAAAAAGGAATAAATTCTAATGGATTGTTTTTAGACATCTGTAGAAGTCCTACAAGTGAAAGATTTGTCAGATAGCGAATATTCTATACTTAAAATGTTGTGTCATCAACACCAGTTCAAAAATAGCAATTGTTCTAAAAGACATTAAGCTATGCATTGAGCACTGAAGATTTTCATGGAAATTGACTTCAGAAGTAACGAGAAACCATCTGCTTCTACTATATAGCTTGAAAAATAAATGACCCTCCCAAGGAAGGTCTGCCCACCTGGGCTAACTGGGGAGAGTCAGATTCAGAGGTTCAATCAAATTTCCCTTTTAGTTCTGTTTAGAAAGTGGTGTCTAACTATGGAAAGGCTAAAGAAAACATCTTTAAAATTTCAGTAATGGATTTATAAGGAGGGGAAAGCAATAAGGAACCAAAGAGATAATGAAGTTGACAGTTTCCTTAAGCTGGGCAACAATGCAGTCTAAATGGCCGTGATGTTAGAATCCTGGAAAGAGGGAAGGGGGCAACTGCAGCCAATTCTTTCTTAATAAAATCACCATCACCTCCACTATTTACTGATCACATGGCAGTAAATAACTGTGCTAAGAGTGTCTTATGCCATAGCTCATTAATCTTTATACAAACCCCACTGGCAGAGGCTACTGAGGTTTAACAAGGATAAGTAACATGCATGAGGTCACACACAGCAGGGCTGGAACTCAAATTCCAAAGCTGCTTCATGCCCTTAATTACTGCCATCCACCTACACCAGCATCCCTGCATCCGGCACCTGCTTCCCAGCCAGAGAGAGACTCTGCAGAGAACAGAAACGTCCATTTGGTGGCTCTAAGAGTACTGGGTACCACAACCCAAAAGACCACCGATGTGCCTATGGCCACACTGCTGGGAGGTGCTGTTCTGTCAGAGGAAGAACACCTGAAGTATCTACGACCTGGAAACCCCCCGCACCAGGCCAGATATTGAAAAACTGGGCAGACTCCATGCTGGGAATTAGAGTAAGCCCAGAAAAGGATCAGGCGGGTTGCATCAAAGGGAAAGGGCTTCTTGTCCTTATGTTACATTACGAGAACAACCTTCAGGCAGGGAAGACTCTAGCTAGCAACTCCATAAATCACACTGAAGAGAAGAGGAAGGAGATGGAGGTGGGGAAAACCAAACTCCACCTTCATCCGCTAGCCTGAAGCCAGCTAGTCATCTAAAGCAGCCAGAATTCAGACTCAAATGAATTCCCAAGAGGGTTCAAATAGCTAAAGATGGGAAGACATTTTCCCCTCCCATGCCAAGCTTAGCAGATTGTGGGTGTGTGCCTGGGAGAGGTGGCGGTACTCCCCTGTTTATAATACGTGTGACCACATCTTCATTTTCATTCCATCAATTTGTTGTGGTGGGTTTATTTTATTTTCTGTTGGTGGGGCAACAAACAGGCACTCAGATAGGAAAAAGAAAATCAGAGAAAGAAAAGTCTGCAGTTTGCTTTTCATTCACGGAATACACAAACTCCACCAAAACTATCACACCCTTTAGGGACCCTTTAAGGAAGGAGTAATGTTGGTGGAGAGACAGCTTCTGAAACAATGGGGTCACCCTTTAACCATCAGCACATAAGACTTTTAATTTTAAGTAACTTTTCCAAAGACAAAAATATGGCACAGCCCAAAAAGTAAGATTTAAGTGTGAAATTCTTTCATAACAGTACAACTCATTCATCAAAATAGTTGTTAAAACCCAATCAATGGCCCACTTATTGGAAAAGTGCTAAATCCGAAGACTTCATTAGAATAAGAGTCTCTGAACCAGTCTTATAAAATTAAAGGTACGATGATTTATGTCTGCTCATAGGTAATGACATAATGGCAAAACTATTACCAAAGTATACACTCTCCTGATAGAAGCAGTCAAGAAATAGGAAAAGGACCACCCTTTTTCAGTAGAATATAAAAATGCAGAACTACTAAAAACTCAAGAGAATACGCCAGCATGCTATTTTCGTCATATGCACGGAAAATGAGGACTATGATTGGACAAGTGATCCCCACATGATAGTCTCCCAAGGGACAAAAGCTCAGGGGACAGAACTCAGCAGTGTACAGTCACAGCAAATGGAGTAACCCTCCTATCACATTAAACATTACTGAGTATTTATAACTATAAAACCCTTCTTTACCCACGAAGACCTGCTGATGAAAGAAATGCTTTTTTTTTTTTTACTATCTTTACTGAGTCAAAATATTAGTCACCAAATGAAAGTTTGCAAAAACTCTTCACTACATCATGTAGACTCTGAGCAAACAACGTTCTTTGTTCCAAGAACATTTTCTAGTATTTTATTTCACTGTGCAACAAAGGCACCACTGTTGTCCTCATTCACGGCTGGCCTCATTCAGTTCACTCGAAGAGCCTCTGACCCATCACCACCACAATCACCCCTCACACTTGTGCCTTCTCTATAGCACCTTTCAGAGAACTCTGTGCAGTTCAAATGTCAATAATACCATTATGGACATGGAGTCTTCTAGAGGATGTTGGCTGGTTATACCATTGTGTGATGAGACAATTGACTTGACATTCAGTTTTTCAGAGTGGGTCCAGATCTGTTTCCTTCCAGCTTCCTTAAAATAGAGGTAAGATCATCAAGGTCAAGAGAAATGGGCCCAATTACTATAATATAAGCAAAGAAATAGAAACAGAAAAAAAATAAAGAAATTAAGTCCCTTCGCTCACAAATGGTATTTGGGTTTTAAATAGTTCTGGAGAAATGAGACCAAGTGCAAATATGTCGGAGCAAGTACAGGGCACCGAACCAGCAACATTTACACTTTGAGCGGATATATGGTTGACTCCCAGCAAGACATTCGTTAACTCAGAGATGGAGATGCAAAATAAGGAAGTAGAGAAATGTATTTGGATATCTCTACATTTTTTTAAGGCACAAATAATAATAAGCATTTGTCTCTTTAAACTTTATGACATCATAATCCAACACAATGACTGCCTTGACAAGGAAGCACTTCACTTATTAGAGCAAGCATACAGTCTATTTAAACATGATATTTTATGGAAGTTTATTTATTAAAAAATATTTACTTTTAGGAAGATCCAGATATTAAAGTTTACATCTATACACTGTCCCTATGAAACAGTGATTGATATAAATCCTTTTCTAGAACACAGCAGGGCGTAACCCGACAAACACTAAAATTGGTGCTCTGTGTTCACTGATTGTTTTGGTTCATTCACTCATGTAAGTAACATTTACTGAGTGCCCACCAGCTACCATGCACTCTGAAAGGAGCTTGAGGGTATCAGAATGGAATGAGATTAGTTTTTCACTCTTAATAGAAGCTAATAATAGTGGGGAAGGTTATAGCTCAAGTGGTAAAGTGCATGTTTAGCATGCACAAGGTCCTGGGTTCAATCCCCAGTACCTCCATTTAAAAAATTATTAAATAAATAACCGAATTAGCCAATAAATAAATAAATACATAAATAGGCTAATAATAATAGTAGATTGCAAATATAAATAATAATCAGTAGGACTTAAGTCTAGATGATTTACATGCACTAACACATCTATCCTGATAACAATCCTAGGAGATAAACACAGAGTTGAAGCACACAGAGCTTAAGTGACTTGTCCAATGTCACACAGTGTGTGGAGCTGGTAGAGCAGGGGTTAGAACCCTGACAATCTGGGATATAGGCCACACTCCTCACCATCATGTTATACTAAGTTGCTCACAGGCTGGTGGGAGGGGGGCAAGGAAAGGCTGAGTCTTGAAAGGCTTCCTAGAGAAATACACATGGGAGCTGAGTCCTGAAGGATGAAGTTGATGAAGTGGGGAGGGAGGTACTCGGGTCACAGGCAGATACAACCTAGGAGCACGGAGGCACGAAACTTCTTATCCACAGAGCAAGAAGCAACTAAAGCTGGGATGAAAGATGCACTCAACAGGGGCAGGAAACATGGCTGGAAAGAGAGGCAGGGGCCAGAAAACAGAACTTGAAAATTATGGGAATGAGGGGTGTTGATGAAGGGTTTTCCTCCTGGGAACATAGAGGATGGGTGGGAGGGGGGCAAATTAGGAAGCAAAGAGGCAAGTAGAGAAGCGATTGAGGAGAAGAGTGATGAGGATCTAAACGGAGGCGGTGGGAACAGTCAAGTGACCAACAATTACAGTCACACAACAGAATGGAGCTCCTCTAGTAATGAGTAACTTAGCCATCCACAATCTTCATATAGAAGATGTGCCTATCTCCCACAGAAAATGACTGTAATTGCCCACAGTCACACGATGAGGAAACCTAGCGATCTTAAACCAAAACAGAGATACCAGCACAAGACAGCAGAAAAAGCATCACACTTGAATCCACTGAGCACAGCTCCAGCCCCGGCCCCACCACTCCGCCACCCCACAGCAGGTGACTGGGACAGCCCACGGGGTCACTAGGTGCTCAGTTCTCGGTAATTGGGCTAGAAATGAGCGATAAGTCTCCTGCTCCTATACTCTCTGCCCATCATTTCTCAGCTGGAGACACGTCAGAATCAGTAAAACGCGTCACCCTACTTCTCTCTTTCATTAGTTTATTCTAAAAAAGTGTTTACAACAATCAAGCACAGTTTCAGGAAAATCACAAAGATTAAAAATAAAAGCACAACCACGCTCTTTAAAAATACATCTTTTTCTACACATTACTATATATAAAATAGAAAAATAACAAGAAGCTACTGTTTATAGCACAGGGAACTATATTCAATTTCTTGGAATAAGCCGTAATGAAAAAGAAACTGAATATATGTATGTATGTATAACTGAGTTGCTTTGCTGTATATCTGAAACTAACATTGTGAATCGACTATACTTCAGTAAAAAATAAGAATTAAAAAACATATCTTTTTTCATAGACATTGCACCAAAATGGAAACTTCTTATTTCACTTGCCAGACCTCATATCATGTTTATAATTTACACATCCTTATCATGGAAAGCTAGGAACCCGGAGTTATCATACATTCCTTGTAATGAAATCAAACCAATACAACTGCATGCTTTCCAGGATTTCCGGGGATTAACCCCCCACCTACAGAGAAGGCCTGAGTAATAGGAGAAGAATCCGAACTACAAGTTGCAGTGCAAATCGCAATTTAAACACACACACACACACACACACACACACAAACACACATTCAGACCCCGGCACACGAGCCACAGAGACAAGCCTTCTTATACGTCATAGAAAGAAAAAAGCATAAACCTGCACAGGATAGTGAAATGAATGGAAAAGACAGGAAAGCTGATTTACCTTCCAGACCAGCCCTGACTTGTATGATCTCAGGAAATATCTTAACCTGTGAGGGACTCAGTTTCCTCATCTGTGAAGATGGGCTACCTATAGGTGTTTCACTTCTTTTTCAAAATCCAGTCAAATAAGCTTGGGAAATACTGTGTACTAATCCCCCGCTGGAAGAAGGGCAAAGCACGTTCCATATGAAAGGCTCTGACCAATTCTGCTGTCAAGAAACCTCTTTCTTTAAACTTGTCTGACCAAAGTTCTATTAGTTTCACATCTTGGGACCTCAGCATGCCAAGAGGTAAGAGTGTAGCAAAGAGCAGGGAAGGGGTCTTTCTGGATTTCTCTAAGCTCTGCTTCTCTGGGTGAGGACAGCACCCTCTGCTATTCAGAAGGGCTTCCTTTGTGTATCAAGGGGTCAAGGCAGAGGCAGCTGAGTGGAGACCATCTAGTCTCTCCGACTGCAATACCATAGCCTGCCTCTCTCTAGGGCAGTATTTCCAAAGACCTTAATTAGGACTCTTGCTTGGGTCATATGCCTACCTCCTGGACTAATCACTGTGGTCAAGGGACTAGGGCAAAGGGACCAGCAGGCACAGAAGCATCAAGACTTGGAATCACATGGCTATTTCGTAGGCAAGAGAGAGTTCCCTCAAAGAGGTGTGTCCATGCATGTATGTGTGTGTATAAGTGTGTGTGTAAGACAGGTGTGGAAGAAGGGGAGGGGACAAGAAAAATAATCTCTTATCATGAGCTCCAGACAACCTAGGTATTTCTTTTTTTTTTCCTCCAATGGAGGTAGTGGGGATTGAACCCAGGACCTCGTGCATGCTAAGCACATGCTCTTCCACTCAGCTATACCTTCCCCCCTGCAATAGGTATTCCAGCTCTCCATCCCCTTCCCCCAGCCGACTCCTCTCAGACTCTGCAAGTCACCACCATATACTGCAATAAACCTGGGGGTCATCCTTGATTCTTCTTTTTCCCTCGCTCCCCACTATCAAGCCCCAGCAAACCCACTGGATTCTACCTTGAAACTATATTTGGAAGCCATCCACTTCTCTGCAACTTGACTGCCAACACTCACTCCAGCCGCCATCACCTCACACCAGGACCACAGTCCACCCACCTCCACCTCCTCAGTGCTCGGCAAGGGCCACCACTCAATAAATATTTGCAAACAAATGGATACACTGGAAAAGGGCTCCGAGGCTAGGCTGACAAAATGGCCAGTTCAATCACTACCTTGGCTTTTATGATCATTGTAACTGAAAATTTTAGCTCTGAGGCTCCTGGCAACAAAGACAAAAAAAGGAGACACAGTATTATTTTCATTAATTGATTATTTTAAGAGGAAGCAGGTGAGTTTTTAAATGAGAAAAGTTCATTTTTCCAGGCACTAAATGCTAAAAGCAATTTAGCATATAAGCTATTTATTCAAAAATATTCACAGGTCCTCAATAAAGCACAGAATAGGAAAGTGAACTGATTATTCTTTTAACAAAAAACATGCAGACATGTCCTTCAAGCTGGCCTTCTCGTAATAAATTTTGCTAAAAGCTAAAGAGAGACATTAAAAATTAATGTAGTGAAAGGCGCTTCTTCCGGGAAGGACTAGCCAGGTAGCTTTCTGGAAAGAAAGGTCTCCTAGCCCCCAGCCCTGTCATCCTGTAATCCTGCTACCACACTGCGGCCAAACATAAATCCAGTGTCTCCCCTTCTTTCTGGGCTCCCCACAAGCCTCTGGAAAGCAGGCCACGACTTAACCCCAAACTAAACTTCATACTTTGAATTATTTTCCCACTTGTTGCTACTGGGCTAACTCTTCCTTGGCCTTTAAGGCTCCACTCGGGCATCAGCTTCCCAGGGCAGCATCCCTCTAGTTCTGAACTAAGCCAAGGACCGGTCAGTAATCCCACAGGACCGTGGGCAGCACACCTCTTACCACGTGCTACTGAGACCACCTGGCAGATTCTGCCTGTTCTTTCTGTCTCACTGATCCTTATACCCCTGGGGCAGCACAGGGCCCGACGTGTCACAGTCCAGCAAACACCGCTGGAGCGGTGCCTAACTCCAGAATGAAACTCTCTTCTCCGACTTCCCTCTCTCCTCCCCACCTTCAATTTCCTGCCCTGCAACTGCATGCCTTGATGTGCCCAAGCGCACTATTTTAACCATGAATCCCCAGCGCTGGAGAGGATCACATGCTCTTCACAAGTTCACCATTAAACAACTCACATAAAAGAAGGTCTACTTATATTAATAATAATGAGCTAATGCCCAGACTAGAAGTTGAAACTTTCCAAATATCTTCTTCTACACTCAACAGCCTGAACAACTCTTTGGGGTAAAAATATCCCTACTTCTCTTCTCCCTGTTTTTCCCAATCCTATCTTTCCAAAGACACATGTGCAATAAGAACAGCTAAGATACTGTCATTATCTTTGAAAAATTCTGTCTGAAATAAGAAAGGATCTGCACTTAAATATGACTGAAGAAGCAATCAGATCTCTTATTCAACGTCTCCAAAAGATCCCTTATGCGTTCCATTTAAACATGTGCTTCCTCTTACCCGTATCTTGATCTGAATATCAGTGACGCCTCTTAGAAGAGAAGACTTCTCTCATTCCGTGCAAAGATAATACAAACTTCTAACCACAACATGTCCTGATCACTTAGGACGAGGTCAGGGAGCTCAAATGTGTACAGAGGCCAAGGTGGCATGGGGCCTTGGAAAAGAGCAAAGGAGGCTGCGTGGGGAAACAACAGCCTTGAGGACGACGACAGCTGGCAGCCAACACTGGGCTTCGGGGTCAATGAGAACACAAGGGCATGGGACTGGGGCACACCACAGAGAGCAGTCTCAGCTGGAAGGGCTCAGTCACCAACTCTTCTGATCTCTGTCCAAGGTCTAAGTTCTCAAGAGTGGCTGAAATCGAGATTTATAACCAAAATCCCCCAAGTGGTAAATATTGGCAAATTTTTTTTAAGCACTCTGTATTTAAAGCACATTGGAACAGGCTGCAGGCCACTAGCTTGTGACATCTGCTTTCGGTCTAAGCTACCCATTGTCATCTTCAATGGCCCACTGATGCTCATCAGCTTTTGTCTTCTCCAACATGACAGAAAGATCTTTTGTGACTGGAAACACATATGACCCTCCTAAGACTGGCACCAATTGTAGAGCCCAAGACCCGATGCCCCGTCTCCAGAAGAGCTGGAATAAAGCATCCATGTCAACCAACATGAGTTCTGTCCAGCTCATTACAGGACAGTTTCCCCCGACATTTCAGCTGAATTATCTCAACCGCTGTTGCCACCAGGAGCCAGGGGAGAGGTGAAGGCAAATGAGGTCCCTGAGGAAGTGTTCCAAAGGCCCACGTAACCCCAGGTAAGTCTGGGAGAGAAAGAAATAATGATCCCAAGTTCGTATAGTGGAACTTGACAGAGACAGGGTGTGACAGCTGAACTCAGAGAAGCTTCTATAGAAAAGGAACAAGGCCTTGCAGCTCTAAAGAAAAGGTACATAAGCATGCACACAAGAGGGACAGAAATGACATCAAGGTAGAAAGGAAGCTTTTAATGAAATGCCCAAAAAACTCCTGGTCTGTAGCTGCTTTAATGTAAGAGTCACAGGACTAACTAGAAAATTCCCAGGTCGGTCTTTAAGGACCAAGCCCTACGCTGAGCATCTGCAGGGTCCTTTCTGTTCGGGGAGGCGCCTGTCAGTGAAACTAGATTTAAGCACCTTGCTGTGGTTCAGTCTCGTTCAAAGGACCTCATTCGTTCTTTATCCCTTTCAGACACCTCTGGCTTATCTTGATCTACTCATTCTGTGAACCCTGTCCCCACACGCTGCTCTCCCCCACCCTGTGCCCCTACGAGCTTGGCACAGAAGAAAAACCCACCTGAAACTTGGCTTTAAACAGGAGTTTTCTTTATTCCCTCACTTCCTCATCTACAAATGGGGAGACCCCACCTATCTCACGGCGGGGATTAGATGAAATAATAAATCAATGCTTCCAACAGAAATCGTGCTCAAAGGTTCCTTTCTCTACCCAAGCCCCCTGCCTGCCACTCAAGCCCCCAACATTTTATAGTTTATGACCCCAAATGTCAAAAGTATAAAACCCTGAAATACTGACAGAACCACACAGACACTGGAAGAGATATGCAAGTGATAAATCTCTTTTTCTTCTTCTTACTCATCAACATAAATTTGCTCAGTGATGGATTAATGAAAGATCTGTCAATTCCAAGATGTTGGATTCAAAAACACACCATAAAGCACACCGTAACCCATATCAACAGCCAGTAATAATTTTTATTGCCGCCTGTTTCACTACTTGCCAGGAAATTTTTTTTTTTAATCCTGGATGTTGTTTTAAATATAGTAATAAAAGAAAATATGACCGGCTGTTGCAGCCCATATGCTACCCCTTTTCAGGACTACAAAATGCTCATTCAGAGTTGGTGTGTACCCAGCAAGGAGCAGCCGGAGGGGAGCCAGAGAAGTCAATGAAAACTCAACTGTTTGGAAAACTAGTAAATAGAAAATTGGGGCTGTGTTTCTCTGGTTTCTTCTCATTTCAAGTCCCAGGTGCAAATCAAGTCAATCCTTGAATTTTTATTGCAGTTTCACTGAAGACCCAACTAGAATGCTGAGTTAATGATTCCCTGTGCTACAAAGCTCAGCTTCCTCTGAGTAAATTCCCAGAAGCTTTAAGCACAGTTGAGCACTCCGTGCTGCTTGAAATAGTCCCCAGGAAACAGTTTCCTGGTTCTCCTCTCTTCTCACTGGCTGTCCCCATTGTTCCTTTGCTGGCTCACACCCCTCTGAATGTTGAGCTCCTCCTGGCTTGGTCCTTTTCCACTTTTCTTTTTCTCTCTCCCTAGGTGGGACCACACCTATTCCAATGGCTTCAAATGCTCTGTTGTACATGGCAGGTCCCCAACATCTTTCTTGAAATTACACCTTTCTTCCGGGCTGCAAGCTCATATTGCCACCAACGCTCAACATCCTCACTTGGACGTCTCAAAGGCATCCCAAACTCAGTGTGTTTGGAAGTTATGTCCTTTCCCCAGCCCCACCAGTCTCTATCACCACACTAAATAAGGTCCCTACCTGCCTAGTCTCTCAAATTCATCACTGATTTCTCCTTTTTCCTCAACTTTCATACACAAGTTCTGTCATTTCTATATTCCAAACATATCCTGAATCTGCCCACCTCTCACCACCTCCTCCAGCCATCCTGAGACCAGTGGTTCTCAAACTTTCTGTGCATCAGATTGTCCAGAGGGCTTGTTAAAACAGATTGCTGGGTCCCACGCCCCTCCCCGCCCCCTGTCCCCAAGTTTCTGATTCAGTAGGTCTGCGATAAGGCTGAGAATCTACATTACTAATAAGTTCCCAGGTGATTCTGCTTCTGCGGATGCTGGAAACATGCTTTGAGAACCACTGCCCTCGACCAAGTCATTATCACTCAGCTCCACTACACAGGAACACCCAAATTACTGGTCTTCCCACCGTCTTGCCTCCCTCTAATTTATTCTCTACTTAAGATGCCTCAGTAATCATTTTAAACATATCAGATTTTGTTATTCAAAAATAAAATCCACCCTCCTTAGTCACCAGCAGGACTTCTTTGATCCACTGTGCTCTAGCTTCAGAGTCTGTTCAGCTCCCCTAAAAACATAAGCTTCCTCAGGGCCTTTGCACATTCTGCTGAATCTGCCTAAAAGCCTTTCCCCTCACTCTTCACATGACTGTCATCTCTTTTCCTTCAGGCATTACCTTAAATGTCACCACCTCAAAAATGTCTCATCTAACTACCCTACATAGCCCCCATCCCACTCCAAATTCCCTATCATTATACCCTTTTTGACAGTTTCAGCTTGGCCACAATTACCGTGTATGAATATATTTACTTGTTTGTCTGCCCCACTGCTTAGATGGCTAGTTAAGCCTTATCTGTCATATTTGCTGTATACCCAGCATAGTGCCTGCTATATATATAGCACATACTGAATAAGTTTCTATTGTATAAGTAGATGAACAAATGAAAGAATAAATACCAAACCTTGAAACAGGAGAAGGCAATGACTTCAAATTTCTAGCTAAAATCATCAAACAACCTTCCAGATGATCTGAATCAATCTCTTTAAGACAAGTACATTATCTTCCAAACAAGTCAAAACAATACCATATGAGATCCATGAGGGAAAAAAAAAAATCTGAACATAAATCATTTCCACAAAAATAGACCTACAGCAGAACCCTGAAATCTGGAAGTAGATTGTCTTTTCCAGTACTTGCTTTTTTTTTTTTTTTTTTTGAGATAACTAAATATCAACCTTCACACCAGATGACACTTTTACAAATGCTTCCAGATGAAACAGCTCATGGTATATGACAATATGTCAACACCCTTTCATACGCTATATATTCCTGCCTCACATAACAGCAAATGGTCAAGTTTCAACGAATTCTCCACCACATGGATGATGGAAACCTCATCTCAGGGCACTGCACGGGGAACTGGTCCACACAGATGCTCATAGTAATAAATCAGGCAAACTGGGGGGTAAGAGCTCAGTGGTAGAGCACATGCTCAGTATACACGAGGTCCTGGGTTCAACCCCTAGTACCTCCATTAAAAAATAATGATTATTAAATAAGTAAATAATAAACCAATCAAGTGAACACAAAGCTCAAAGGAACCTGTACCCTCCACCCTCCAAACAGTGCCTGCTTTTCCCCAATCCCTGATGAAAGGCCTGCTCCATGCTTGCTCATTAAGCAAATCTTTGTTGAGCAAGGAGTAAGTAAAAGAATATATCGTGGGCATTCACAGCAACATTCTGGAATCACACTGCCACTGGAATACTCCTCCTGAAAAGAAATTCTGTTACCACTTTTCTGCTCACAAACCCCCAACACCTCCCAGTGTGGACCCCCCCAAAAATTCTATACTCCGTAGTGTGGCGCAGGAGAACTTTCTTGATCTGCTTTTTCTGGCAGCTGCTTTTGCTTCCGGCTGCATTTCTCACCCACGGCCCAGATTCTCCTCCCACAATTCTGTAACCAAATCTGTTTCCCCTCAGATCAAGCCTCCTTGCTGAGCAAACCCTCCAAGAACCACCTCATCCTAATCTAATCCCAGTTTCCCCTCAACACTTGGTTTGGTGTCACAAATGTGGACCACATGCCCCTCCCTGGGCAAACCACCAACATAGCTCTTTCTGGACTCCATGGAATTAATTTCCTTGCTTCCTCCTTGACAACACTGTGACATCTTTGAGGGTCAGATCCGGGCTGTTTTCTTTTCCCATCCCAGTGCCTGACACAGTGTCTGCCACAAGAAGGGTTCAGAAGGAAATAACAATAGTCAAGAGGCAGAAGCAACCCCAACATCCACCAGTGGGTGTATATTCACACAGTGGAATAGTATACAGCCTTTAAAAGGAGCTCCTGTCATACGCAACAACAGAGATGAACCTTAAGGACCTGACACTAAGTGAAATAAGCCAGGCTCCAAAAGACAAACACTCCGTGATTCCACTCTATGCAGTAACTCAAGTAATCAAACTCGTAGAAACAGAAAGCAGAATGGTGGTTGCCAGGCACAGAGACAGGGAAAAGGGAACTTGCTATTCAGTGGGTTTAAAGTTTCAGTTTTGCAGGATGAGAAAGTTCTTGAGATGTGCTGCACAGCAAAGTGCATACAGTTAACATTACTGTACTACACACTACAAAATGGTACAGACAGTAAACTGTACATTAGGTAGGGGGGTTTTCCATCACAATTTTAAAAAAGAAGAATGAATATAACTGAGGAAGGAGACTTTTATCTACCCTCTCCCCACTGACAACTGAAGCCTAAGCAGGAATCCTTCAGTTTCCAGAAAAGTAAATCTTATGCAGAAATTCCTATTTTCCCACTAATATTTATCATGCTAGACTAATGTTGCCACAACAGGCATCAGGCTCCAAAGCAAGCCAAGAGGAGAGCATCTGGCACGGAAAGGGCCAGCAAGGACCCAGCTGGCCACCTGGCCCCTGGGAACCCCTCCCCTCAGCCCCCTGCCCTTCCCTTCACCCCTCTCCTCAGCCCCCCTGCCCCGCCTCGTGCCCCTCTCGCCCCTCCCCTTACTCCTCCCCTCAGCCCCAGTGGCCTTCCTGGGGTTCCCATGCACATCCCTGATCAGGCCAAGCACACATCCACTTTGCAGCCTCCATTTACCCCATGCCCTCACCTGGAATGCCTTAACCCTCCCTGCAGAGTTCTCTACTCCATGACCTAAACTTTTCCAACCCCATCCCCCAAACAGCATCCCCTTCACCCCACTGTGGCCCTTTATCCTTCTGTCTCTACCACCAGATATCTTATCACACGTTTATCTGAGCATCCACTGTCCCTCTCCCCCACTAGAATGTAAGGATCAGTGACTTGTTTTGTGTGCTGCTGTATTCTTGCCTCCTAGAAAATCCTTGGCTTACAGTACACTCAAATGTTTGTTGAATAAATGAAGAGCGAGATACATTCAGCCCCATATAATATGAGGAACTGTGACACTTAACAACACCCTTAGGATTGCTGGGCTGTGCTTAATCCTGCAAAAGTCAGCTGCAACTTCCCAACGCCAGAAATTTACTTCCCATTTTCTTCCAACCAGTGCATTCTTCTGACCAGTGTTTATCTGAGAGCTTTGCTCTCAGTGCCTCTATCAACAGATACGGGTTTTGAGACAAAAAAAGGAAAATGTAAGAGACTCTTCAACATAATTAGAACCTTGCACTAGGGATGCCATGATACTGATCAGGCTCCGGGAGTGAAGCAAGAGGGTCTCCCTCCAGGGGTGGCCCATGTCTCCTCCACACTCCCCAGCATGGAGTTTGCTCCCCTCTGTGGCATCTGCAGACAGAAGAAGGCATTCCTACAGGCCAGCCCCCTCGGAGGGCATTAAATGAGGTGAACGTCCATGATTTGTGATTAGCTGGACTATTCTCTGAGCCATGGGCTCCCCCACTGCTGACGTGGGATGCCAGCCAGACACATGTCTTCTCTTTCCTCTGTGCCTCTTTTCCTTCTGCCACAACTGATCACTACCCCTCCATCTTTCTACTCTGAGCTTGAAAACCAAAGTGTCCTAAATCCTGAGTCATCTTTTAACTCCTTATCACTTGATCATTTATATGTGAAAACTATAGCCAAGAGGAAAACAAACAAACAAATAAGCAAACAGTGCTTTGCACAGAAGAGATGTGAATATTAATGCAACAGTCCAGGTCCCCAAAAGTGTAGAATCAAGTGACTAGCCACAAGCTGAGCTGTCAAAAAACTGCAAAAAAAATGACCTGGAACTACTTTGATTTTCAAAAATCTTCACCAACCATTCACAAATTCCTCCAGGTCAGCTTCAACTAAGAGAACTGACCAAGCTTTAGGAATACATTTTAGTCCACATTTTTTCACCCCTTCTTTCTCTTTCTACCAGTACTTTCCCACATGTTGATCCAGGTCAGACATCCCTTTTGTTGTTGTTTTCATTTGTTTTTTATTCTTATTTTTTATTGAAGTGTAGTTGATTTACAATGTTAGTTTTACACGTATAGCAAAACAATTCAGTTATACATATAGAGACATCCCTTTTTTATCCTGTCCACCTACCTAATAGATTTTTATTCCTCTGTTCCATCTGTTGGACTTCAAGAGCTCCCTATCCAGCAGGCAGGTCACAGTGAGAGAAACCTTCCAGATGAAGGTGGAATTACTTGGAATATTTGCAAAACACCAAAGGGAGAGTGGAAAGGGGTGTTCCTGGGGGAACAGAATTCATCCAACCATCCAACTCTTGCTCTTCCCTGAGCCTCCTCCCTCAGTACCTGTGGACCATAAATCATCATGTTGTCTTTGAAGCTGAATGAAGCAACCTAGCCAAAGAGATGGGGCCTTGGACCGGGTGGGATGGCGATCTAGTAAAAGATGGAATCCCAGCTTAGCACTTAGCAAACAGTCCTATGAGAACTACCTGGATCTTGATGAGGGGCAGAGAGACATAAAAATGGCGCTTACATGATAACAAGTGACCCAAGCTTAACAGAGTCTGCTCTTTAGAGAGCTTCAGCCTGAGACTATCATTCAGGTAACTCCCGTCTAAATCCAGTGGGATCAAAGAACAGACCACTACGGGATGGAGGCAGCATTTTTCCCAAATCATTATAATGTGCAGGCTGGGTTAGTAAAGGAAAGTTTCCAAGATCATGGAAAACAGAAGGTTCTGATGGCTGAGCAACTCAAAGGGAGCGCCCAGGTGAACTGAGGAAGAAGTTAAATAAGGTCAAATGCAGCTTCACTGTATCTGGCATCTTCCTCTGTAGCTTTTAGGATGAATAAGACAACTTTCTACCTTTTCTCCACTGATAGCTTACGTGGAAAGGGTCCTACTGGTAGATGTAAAAGGGACATTTACTCCTCAAATGTTTACTAAGGTCCACAGGGCCATGCTGGGTACTGGGGACACAATGGCTCCCACCTTTACGGCATCCACAGCTAGGGTAGTGGGGGGTTGCCCAACTCACCAGGGAACCCCCTTCTCACACGAGATCGACCTACTCATCAACACCAACATCTTCATGTTGAAAAAGAGTGAACCCTGAACGACGTGGATGTTAGGGGCAGTCGAAAATCTGCACGTAACTGAGAGCTGGCCCCCACATACGCAGCTGCAATTCCTCCACATCTTCAGGTTCAACAAGCCCCAAAGTGTGGCACCACAGTACTATCAGAACAAACCCCCATGTAAGTGGATCTGTGCAGCTTAAACCTGTGTTGTTCAAGGCTCAACTGTAGTTATTTTCCTAGAGAAGAAATGTTCATCAATACAGCGCCGGTCTGAGGTTGGCATTGCAAGTAAACACAGACGACAGCACGAGGAAAGCCACAGTGCTCCGGTGGCTTCTCCGTGCCCATGGAAGGCATGAGACACATTTCACATGAGTCGTATCTAATAACCTCATCGTCCAAACTTGAAAGATATTTTTCATCTACTTCCTGCATTCTTCCTCATAAGTGTCCTTGCTGCTCTGGGACACATTCTGACACTTACAGAAATTATCTATAGATGGTAAATACTCCAAATGCATAATGACATACAATCCCCACAACAGGAGAGAATGCTGAAAATTCTGTACAGCATTCACCGACACGCACACGCATTTATGTTGCCTAAATGGTGTGTATGTGTGTGTGTTTAATCTAGGGCACTTTAACAATCACTCTGTTTATTCCTTTGTATCATAGCACTGGATTTCTTTGAAATTAACTGAAAGAAACAAAAGGCTCAAAAGAGCATCAAATACTAAAATTTTCTTTTCCTGAGTCATATGTAATATAACATGTCACATACAAACGCTGTGTTCTGTTGATTTAGTTACCTCCAGTTGGGGGAGGCATTTTTGTTCTTTTATTTAGAAAATTACTTTAACCTCTCCTATTTGTGTACAGTATTACAGGCCATGACAGCCCCGAGGTTTACAATCACAGGATGCATTTACCATTAACTTAACTCATTCCATGCCACGTTCCCCTAAACCTTCCCAGTTTCACCAAGGCTGAATCAGACCCTCTTTAAGGGTCTCAAACATTCTGTGTGGCGTCTCCCAGAGCTCTTTTCTCACCACCAGAGCTCCTACATTACCTGTCCCTCCACGAGTCTGGAACAAATCAAGCATGAAGACCTTTATTCTTGGTTTGCTACAGAACCTCCTAAGCTCCCCAAACCCAGTAGGTGGGCGCTCAATTAAAGTAGAAAAATAGTAAGTGACCACATTTTCATTGACCAACGACTATATTCCATGCAACTAGATGCTGTAAATCTTCCCCTCGAGGAGTAATTCCAATTTTGGACATTTCCAGAAAAGACAGGCAGAGGCCAGGCAACCAGTGTGTGCAGAATCTTGAACGTACACATTGGGTGTGGGGCAGGCAGACATGCATGGTCCAGAACGGTCTAGGTGATCTTTAGGGTTCCTCCCATTCCTGAGAGTCCTAGAAAGAGGCAGAACACACACACCCCCACCACCGGCACTCCAGAGAAGCTGAGAGGCAGCCATCAGCTAAATCTCTACGGCTTCCAAAAAGAATGTCCCGTCCCTTCCAGGGAGGAATGTTATCTCAAACATCCAACCAGCCTGCAGGGAGAGACTCTTGATTCCACGCTTTGTTTCCTTTTTATTTCTGAACAAAGCCTATTCAAAGGATGCAATTTGTTGGGGGAATAAAATGAGTTATGATATCTAAAAGACTTAGAAACAGCTCCTGGCCAATGCTAAGCACGCAATGTCTGTTAGCTATTAATACTGTTTTCCATTTAGTCTAAACAAAGGTAAACCATGACACTTCGGTGACAGTTATCTTCCTTATCCTTTGAAGTATCCACTGTGTTATTATTCAGCCACAATGAATAGACCTGGGAAATCAAAATCCTAAAACAAACAAAAGGACACCCTCCCCTGTAAGTTTAGGGAAATATCTTTGCTCATGTAGATGCGGCAGATTAACGAGGTACTGCTTCCTCTAATGACCTAGAAACCCAGTGGTGCCCACTCCTCTAAAACCTGCCTCTAATCATGGGCAGGGGTAGGCAGGAGGGAGAGGAAGGGGGATGTGTTCCCATTTTACCTAATCAGATTTCTCTTTAGTAACAACATTATAAGTGTAGTAGAAATAACACTGTATTCTGGGTATGTTTCGAGTCTTTGAAGCAAAATTGCCCGTGTTCATTGACTAAGCCTCAATGATTCATCTTCTCTGACTAGTGTCTGAACATAACACGTGCAGGTGGGTTTGCTGATAGACGTGCAAGGTAAAAAGCAATTAACTAACCTACTCTCTCTCAGGGAGCCGTAATTATTTTTTAAGAGGTGGATATATGTAGAAATTCAGTATTTCCCAAATCTGCAGCAATATTATCCCACTCAAACATTTTTAGGAGGGATAAATTAAGAGTTTGGGATTAGTAGATACAAACTACTATAGATAGATAAATAACAAGATCCTACTGTATAGCACAGGGAACTATATTCATATACATATTATAATAACCTAATAACCTATAATGAAATAGGTTATAATATAATCTATAATAAAAAAGAATAATAACCTATAATGAAAAAGCATATATATATATATGACTGAATCACCATGCTATACACCAGAAACTAACACAACATTGTAAATCAACTATACTTCAATTAAAAAATCTTAAAAAGAAAACATTTTGCAGAGATTCCCACCTTTTAGGGGGCCATCCCTTCCTTTGAAAATCTAATAAACTATGGGCCCCAGAAAAATGAATTCAGATTAAGTTTCCATGGATATTCCAGCAGATTAACAGGCCCAGGATTAGGAAAATTAGTCTGGAAAACACAGGCTAAGCTCTCTGTGTGCATCCCCTCTACTGAAAGGACTGCCATCCTCTCTTAATCAGCTGCTGTCAGATTGATGCACTCCCTGACTTTTAAGGAAATCTAGCTGTTTGAAATTAGTAGAACTTCCGGTGTCAAATAGCACATATTTAAGTATGCATGCTACTAGACAAAACCTTATCTAAATTATTACACTCATTTTTTTAAAGAATTATAAGAAGTTATTTTATTCCTCTCAAACATTCACAGAAATCAGATCAAAAAGTCAGCCAAGTGAAGCCCAGCAAGGGCTGCAAAGCAGAGGATTCCTCTGATGAATAAAGCAGAATGATTCACAATTAGTCTAATTAGTTTACCCAACACGTAAGCTAAGGCTTCGGCAGGGCTAGAGCAGGACACTTTAAAAGGAGTCTATTTTCTTAGCTGTTTCAAAGGCAGCAACTCCTTCCCATTGATTTACCTTCCTGTGTCTACATTAAGTGGCCTAATTCATGAAGGAAGAGCTAATGGAAGTCAACAAGCCCAGGCTCAGATAAACACAATTTTCAAATTTTGGTATTCACTGAGCAAGGCTTTACTAAGTATGTGTGTGCCCAGATCCCACTTCAGGTCAAAAGAAAAAGCATTCCAACCTTCCCTGGTGGCACCTGTGTCCCTGTTGGGCACCTCACAAACCCGGGTGAGCAACAGCCATCAGGAGACAGGAGTGGGTTTTCTAGACCATTAGGCCCAGGTTGACATCCAGGCACTTCAGGACTCCGCCCACTTAACTGAACTCGCAGGTGCTTCTCAGCGGCAGAAGGAACCCCCTCCCAGCAAGAACATCCTGGGTGGCAGCCTCGTCAACTCTGCCTTTTGCTTCATCCCCACGATGTAACTATGGGTCAAGGGGTTGTTTTAGACCATGGGGGCTCCCAAAGGATAAGTCTTGCTTAGGAAGAAGGTTCAGTCTACCCACCCTCTTGTGCTGGAGGGCTTGCGGCTCCAGGCAGAAAAACGGGAACCAGCAACGGTGAGGGGTCTTCTGCCCTCACTTCTCACTCCTCACAATAGGATTTATGACAAATAGCTCAGGAAGGATTTAAAATTTAAAAAAAGCAAACTCTGCTGGCCCAAAGCTTAGCTTATCAGGCTTCTCAAACAGGAGAAAAGAACACCAAAATCTGAAGATTTTTCTCACAGCCACCTCAAGGCCTGACAATCAGGCCTTTGCCTTTGCCTTTGCCTTACTCTCTGCCCCTAACCGGGGACCCAGATGGGTTGGTTATGTCTCGAGAAGGTCGTTTCAGATCTCCGCATTCCCTACTCTCCAATCTCATTGCCGATGCTCCAGTCTGAGACCACCCAGGCAGCTGTCAAACTGGTGCCCCTCCTGCTCCCCTTCCAACCCACTGTGCACACAGCTGCCAGAGCAATCTCCCCAGGCAGACCTCTTTTCTCCTGTCCCAAACCTCCACAGCTCCTCAGTTCAGATAGAACAAAATTAGAGACTGCTTGGTCTGCCAGCTACCAAGTCCAGAGTCCTGCTTACAGAAGATGCTCAAGCAAAGTAGAGCTAATAAGGTACAAACAAACCTAATGTGCTTCCTGGCTTCCTTCTTTCTTCCCTTCTTCCTTTCTTTTTTGTTACACTAATATTTATTCCCTCACTACTTCCAAAAGAAATTTGAGATGACTTAAAATGCAGACTCTAAAAAACAAACTTTTAAATGTTAACCATTATATATAAAAATAGATTTAAAAACAAATTTCTATATAGCAGAGAAGTATATTCAATATCTTGTAATAATCTTTAATGAAAAAATATTAAAATGAACATATGTACATATATGCATGACTGGGACATTATGCTGTACACCAGAAATTGACACATTGTAACTAACTATACTTCAATTTTAAAACATTTTTAATAAGTAAAAAATAAAAACAAACTTTTGTTTAAAATAACAATCAGAAGACAAGGAGGAAAAGATGGATGAGATTTAGAAGCCCTGTAAGGAAAGACAAGCTTCTAGTACAGAGTGAGCAAAATCTAGGGGCTTCCAGGAAGCAGAATGTGAACATAATGAGCTATGGCTTTCATTTGGTAATAAAAGGAAGGGAGCAGATAGAAAAACAAAACTTCCTAATTCAACTTTGAGCAAAACTTGTCCCAAGGACAATCCTGAAAATATGCATCAGAGAAGAAGTAAAATGGTCAGTGGCATCAATGAGTTTTTTAGTTAGTAAATTGTAGACACAGTTCTCAAGCCATTCCGCTCTGCTCAACTTTATGATTAAAAACTAAGGGGCCTACTGATCAATCTTGCCTCTAGAAAAACCACTCTCAGACCGGAGGAACACACCCCCAGGTACACTGCTTTTGAGTAACCCACCATGATTCAAGGATAGAGCCGTGATTAGGATTTATTACCAGGCCCTTTGGAATATGAACCACACAGAATCATTAAGACAACTCAGCACTGAGATACAGTCAGTCCCTGGGGCACAGGCTGTCCACCAAGCCAGAGAACTGCAAGGATGGAGGCAAACAGTCCGAGCTGTGTCAGGGCTCTCCCCTGACTACACCCAGTGCTCCGCTGGGCAGCCAGTACGCCCCGCAGGATTTTAACCTGTTTTAGAGTAATCACTAATCAATTTTGACTACTTTCAGGTCTATCTTCCTGGTTGTTAGAAGCACTTCGCAGCTTAGGTCGAGAAACGTTTCTCAATTTCATGTCACCCACAAACCACACGGGCACCAGCGTCACTAATAATGACATGGAAGGCTTTCAGCTGTGACCACGTCTTAACATTTAGCCTCACAAAGAGAAAAAAAGGAAAAAAAAGTAGACCAGACTCACTGTGCTTCTTAAACATTATGTGCATACAATCACTTGTGGATCTTGTTAGACTGCAGGCTCCAGTTATGTAGGTCCAGGAGGGGCTGGGATTCTGCAGTTCTAACAAGGTCCCAGGTGATGCCAAGGACTCTTGTCATGGACCACAGTTTGAGCAGCAAGGGGCTAAAGTGTCTGTTTCTTTTTCTTTTCTCCTAATTCTATTGTATCTCATTCTGAGTGAGCACAGGGAAAGGAAAATGAAGCTCAGAATACTGATGAATCGGACCCTAGCAATCCCCAATTTATGGGAAGGGGTATCTTCATATGCACATCAAAGATGTGACACTAAGAATGCATTTTGTCACAGAGTAAGAGATTTCCTGAGATGGAATTAACTCATGTGCCTTGAGGGAAATACACACACACAAAAAAGGAAGCTGGAGAGAAGAGGAAGGAAGTGGTACATATCGGGGAGGCTGTGGGAGAGACAGTGCCCTAGTCTGGCATCCTCCATCACAGAGTGGGTATTTGGGGAGCCCTTAGGGTAGACAGTGGAGGGGGCAGCAGTGGACAGCCTGCTATTTCCACAAGGGGGGTGTTTATAACGGAGGAGTGCATGTCATTCTCAGTGAGCCATGAATAACATGAGAAGGATCAAAGCCAAAAACTGGTATGCAGGAGAAAACCCCGCTACATCACAGGATTCCTTGGATCAGACAGCGTATACTAGGAAATTTTCCTTCAGGCAGGGGAACTGAGTACTGTCCTTATAATCTGAGACATATGGCCTGGTCCAGTTTCCTCCCCTCCTTCTGCAAACTTGGGAGGCCATCTCAAGTTCCTGGCTTCAGTTTCCTCATCTGTAAAAGGGAAATTAAAAAAAGGACCCACCTCACGCAGTTCCTAAGAGGTTGAAATTGATTACTGCATATAGTATGGACATATAGGAAGCCTTTAATAAATTAGAGCTTTATTTTTTTTCTCCATTCAACAAAGCAGTGGCATACACTATTTCTGAAGTACCACCCCCTCTATATCATTGTATGAGTCAGTGATATTTTCAGCCCCTTCTAAGACAGCAGATCTTAAATATGTAGGCAAAATCTAACCATCATAAAACTAAAAGTTATTTTGGGCCATTTATATACAGTACATCTGTCTGTATCATAGCCAGTTCTTACAATAAAGCCAGGAAATACACCTGATTGATGGTAAATATCTGAAAGGAAGATGGAGACGTTTCCATTAACAGTTGGGAATATCAGGAAACAACATGATATACACAGATATTGACAGAGAGGGGTAGCAAAAATAAGTTTAACTACAATTGTGATTACATATATACACTCAAGTAAAGAAAAATAAGCTGGCTTTAACATTGGTCAGAAAAAGACTTGCCAAACAGTTTAGACTTCCTCTAGGATTCTTTATTCCTTTTACCTAGAATATTTTTCCCTACGTTTACATGTCTGAACCCCTACAATTAGAAAAAAGATGAACTGAAAAGAAAGCAGAGAATAACTGAACACATCATTTAAAAATCTCATTGGACTCAAGAGTCTTCCTTATCTTTTCCCCTCCAAGTTTCGCCGGGGCTGACTTTAGCCAAATTTATTCCCTGTTTCACACCCTTTGGCTTCTCATGCCCATTCCAAGGAGTGAAAGAAATCGTTGAAAGGCAAGAAGTCAGGGAAGGAACCGGCCAACCTCCAGATAAGTGAGCCTGAAAACACATTTATTTGAAAATTCAAGGCACCCACTTTTTTAAAAAATATATACTACTTCTAGTATCTCTCAAATAACCTTTAAAAAAAAAAAAAAAAAAACCTGCTTTCCCTGGGTAAAGATCTAAAGACCTTAGAAATGCTGTCACTGTAAGTGCACACAAGCAGGTCTTTGTCCTCCACTCTCTGCTGACTGCTCACTAGCTAGCTGGGGACCCTGGGCAAGGGGCCCTGCCCTCAGTCCCCAAGCTGCCCCACTCGCCCTCTCAGCCTTCCCCTGACTCTCAGCATCGTCCATCCAGCTGGGTCTCAGACCAAGCACTCTCACCCCTACAGCTTTCTGTCCACCATTCTGCAGCCTTATAGACCAAAGGGCACACTGCCACTTAAAATATGAAAGGATTAGGGAAAAGTGACTTGATCAGGGAAAGAAAAGCCCCAGGGAGACAAGCCAGTCCATGCGAGCGAGCCGGGCCTGTGGGCAAGCCAGGCAGGGGGCCAGCAACTCCTGTCCCCAGAGGAAGGCCATCCCCAGGGCAGGCTGTGGGTGCTGGCACAGGAAGGGCGGGAGGAGAGAAGGCCCCCTCTCTCCCTCTGGGCAAATATTCAGGTCACTCATTTAGTAAATCTAAGGGCAGTGTGTTTCCTCTTCTATTAATCATTCCCACACTTCAGAAGATAACTACGTTCACTAAGCAGAGAAAGAAAAATTATTTTCAAACTAAAAATGCGAGAGGCAAGCCCAGCTCACACACAGTCTTTTGCAAAGCTCCTGCAGGCTGAATTTGGGAGGAGAGTTTCTCTGAGTCCCTCACTGTGATCCACCAAAGGAAACAAGCGCAATTAAATGAAAACCTTCATAAGAGCCCTTGGCAACTCCAAAAGGGAAACAAGAGTTTCTTCTCCTCCCCTGGCTTTTTTTTTTTTTTTTTTTAACTGAGTCATGCGAAGGAAATTTCAGGCACTGGCACAAACAGAGGTGGGACATTACACAGATCTGCCAGCTGTTTCCTTAAATAATGCAAATCTTACAACCTGGCAACATTTCAAACAACTGTCTTCAGGAATTTCTTTGGGAAGAGAAGACAAAAGTAATTTGAAAAGGGGGGGTGGGAATTTCAAAAGCTATCCCAGTAATAAGACTGAATGACCACTTCCCCCCACCAAAAAAAATCAACTTTCAAAAGCTGTTTCCACATCAGAATATTAATTTCCTCAGCAAGTATGTATCCTCAATTTAAAAGACTTACCACCCATTTGAGGGGGGAAAAAATGTGTTAGGAATTAAAATTACAGTTCCACATTTATTATGGGTGTGGGCCTCAATTTATGTTCTTCTATTCATGAAGTTTTGTCTTCTTAAAAGCTTATGTTTTGCAATCACCCTGGCTATTTTCCCAGGAGGAAAAAGAAAATTGGTGGAATGAGAGGAAGACGCCTAAAATTTGGAAATCATCCTTGGTATCTTAACCATTGATGGTCTCCTGTCTTGAGGGAGATACATTCCCATACTAAAGCAGTCAAACAAAACTTCAACAGGTTTATTACAAACCGGAAGCCCAGCCTTTGCTGAGGCTGCTATAAGGGGTACTATAAATCTTCAGTGCTTTGAAATTTCTTTGGGCTCATCCAAAATGAAAGGGGATAGGAGGAGGTGTGGACAGGATGGGGGCAGAGAAGGGTGTTTCCCTTCACCTTGACAAATTGTCTTATTTTGAAAGTATGTAACTTAGAATTTATTTAATCACTAATAACAAGGTTTTAAGTTTTATGGGGCATGGGATAATCTTGTTGTTCCTGTTATTGTGATAACAGGACATGGCTCCCAAAGGACATGGCTAAGCACCCAGTACACACCATGGATGTTCAAACTGGTCCTATTGATCAAGGGGGAAATAATGCACCAGCAGTCTGATAGGTGGTTAACACCTCCTGGAAGAAAATCAGTGACTGGGAAACAAGGATGGGAGGGAGGGTAGTGTCTTCAGAATCCCCTTGGAATGACTTTTCAAACTACATCTCCCCTGCCCCTCTGAGCTTATGACAAATCCACAGGGGTTTGGCCTCTTTCCCCTTTTCCTCCTCCCAATGTCATTTGCGAAGCATTGCACAAGCATGTCATTGTTTCTGATGGATGTGTGTCTTATCTCAAGTGTGGGGGGGGGGATGGCTAATGATTGACAGCTAATGACTGACTCTAAAACCTTGGCAACCCCTTGAGGATGAGAGGAGGTATTGTCACCTGAATCCGATGGGTGGGGGTGGGGGCTGAGGCTTAAAAGCTTTTACAGACCTCCACCTTCTTTTCAGCTCCATATCCTAAGCCACTGGTGCTGAGCCTGGGGCTTCCAAATCCTGGACCTTTAAGGGGTTCTATGGGCCTAACTGGCTCACTTCTCACTGGCATCCCGCTTTGAGACCTCGGAGTCTAGCTACCTCTGCTCTACTAAGTCAGTGATCCCCTCCTTCCAAAACATCTGGTGATGGCTCTTACCCGCTACGGTCTCTTCTCCCATTCCCTCATCTTTGTGGGGCCTCTATATTTTTCTATTCCTTTGCGTTCTCATTTTGGAGGTGTTTTGGAGGGACTAGAGACATCCGTGTGATCAATCTACCATGTTTTACCAGAAGTCACTGTGATTGCTTTTTCACTTGTATGTCTCCCCTGCCGGATTCTAAAATTCAACAGAACAGGAACCACACAAACCAGACTTATGGTATGCCCCCAAAACCTAGCAAGTCCAGATGCATGGTAGATATTTTAATATTTGTTGAATAAACAGACAATTCCAAAAGCATAAAGATCACAGAACTTTAAGCTTTCAAAGGATCTTCAGATTTCTCAGTTATCCTCTTTTCCAGCTCTGTGTCTCTCCATCCTTAAGTAGGACCATATTGAAATCTCCAAATAAACAATCGATCTCCTATTTCAAAAGCCCCTAAAGCAGTGGCTTTTACATTTTTCTGACTATAACCTAGAATATGGAATACATTTTACACCACAATTCATTCTATGCTCAGGTGTACCTGACAAAAACAAATTTTACACAATACTTACCCGAACCACAAGGGACACTGTCTGATATCTACAACTCTATTTAGTCCAGCTCTTGAAAACACTCACCATGATTCACTAAACTGATTTCCCAACTGACTCATAGGTTGTGACCTACAGTTTGAAAAACACTTTTATTTATCCTTTCAAAGCCTCAGCTTGGCTCTTTTGTCCTCAGGGGAAGCATTCCCTCCCTCAGGGCTACATGTCCCTACTTTATGCTCCCATAATATCTGACCCTTCTACATTATTCTTGGATGTAATGGCCAGGATCTATGGGATGGGAAGGAGATTTAGGGGATCTAAGAGAAATGAACACATAAGCCCATGCAAAATCTTGTACACACATGTTCATAGCAGCATTATCCACAATGGCCAAAAAAGTAGAAACAACCTAAATATCCATCATGGATAAATGGATAAAGAAAATGTGGCATATCCACACAATGGAATAGCACTCAGTCATGAAAAGGAGCGAAGTGCTGATGCTACAGCAGGAATGAACCTGCAAAACATTATGTTAAATGAAATAAGCCAGACATGAAAGTCCCATATAATTCCTTTTACATGAAATATGCAGAATAGGTCGATCCCTAGAGACCGAAAGTAGATTAGTGGTTGCCAGGGGCTGAAGGGGATGGGAAGATGGGGGTGAGTGCTAAAAGGAATGGGGTTTCTTTTGTGGGAATAAAAAGATCCTAAGGTTGATTGTGGTGATGGATGCACAACTGTCAATATGCTAATAACCACTGAGCTGTAGATTTTAAATGGGTGCATTGCATGGTATATGAATTATATTTTTAATAAAGCAGCTTAAAAATAAGAGATGACAGGGTGGGCGGTGGGGGGGGGGTGCTGGGAAGCGGTCTCAATTACAGGAGGCAGGGGAGAATTTGTCTCCTGAACCCTTAATCTCCAGCCTCCAGCACAAGGCCAGATGCATGTCAGGGGCTCCATGAGTATTTGTGGAATTGATAGCTGGCTCCGTGACGAGGCCCAGATGGGCCTTCTCCCAGGTAGATGCTTCCACCTCGGGTCGGCCTGAGGTTAACCACTCAAACAAGGAAACAGGCTTTGTTTATATTAAATGATCCTCCACCTTCACTTACAAGACAATCCAGATTCCAATATCCTTGCTGATTACCAACTGAACGGGTTTTGAAAGACAGGAAAACCTTATTTTTTACGGTTCTACTGTTTCAAAAAGAAAAAATTTCCCCACAGGACAACAGTCTGGCCCCTAGAACCTCACATGAAATCCTGCTAATAAAGGCTTTCTCAGCCACAGTGAGAAAGGAGTTTGAAAATTGCACTGGTCAAAGTCACATCTACTCCACAGTAGTAGGACTACAACCTCCAACTGCCGACGTTAAGCTTAATTCCTGTGAAATTATAGTTTGGGCTCAGCTGTGGTCAGCAGCAAACCACCAGGAGACCAGAAATAAAGGCTCAGGGAAACTAAAGTCACAAAAGCAGTACTTTTGTGCTACTGCCCCTTTTGTCAATAAAAATAAAATGTTTACATCTGTGTTGAAAACACAGTGTAATCCACATGCAGCCATTTTTTTTTAGCCACAGCATAACTGGATAGCTAGGTCACTGAGGGTCTTATCAGTGTCTGAGTGCCTACATCCACAGGCACCTGCCGTAACAACACAAGCTTGCTATAAATAAGCGGATAACTTCCTGAGCCAAGAGGTGAAAATTCTGATTGTCTATTAAAAATAAAACCAACAACTACAAGAACCCATCTTTCACCCATCCCCCATCTCTTTAAAAATGCTTTGAGATTCAGTTAAATGCCTACAGAACGACCAAAGGAAAGGCAGTCTAAAAATCAGAACTAATATGACCTAGAACTACCCCCAATAATATTCTCTTCCCACACTATTTTGACTCCCAGTGGAAGCTGTTCTCCAAGATCTAAATACTTTCCTGTTTTACTACCTTCTTCTTTAGCATTTATTTTTAACAGCAGGGATAATCGCCATTGTACAACCAAGAGAACCTAAATATCAGATCTTAACTGTGGCAAAACAAAACTCGGAAATAATTCCAATGTGTTACTTATAAGCTAATCTCTTTTTAAAAAATTGTGTTTTAGGGTATGTGGCACATCTAATCAATGTATTAGTAAACAATTATTGCTGAAATAAAGTGCAAAAAAGGTGGCCATGGATGGAAAAATGCAGATCAGGTCAAGGAACTTCCAATGAAGTGGAAAACAGGTATCCAAACAAATGAAATTCAAGGAAGATGAATAAATTCCATGATATAGGTACGTAATCAAAGTGCTAACAAATGCACTTGGTTCACTTTTCTAATTTAAAGTTCCAAGTGGTTGATAAATATTTGAGGACATTTCTTACAAGCACTTTTTAAATGGCCAGGGCACTACAGAAAACAGTGGTAGTTCCTCAAAAAGGTCAATGTAAAATTACCATATGATCCTAGAAGTCATTTCACTCCTAGGTATATACCCAACAGAACTGAAAGCAGGGACTAGTACAAAAACGTTCACAGCATTATTTACAACAGCCAAAGCACCCAGCAACAGATAAATGGATAAATAAAATGTAGAACATTCATACAATGGAACATTATTCAGCCATTAAAAAGGAATAAGGGGGAGGATATACCTCAGTGGTAGAGCACATGCTTAGAATGCATGAGGTCCTAGGTTCAGTCCCCAGTACCTCCATTAAAATCAATAAATAAATACCTAACCTTCAACACCAAAAATACAAAGACTGATTAAATAAAAATAAAAATATTACAGAAAGAGACTCACAAACATAGTAAACAAAGTATGGTTTCCAGGGGAAAAGAGGGTAGGAAGGGATAAATTAGGAGTTCAATATGTGCAAATACTACTATATAAAAAATAGGTAAAAACAAATTTCTTCTGTATAGCACAGGGAACTATATTCAATATCTTATACCTATATTCAATATCAATAACCTATAATGAAAAGGAACATGAAAACGAATATAGGTTTGTATATGTATGACTGAAACATTATACTGTGTACCAGAAATTGACACATTGTAACTGACTATACTTCAATTTAAAAAAAAAAAAAAATGTTCCAATACATGCTACAATGTGGATGAACTTGAAAACACTATGCTCCCTAAAATCAGCCAGACACTAAGGGAAAAATATTCTATGATTCTACTCATATGAGGGACCTAAGGAGGCAAATTCATAGAGACTGAAAGTAGAATGGTGGTTTCCAGGGGCAGAGAGAAGAAAGAAATGAGGCATCATTGTTTACTGGGCACAGAGTTTCTGTTTGGGATGAAGAAAACGTTCTGGACATGGATAGTGGTGATGGTTGGAAATTGACTATACTGCATGCCACTGAATTGTACACTTAAAATGGTTAAAATGGTAAGTTCTATGTGATGTATATTTAACCATAATTTTTTCAGTAAAAAAAAAAATTTTAATGGCTCAGGTATATAGCAGCTCAATGAACATGTCATAAGTGGTGGAGACAGGCACGGGCCTCCCTCTCCGGACAGTCCAGCCACAGGCAGTCCTGGAGGCCAGAAACCTACCCGACTGCTATGTATTCACAGACGAAGACAATGATCTCCAAGTTCCCGTAAGAGAAACACACTGCTTTATTTTGCGAGCTCCCAGCTAAGGGGCAGGAACTGCCCAAAATTTAAAAAAAAAAAAAGTTAGAATAAAAAATTATCAACAGCCCCCACTGCATGCAACTCACTAAATAAAATATAAAAGTCCAAACTTGAGAATGAGGGCAGTGATGCTGAAAGAGCGGACCTCATGAGAGAAGCCAGAGTGGGAACAAACTGTCTCGTCAACTTGCCACTTGTTTTAACTACTCAGCAAAGTGAATGGCAGTCAATCTACAGTAGCAATACTTAGGCGAAAGCTCCCCAACCCACCTGAGGGGGAAAATAAAGACTAGTGAGTTATCTTACCTTTTGAAAGGCAAAGAAATGAGGACTCTAAAAGAGGGGGGGAAAAAAACTTCTTCATGCATTATTAACTGAATGAACAGGGCCTTCTCCTAAAATACGAAACACTCTCGCGATATTCCTGGAACGAGGCTCTTCCATCCCTGCGCTGCACAGCAGACCCAAGGACGTTTCCACAAGCATCAGCGCTAACCACTCTGGTCTCCTGATTCCCAAGTTCCACAGCACTTTAAATGCCCCAGCATCTTTCCCCAACCAGACAGGCAGACAATGCCCATTTGTTTTCTGCCACTGGGACAGCAGGGGGAGAATTCTGCTCAGAGTAAGAGTCAGACGTGCCAAAATCTAACCCCGGTAAACATGTTCGAAAAAGCTTCTCACCTCTCTACTGGAACGCAAAGCAGTCAAGCCCCTGGAGGCCAAAGGGCCAGACTTCCCAACTGAAGTTCAACCTCATCCAAATGATCAAGTGTAGTCAATCCTAAAACATAAATCCAATCCATACCGGCAGTGTGAGACTCAGGGGCTCCCAGTCACTGCTCTGTCCTGGCCTCTCTCAAGAGTTTTAAGTTTTTTAATAATAAAACTGCAATATTTAATATGTTCCAACTAACACAAACAATTGGACACATGAGGAGTTAAAACTGAATCCTGGAATCTTACATCAAAGAAAGCCTTTTCCTACTTGAATGTCCTTCAGGGCATCCCAGTTATGAGGTCAAGAAATCCAAACTTGAACTTGTCCAGCTCCAACGAACTCCATCCTCCACCCTCCACCCCCACTCCCACACAAATCAGCAGATTCTATTATTGGACAGCTTTGACTGCAGGGGAGATTTTTCTGAGTTTCAAGACAATCCTCAGTCCCTGGTAGTTTTTATCCATTTTAGCCCCAGTTCAGGACCATAGACAATAAATCTACACCCTCTTCTCTGTGGTAGCCCCACCCATATGTGAGGACCACTCAGGACTGGGGAGAAGCCAGACTCATAGCATAACCAGTGCACAATCAGTGAGAGTAATAATGTATTTAAGGAAACTTTCCCCGCCCCATTTCTCAATACTTTTTTTTAAAACAGAGTGTTCTGAAATTACCTAAACATTTACAATAAGCAGACTGATATCTGCCTCGACTTCTGTTTCTCAATTCAAACACACCAAAGGAGATCCCTGGAAAAAAAAAAAAAGAGTTTCTTCTTCAACTTTAATTCAGTCACTCCCAAGGCATTGCCTTCTTCCTTCCAAACACAATTCGTTTACACACAGATGGTGTGCAATAATTATTTGGTAAGTGAAACATTTCAATAATCGTCCTAAAAGTAGGATGGATGAATGTGTCTTCTGGACATATTTTTTTCCAACTGGCTAATTTGTAAAGTGTCAGAAGCAGATATGGCAACAGTCCAAAGGGATATGCAAATTCTAATATATTTAGTTCCCTTGTGGAAAAGATAAAATACAATAAATAAGTTGTCAGCTTTTCTGAGTTTCATGGGATGCTGGTGTCCTATGAAATGTTAATCAATGCTTCATGAAATGTATAATATATATTAAGTAAGCATGCTAAAGGTTCTAACAACAGAGAAAGGAGAAACCTGTTTAGGTTTGGGAAACACAGGGCCAAAGTCCCTGGAAGCATTTGGCTTCCAGCATATCTATTCATATTTTGGGAACAGGATCTCTTCCCCAATTTAGGAAACCCAGGCTCAGAGCTACACAGTTTCTTCAGGTTTATATGCTGAAAAGGATTGCTAGTGGAACCAATAAGAAAGGAGATGCTTTCCTGGCTTTTCCAACAACTGTAGATGAATATTCAGGTGACAGTTTTACTTGTTTAAAAATAATAAAATGAAATAGCACATCATAATTTTATCACACAAAAGCAATGAAGTGTCACTTCTGAAAGCCTCAGAAATCTTTTCATTGAATCGGCATAAACAGCTCTCACAATGGAAAGAAAGACTATCTTTCCGAGCAAAGAAGGGGCGGGTTACCAGCAAAAAGTGGAAAGTACATCCAATTTCTCTCCCATGAATGATGAAGCCAAGCCTTCACAAACAGGAAATAAATCACTCTCTCTGGCATGATGTGTAGAAAGGGCAACAAGAGAAGTGACTCATTTGCACGACGGTTCACATTCCGGAGACGGCGGCACAAACACTGCACAGTACCATGACAGGGAGACGTGACCACCTTTCTTCTTAAGCATCCCGTCATCTCCGGGTTGGGAACTGGGCGTAATGGGGAGCAGAGCTCAAGTGAACTAGTCAGGGAGCACGTAATGGCTTTCCTGACTGCACTAATCACTCTGACCAAAGCAGAGTCCAGTCCAAGTGGCTGCAGCTGGCTATTCTCCCTCCCTTGCCGCACGACAGTTATTGATTCCTGCATCCTGCACAAAGCTAAATTAAAGATGCACTATGTCAGATAAGGCTGCTGAGTAAAGAGACTCCGCAGGCCCCTGAGAAAACCATCTTAGACTTGAGATTTGTACCCCAGGCCTGGGTCATTTACTAGGCAACTATTCTGTGTCTACCACGAAAATATCTCTACTAGAGGTGGGGGCGCTCCATACAAAAGGACAACAAGGAAATCGTCCTAGGCTCTCGAGTAGTTGACTGTCTCCTCCAGGATACTAATCTGAGGATAAGAGAATCCTGACTACGTTCCTGGTCGGGTCCCAAATCTTTTAAGCTGGATGTGAAAACAAGCACTGGCCCACATTCCCAGACTCTATTACCCTGATGGAATTCAGCCAACCTTCCGAGCACAATGTAAAATGTTCTGTATCTCCACTCACTCCCCTCTAGAGAGATGTGTGTGAAAGAATCCAATGGATTTGCTGCATGAAAGTACTTGTATCCTCTTCCAGGTTTTAACAGGAAAGAGAGGGAAGAAGGGGTGACTAGAGGAATAAGAGAGGTGCCAACGAACTGGATAGGGTTGATGTCAATAGTTCAAACTGGATAGAAATTTCTTTAGGCCCACTGAATTTTTAGCAAATGATTCACAAGGTTGATTTCAACACTCGACTGCCTGTACTTTCATTGTTGTTGGTGTTTTTGAGGGTGTTTTTGTTTTTCTTTTTTGTTTTTTAAGGCTCTCTTAGCACCTCTCTCAAAAGAGATGGTACTGAGATGCCTTAACAGTAAATGCTAAAAGAAAATGTTATTGGAGTCAAAGCAATAGGTCCTTGGAATGGACATGGTGGGTTGGTCTCTTTGGTCTGGCACAAGGAAGTGAAGCAAGGTCTGGGGTTTTCTGAAATATGCTCTGTGCATATTTGTTTTGGGCAAGTCAACGAGACATGCTGAAATGAACAGCTCCCATCTCCCACACTTTTCTGTAACGTTAACTTCAATTGTCTATCGGGATCCCACGTGGAGAGTGTTTTTAAATGACGAGGCAGGGGCCACCCTGGTGCTTCTGAGGCAGAGCCAGGCTGACAGTCTCCACTTTAAGGGAGCAGCGTGCTAGGAGGCCTGCCTGCAGGGACCACCCGGTCTCCTAATAGGAGTGGATATTTGCTGGGCTCCTCCAGGTGACAGGAAGAGACATATACTGAAGCTGCCTCACTGAATGATGGTCTAACATGAGGATACCTAGGGCACTAAGCAAGAATGGGAACCCTATGAGCAGCTGCCCAGTTGGGTCTTGTACAAAATGAAAACACACTGTTCCGAGACATTTTCAACAGTCTGATTCACTGTTCAGCTTTGGAATCACCCTTCGAAAGCAGCTTTCAGGGCTCAGCCACCCTCTTCCTGCTTCTGCTGTTCGTGCCACAGCTGGCTCATAACGGCCTCTGCACACTCCCCGGCTTCTGCTTGCACAAAGGCTTTTACTGGCTCGTGCCTCCCGCCTTCTTCTGTTTCTGTGTCTCAGACTCCCAAGAGGAAGAGTTTTTTGTTTGTTTTTTTAATGGAGGTACTGGGGATTGAACTCAGGACTTCATGCATGCTAAGCATGCGCTCTACCACTGAGCGATACCCTCCCCCACCCCCAAGAGGAAGAATGTCTATCCGATACTGGTCAGCCTTGTTGGGCAGAGCTGCGAGGGATAGGCTGTTGGGTGGCCTACAGAGGCTGACCTTGGGAGGTCACGACCATCCTGAGTTTAATCAGTGGTGGCCAAGGCGTGGGGATTCTGGTCGCAAGCCCAGGAATGCTAAGGAAAAGACCCCCTCAAAAGGAAGGAGTGGACATGATGTGCTCTCAGAGGGGACCACTATGACCAGCAGACGCCCAGCATGACCTGCCAAGTAAAAGTCATTTTCCTAAGCAGATTCCAAAGTTCTGTATCTGGCAGCTTTTGCATATTTCTCAACAAGGCTTATTCGACAGGTATC